>NC_080696.1:1239098-1546998 GCF_030445035.2 Dasypus novemcinctus | reverse complement strand
TTAGCCCCTAATATTTCTGACTTTTTATCTCTAATACCTCTAATCTGTTTTCTGTCATTTATTCACTCTTTATATTATTGTCCTTTCTTTTCTTTTTCCCTTTTTCCTGACCACACTGACCTTTTAATTGATACTGTATTCTTCCCAATATTCAGTTTCCTATCTCATTATAGGTACACCACTTTTTTATGGCTATAACTATATACAGCTTATATGAGTTCAATATCTATTCTTCTAAATCTCACATGGTTCTTTTGCTAACATTCACTATCAATACTACTATTATATTTTTCTTTTCTTATCCCTTTTGCTTTCTCTGGCCCTAATATTTTCCTTCAAGGGAACTTAACCAACAAGGACACAGAATAAGAAGAAAAAAATGACAAAGAGAAGTCTTAACAGGCACACAAAAACAACAACTAATTAAACACCAAGACTAGATGAAGAAGATAATCAACAGAATAAACCCAAGATAAAATGATGACCAGACAACAACAAAAAACTACAGACCAAACCAATAATCAGGAAACATAGCCCAATCCAATGAACAAACTAAAAACCAGGAAGAGAAGTGGAATATTGAACAGGTAATTAAAGCTCTCAAAACATGTATTATGGACCAATTCAATGAAGTAAAGGAAGAGATTAAGCATATTAAGAAAACACTTGGAGAGCACACAGAAAAAATTGTGATCATGCAGAAAAAGATCACAGATATGATGGGGATCAATAGCACAATCCAAGAAGTCAAAAATACACTCTCAGCAAATAACAGCAGATTTGAAGAGGCAGAGGAAAGAACTAGTGGTGTGGAAGACAGTACATCTGAAATCAAACAGAGAGTAGAATTAATTGATAAAAGGATAGAAAAAATCCAGCAGGGACTTATGGACCTAAATGATAACACAAAATGCACAAACATATGCATTATTGGCTTCTCAGAAGGAGAGAAGGAAAAGGGGACAGAAGGGGTGTTGGAGGAAATAATGACTGAAAACTTCCCAAACATATTGAGGGAGATGCATGTACATGTCCAGGAAGCACAACATACCCCAAACAGCATAAATCCCAACAGGCCCACCCAAAGACATATGCTTGTCAAATTATCCAGTGCACAAGACAAAGAGAAAATACTAGAAGCAGCAAGAGAAAAGAAAACCATCACATACAAGGGAAGCTCCATAAGATTAAGTGCTGATTTCTCATCTGAAACCATGGAGGCAAGAAGGCAGTGGTATGACATAGTCAAGGTACTAAAAGAAAAGAATTTCCACCCAAGAATACTCTATCCAGCAAAGCTAGCATTCAAAAATGATGGAGAGTTAAAAATATTCACAGATAAACAGAAACTAAGAGAGTATGCCAAGAAGAAACCTGCCCTTCAAGAAATACTAAGGGGAGTTCTGCAGGAGGAAAGAAAAAAGCAGGAGAGACAGAGTTGGAGGAGAGTGTAAAAACAACTAAAACTACAAAAAGAGAAAAAAAATCAAACAACATATGACAAACACAAATCCAAAGAAAATATGGCTAATATAAGTAATTCCTTGAAAGTAATAACACAAAAATGTCAATGGATTAAATTCACCTGTTAAGAGACACAAATTGGAAGATTGGATAAGGAAATAAGATCCATCTATATATTGTCTACAAGAAACTCATCTTAGACCCAGGGATTCAAGGAGATAGAAAGTAAGTGACTGGAAAACAATCTTACAGTCAAACAATAACCAAAAAGGGCAGGTGTAACTATATTAATATCAGACAAAATAGACTTTAAATGCAAAACAATTGTGAGAGACAAAGATGAACACTACATATTAGTGAAAGGGATAATATTTCAAGAAAAAAGAACAATCATAAACATTTATGCCCCTAACAAGGGCGCCTCCAAATACATGAAGCAAACACTGGAGAAACTAACTGAAGAAAAAGATGCCTCTACAATTAGAGTGGGGGACTTTAACATACCTCTATCACCCTTGGACAGAACATCGCAAAAGAGAATCAATAAAGAAACAAAGACTTTGAACAATGTATTAGAGGATCTGGACCTAATAGACATATGCAGAACATTACACCCAAATACAGCAGGATATACATTTTTCTCAAGTGCACATGGATCATTCTCCAAGATAGACCACATGCTAGGCCACAAAGAAAGTCATAATGAATTCAGAAAGATTGAAATCATACAAAATAATTTCTCTGACCACAGTGGAAAGAAGCTGGAAATCTTCAAGGGTCAGAGGCCCAGATTTGGCACCAAGATATGGAAGTTGAACACCATACTCTTGAAAAACAGTGGGTCAAGGAGGAAATCTCAACAGAAATCAATAACTACCTTGAAACTAATGAAAATGATAACACAACACAGCAAAACTTATGGGATGCAGCAAAAGCTGTATTGAGAAGGAAATTCATAGCCATAAATTCATATATCAAAAAAGAAGAAAGAGCTAAAATTGAAGAACTAACTGAACAAGTGGAGGAATTAGTAAAAAAAACAACACACTAACCCCAAAGAAAGAAGAAAGAAAGAAAGAACAAAGATCAGAGCAGAACTAAATGAAATAGAAAATAGGAAAGCACTTAAAAAAAAAAAAAAAAGAGCTGGTACTTTGAGAGGATCAATAAAACTGACAAACCCTTTGCTAGACTAACAAAAAAAGAGAGGAGATGCAAATACACAAAATAAGAAATGAGAAGGGTGATATCACCACTGACCCCACTGAAATAAAAACTATCATAAGAGGATACTTTGAAAAACTGTGTTCAAACAAGAAAGATAATTTAGAGGAAATGGAAAAATTCCTAGAAACACATAAGCAACCTATACTGACAAAAGAAGAAATCAATGTTCTCAACAAACCAATCACAAGTAAAGAGATAGAATCAGTCCTTAAAAACCTCCCTGCTAAGAAGAGCCCTGGGCCAGATGGATTCACAGGTGAATTCTACCAAACATTCTGGAAAGAAATAACACCACTTTTGCTTAAACTCTTCCAAAAAATTGAAATAGAAGGAACATTGCCTAATTCATTTTATCATGCCAACATTACCCTAATACCAAAGCCAAATAAAGACACCACAAGAAAGGAAAATTATAGACCAATCTCTAATGAACCTAGATGCAAAAATCATCAACAAAATACTTGTTAATCGTATTCAACAACACATTAAACAAATTATACACCTTGACCAAGTGTTCTTCATTCCTGGTATGCAAGGATGGTTCAACATAAGAAAATCAATTAATGTAATACACCACATAAACAGATTGAAGAAGAAAAATCACATGATCATATCTATAGATGCAGAAAAAGCATTTGACAGAATACAGCACCCTTTCTTGATAAAAACACTGTAAAAGATAGGAATAGAAGGAAACTTTCCAAACATGATAAAGGGTATATATGAAAAACCCACAGCCAACATTATTTACAATGGTGAAATCCTAAAATCTTTCCCTCTAAGATCAGGAACAAGACAAGGATGCCAACTCTCACCCCTTCTTTTTAACATTGTGTTGGAAGTACTTGCTCAAGCACTGAGGAAAGACCCAGATATAAAAGGGATCCAAATAGGAAAGGAAGAAGTTTGAATTTCAGTATTTGCAGATAACATGATCCTATACATAGAAAGCCCTGAGAAGTCTACACCAAAGCTTCTAGAACTTATAAATGAGTTCAGTAAAGTCGGATGGTATAAGATCAACACACAAAAATCAGTAGCATTTCTGTACACCAATGATGAACAATCTGAGGAGGAAATGAAGAAACAAATACCATTTACAATAGTAAGTAAAAAAATCAAATACCTAGGAATAAATTTAACCAAAGATGTAAAAGCCTTATACACAGAAAACTACACAAGACTGTTCAAGGAAATCAAAGAAGACCTAAATAAATGAAAGAATATTCCCTGTTCATGGATAGGAAGACTAACTATTATTAAGATGTCTATCCTACCAAAACTGATCTACAGATTCAATGCAATCCCAATAAAAATCAACACTGCATTCTTTAAGGAACTAGAAAAACTATGAAATGTATTTGGAAAGGAAAGAGGCCCCAAATAGTCAAAGACATACTGAAAAAGAAAACCGAAACTGGAGTAATCATACTACCGAACTTCAAAACATACTACAAAGCTACAGTAGTGAAAATGGCATGGTATTGGCACAAGGATAGACACACTGATGAATGGAACCAAACTGAGAGTTCTGATATAAATCCTCGACTATAAAGTCATCTGATATTTGACAAGGCCACCAAGCCCACTGAACTGGGAGAGAATGGCCTCTTCAAAAAATGGTGCCTAGAGAATTGGATATCCATATGCAAAAAAAGGACAGAGGATTACCATCTCACACCTTAGACAAAAATCAATCAAGGGAAGTGGACTTGGCTCAACCGATAGAGCATCTGCCTACCGCATGGGAGGTCCGCAGTTCAACCCAGGACCTCCTTGACCCGTGTGGAGTTGGCTCATGTGCAGTGCTGATGCACACAAGGAGTGCTGTGTCATGCAGGGGTGTCCCCCGTGAAGGGGAGCCCCATGCACAAGGAGTGCACCCCACAAGGAGAGCTGCCCAGTGTGAAAGAAAGTCCAGCTTGCCCAGGAGTTGTGGCGCACACGGAGAGCTGATTCAGCAAGATGATGCAACAACAACAACAACAACAAAAAGAGACACAGATTCCCAGGCCGCTGACAAGAATAGTAGCGGGCACAGAAGAACACACAGCGAATGGACACAGAGAGCAGACAACTGGGAGGGGGGCGAGAGGAGAGAAATAAATAAATAAATAAATCTTAGGGAAAAAAGTCAACTCAAGATGGATCAAAGACCTAAATGTAAGAGCCAAGACCATAAAGATCTTGGAAAACAATGTAGGGAAGCATCTACAGGACCTTGTAATAGGAAATGGCTCCATGAACTTCACACCCAAAGCATGAGCAGCAAAAGAACAAATAGATAAATGGGACTTCCTCAAAATTAAAGCCTTTTGCACCTCAAAGGAGTTTGTCATGAAAGTGAAAAGAGGGCCCACCCAATGGGAGAAAATATTTGGTAACCATATATCCAGTAGGAGACTTATATCCTGCATACATAAAGAACTCCTATATCTTGAAAATAAAAAGACAAACAACCCATTTAAAAAAACAGGAAAAAGATTTGAACAGATGCTTCTCCAAAGAAGAAATACAAATGGCTAAAAAGCACATGAAAAAATGCTCAAAATCACTAGCTCTTAGGGAAATGCAAATCAAAACTACAATGAGATACCATCTTACTCCCATAAGACTGGCAGCCATCAAAAAAACAAAAACAAAAACAAAAACAAAAACAGAAGGCTACAAGTGCTGGAGAGGATGTGGAGTAATGGGAACACTCATCCACTGCTGGTGGGAATGCAGAAGGATCCAGCCATTCTGGAGGACTGTTCAGCAATTTCTCAAAAAGTTAGCTATAAATTTGTCGTATGACCCAGCAATTCCACTGCTGGGTATATAACCAGAAGAACTGAAAATAAGGACACAAACCAATATATGCACATCAATGTTCATAGCAGCATTATACACTATTGCCGAAAGTTGGAATCAACCCAAATGCCCATCAATGCATGAAAGGATAAATAAAATGTGATGTATACATACAATGGAATACTACTCAGCTGTAAGAAGGATTACTGTACAAACACATGTGATAACATGGAAGAACTTGAGGACCTTATGTTGAGTGAAACAAGCCAGGCATTGAAGGACAAATACTACATGACCTCAATGATATGAAACCAGCAAGCCAAACTGTCTCAGAGAGCTAAAGACTGGAAGATAGGCTTAAAGGAATTTGAGGGGGAGAGGAAGGTTGCAAGCTGACGCCTACATGGGTGGAGTCTATGATAAGCTGGAGGTAAGTATTTGTACAGGGAAGGGATAAGACGGGGGCATAGGGATACCTTTGGGTGGGGCTTTGTGGGCTTGAGGGGGCTAGGGCTGGGAGGGTAGGTCAGATGACCCAAGGAATTGGGGGGAGGGCTGGGGGGAACCGTTGAATATTGGAGAATGTCAGGTATATGGTTGAAACTATACTGTTGAGAAAACTCTTTAGAAAATATAAGGAAGGATCATGTGTTTAAGGTGCTAAAGCAGGGGGGCATCTGGTACAGGGGCAGGCTCCTAGGGAGTATGTGCGTGCTCATCTTGTCATAGTTTGTTATATCATTGGGTGGAGACCCATACAATGAGTGTGAAGGTGTACCCACATCCTGGGGAGACCTCATGTTCCCAAATAGAGGGAATTGTGTCTCTTGAGAGAATCGCTGGCTCCCGATTAGTTAGGGCAGTCTAGGATGTCAAGCCCTCAGCATTGTTGCAGTATCTGTAAATCTGGTCCCTCGGTAGTGACGATTGACTATCACGGTGTACCCTGAGGGGAGGGGAAAAGAGGTAGAGCATGGATGGAAGCAGGGCAACTGGGGGCAATGAAAGTGCTCCACAAGATCATGCAATGACGGACATGTCAACTTACATCTAAAGTGTATAAAAGTCTATAAACTAAAATGTAAACCATAATGTAAAACATAAAGAAACTAAAAACTCAGCAATGTGTACAGTCTAAAATATAAACAATAATGTAAACCAAAATGGAACCATGTTTGATAGCTATGTTTCAAAATCTGTACATCAGCTGCAGCAAATATAACATGGACATATAAAGAGATCATTGCTGGGGAAAGGGGAAAAGGGTTTGATATTGGATATCTGGGAGTCCCCTATATTGTGTATGTGAATTACTGTGATTTAAAACTTCTGAAGACAAAATTAAAAATTAGAAAAAAAAAAGAAGGATGTAGACACTGAGGAAGAAATGAAAGTGCCTTGCCACTGTATATACAGGGCAATACCTGTTATAGTGATGAAAGGCAAAACGTTAGAAACAAAGCTTTATAATATTTTTCATTTTATTAATACACCAATTTATTTTTACTTTATTTTAGAATTTCTAAATTACTATGTATTCTATTTCTAAACTTTGAACCCATCACTATATTTCAATTTCCTATTAATTGAATTTGGCAATATATTAGGATTCATTGTTGAAGAAGTTTCGGACCACAGAGAGGTTCAACTATGGCAGGGGAGGAACTCTGGTGTGGGGTGTTACTGATGGGGCCACATAGATGTGGAGGAGTTCTCCAGGGCATGCATATAGGGGACATAAATATGTTAGGATATATGTTGGGTATTTTTATAGTAGTTACAGTTACAAACATCAACTGAGGGAGAGCTGAGTTCCCACCCAGGGGAGCTCTGCCACATTCCGCAATAGAACAACAATAATCCCCCAAGTGCAATGGCAAAGATCAACAAGGAAGGATGGTCCAATAATGAGCCCTTGACACTGATGACAATGCTTAGGAGGCTGTGTGCCTGAAATATGAACTAGGTCTACAGCTGCAGGGTGCCTAAGAGTTACCTCCTGAGAGCCTCCATGTTGCTCAAATGTGGCCAGTCTCTAAGCCAAACTCAGCATGTAAATGCATTACCTTCCCCGCCCCCCGGCATGGGATGTGACTCCTGGGGATAAGCCTCCCTGGTGCCGAGGGATTACTACCAATCACTAACTGGAGAAGCAACTAGGAAGAGACCTCGAAGAAAAGGGGCAACTCAGACCAGCAGAATATCTCAGCCTACATGTTGGACCAAGTGTTAAAAACTGCTTTTTGACTTTGAATAAAGGGGGGAAATGGTAAAGACAAATGAGTTTATATGGCTAAGAGTTCCAAAAAGAGTCAGGAGGTCATCACAGGGGTTGTGCTTAAGCGCATCTCAGCAGGACCCCAGAAAAAGTCAAAGCAGGTACAACCCTAGGTACTGGTTCTCCTTAAGACTACGGAGATCCACAGGGTATACGGTCATGGCAGATGGATTTGGAGCTCTGTGCCATGTCAGAGGGCCCTACTTTGGAATTTGTGCTCCTGAATGTGATAGAGTTGGACTCAGATGTGACCTTTCTACATGTGCCTCTTCTGTCACTTTTACTGAACCTGTGGTTGGCGCGAGGGATGGTGCATACTCAGGAGACCTGAATCTCTGGACTGCCCATGTGCCAGCTCAGCCCTGAGCCTCAGCAAAGTGGCGACTCCTACTTCTGGTTCGTTGGTCTTACCCAGGTCAGCTAACAGGGAGGTGAGGCTGGTCAACCACCACACCAGGGAATCAAGAGTGCCTACAACTGCAAACAGAGGAGTTGCATCCCTCATCCATGTGGAATCTAAGCCCCCTTTTGATCTAGAGGTGGAGAGGACATCACCATCCCAGGGTCCACAGAATGGAGGAATAAAATATGGACTAGAGTGGATTACTGATATTCTACTGTAAAACTATTGTGATGAGTAATAGAAGAAATTGTAGCATCAAGATGGAGAAAGTGACCATGGCAGTTGCTGACGGCAAGGAGATGGTAGAAGAGATGTAATGTGGGGGCATTTTTGGGATTTTAAGTTGTCCTAAATGGTATTGCAGGACCTTATATATCCTGCCGTAACCCACTGAAGGTACTAGGGGAGAGTGTGAACTACAGGGTAAGCTATCATCTATGTAGGGCCACAGAGCCCCAAACTGTGTTCGCCGAGTGTGACGAGTGTGCCACAGTGATGGGGGAGGTTGTTGGTGTGGGGGGGTGGGGGGTATACAGGAACCTCTTATATTTTTAGTGTAACATTTTTTTTGGTGATGTATATATCTTCAAAAAATATAATTTACAAAAATGATATGGTGAGGGGGTGGGGAGTGGGTTATACGGGAACCTCTTATGTTTTTTGTTTTTTTTAAAATGTTTTTTAATGTAACGTTCCTTGTGATCTATTAACTTTAATTTTAAAAATACAAGCAAAAAAAAAAAATCCAAGTGTGGAGGTGAAAAGCTGGACACAGCGCTCGGCGATGTTCTCCGCATCCCCCTTAGATGGCGAGGTGGAGGGCGCCCGCCTGCCCCGCGGCGAGGGAGGAGCCCCCGGGCGCTTCCGGCGCTGCCCGCGGCGTCTCCTCTGTCCGGCTGGCGCGGTGGCGAGGCGCAGGCCCCCGGACCCCGGCCGCCGCCGCGAGCCGCCACCGCCCTGGCCGGGAAGCCGCCTGACCTCGGGCCGGGGGCCGGGCGCCCGGCGGCTGCGAGGGGCCCGCGTGCTTCCCAGGGCCCTGAGCCGGCTGCACGGCCCGGCGTGTCGGGGTCCTCCGCCCCCGGCCCCCGTGGGCGCAGGCCGGCCTTGCCTAGCCCCCCCCCCCAACTTCTCGCTTCCTTCCTCCTCCTCCTCAGAGGCCCTCCCCGGCCGGTCCTGGGCGCGTCCTCCTCCAGGAGCGAGGCCGGAGAAGAGGGCCGCCTCCTGCTGACCCGCGCGGGACCGTGACCGGGAGCTGGACGGGAGGGGGCAGAGGGCGCGAGCGACCGGGTCGAGGACCGCGTGGGGGCCCTGGTGCGGCTCGTCTGCTGGACGTGGAGTCTGGGTGGGGTCTCGGGACCACCGCCTTCTCCCAGGCCCAGCCTGTCCTGAGGCTTGATGAAGGCAACAGGGCCAGAGACACAATTTGTGGGGCCCAGTGCAACGTGGAATGCGGGCCCCCTTGTTCAAAAAGCAGAAAAAAGCCATTAAGGGGCCTAAAACAAAAAGTTTCCTTTCTGCTATTCAATGTCATTTTAAGAAAAATAAAAAATTTTAATTAGCATAAATTTTACTGCTGACCTTTATGTCATGCAATGCCAATTTTAAATGCAAGTATGAGAGCATTTAACTCATGTGGACTCAGATGACGTAGTCTGTATTTTGTAACTCGTACATGCGTTTGTATTTCATTCTTGCCAGAGCAGTGGAAGCACCGCACAAAACTAATGCCATGACTTCTGAGGATGAGCCTCCCTGGCGCCGAGGGATTGCCACCAAGCACCAGCTGTGACGGAACTAGAAAAAGACCTTGAATAAAGAGGGCAACTCAGACCGGCAGAATGTCTCAGCCTACATGTAATATCAGGTGTTAAAAACTGCTTTTTGACTTTGGATAAAAGGGGGAAATGGAAAGGACGAGTGAGTTTACCTGGCTAAGAATCTCCAAAAAAGTGTTGGGAGGTCATCAGGGGGTGATGCTTATGCACGCCTCAGCAGGGTCCCAGAGACAGCCAAGGGAGGTGGAAACCCAGGTGCTGGTTCTCCTGAGGGCTGCAGTGACCCACAGGTTCTAGGGTCAAGGCAGATGGCTCTGGAGTTCAGGGCCATGTCAGTTGGCCCTACTTTGGAGTTTGTGTTCCTGAGTGTGATGCAGCTGGACTCAGATATAACTTTTCTACACATGCCTCTTCTGTTACTTTTACTGGACGTGTGGTTGGCGTTTGGATTGGTGTATACTCAGGAGACCTGAATCTCTGGACTGTCCATGTGACGGCCAGGCCCTGGGCCTCAGGAGACTTGCAGCTCCTACCCTCTGGTTTCTTGGATTTACCCAGGCCAGCTGACAGGGAGGTGAAGAGGGTCAACCACCACACCAGGAAGCTGAGAGTGCCTAGCAGCTGCAAGCAGGAGAATTGCATCATCATCCATGTGGAATCTAAGCCCCCTCTTGATGTAGAGGGGGACTGGTCATAGCTGTCCCAGGTCCACAAGATGGAGGAATAGAGTATGGGTTAGAGTGGACTTACTGGTGTTCTGCTGGGGAACTATTGTGATTAGTAAGGGAAGAAATTGTAGTAGTGATGTGGAGAGGGTGGCCACGGTGGCCGCTGATGGTAGGGAGACAGAAGAAGAGATATGGTGGGGGAGCATTTTCTGGATTTGGAGTTGTCCTGGATGGTGATGCAGGGATGGATTCTGGACGTTGTGTGTCCTGTCGTGGCCCACTGGGTGGACTGGGGGAGAGT
The DNA here is from genome assembly GCF_030445035.2 of Dasypus novemcinctus. Lineage (NCBI taxonomy): Eukaryota > Metazoa > Chordata > Mammalia > Cingulata > Dasypodidae > Dasypus > Dasypus novemcinctus. The sequence goes on along the minus strand of NC_080696.1, from coordinate 1,536,089 downwards.
GTGGACTGCAATGTGGACCCCTGTCCATGTGGTGCAGCGGTGCTCCAGAATGTATTCACCAGGTGCAGTGGATGTGCCGCAGTGATGGAAGAGGTTGTTGATGTGGGAGGTGTGGGGTGGGTGGGGTGGGGGGTATATGGGGACCTTATATTTTTTGAATGTAACATTTTAAAGAAAATAAAGAAGAAAAAAAGAGAGAAAAAAACAAAAACAACAAAAAATACTAATGCAAGCACTTTTATATCACTTCTTGATTCCTGCACATTCTATCAACACTTCCTGCTTTCTGCTTACTGAGGAGTAAGGAAGGTCTGAAAAAACAAAGGAACGATGGGTTGCTGTATCTTTCCCTTTCCTTCATATCTTCAGTTAGCCAGTGGTTGGCTAATTAAGGGAAGGAGGGCGAGTAAGAAAGGAACCGACGGGCTCTTGTTCACTTGTGTTTCTGGAAACACCGTTGTCTTCTTTCTGGTTTGAACAGAAAGCACAGAAAGAGTGTCCCACGTATTCAGGCGCAGACACAGTTTGCATACCCTGCACTCACTCGGAGGCTCACCGAGCCCCCCCACACCCTGGGGTCCCCGGAATGACATGCTCTTTGGGCATCACGCGTGTGTTGTGTCCATGGGATGGCATGTTGTGTGTCCCCTCTGCCCACTGCCTAGTCGCACTGCACTTCACTTACAAACACAAGTTCTGAGATAAAAGGATTAAGAGTTTCAATTCGGCGACAGCTCCTCAAGAGATCAAGTGCCAAGCTCGGGCCCTGAGAACCCCATGGGCTGCACACACTGTCCTACAAGACGTCAACAAAAGCAGGGATTGAGCCATTACTTCCTTTCTGCTAGACATGTGCCAAGCCTTCTCTTTTTTTCATTCTGCTTAACACAGGACTTCAGTTAGTTAGTGCTTGGGTTACGTTAATTGGACACACAACTCAGCATAAATAAACCTTGCTCTGAAGGACAATAATATTGGAGTGATGTGTTCTAATATATTTCCCCCAGCCCTGAGATGACTCCCTCATCTGTTTGCTGTGTTTGCTCATTTTCTGCTCATTGTGTCTGCTTGTTGCCTGTTTGTTGTGTCTGCTTCTTGTCTCTGCTTGTTGTTCCTGCTCACTGTCTGCTTGTTGCCTACTTGTCTTCTTTAGGAGGCACCAGGAAATGAACCCAGGACCTCTTGTGTGGGAGGCGGGTGCCAAACTGCTTGAGCCACATGCGCTCCCCCAGTGTTCTAATATTTTATTAGGATGGCAATGGTTCCTCTTGCTAGGGTGTGAGGATGGTAAACCCTGTAGTAACTCTCATGGGTTAGAGAATGTAACATCTAGACAGCAAAAATTACATGTAAAATCTCAACCAAAATCAGGGTGTCCAAATTCGGGTGTGCTTTTGTCACAAAACCCCATGATAATGGGGGAAGTGACTTGGACCAATTTTTAATTGCATATATATATATAATTAGCTCTGGGTTTCTGCTTACAAAACATCAAGTATCACTCGCAGAACACTGTAAACCAGCACAATGGAGAGGATTCAGTTACCGCGAAGGCCACAGCTGATCTGGTCACTGTGAGCTGCAGCCTGGCAAGGTGCACCCCCCACTAGCCATCTCAAGGCTGCGCCCCCCACTAGCCATCTCAAGGTGCGCCCCCCACTAGCCATCTCAAGGCTGCGCCCCCCTCTAGCTCTGGCAAGGTGCACCCCTCCCTAGCTCTGGCAAGGTGCACCCCCCACTAGCCATCTCAAGGCTGCGCCCCTCTCTAGCCATCTCAAGGCTGCGCCCCCCACTAGCCATCTCAAGGCTGTGCCCCCCTCTAGCCATCTCAAGGCTGCGCCCCCCTCTAGCTCTGGCAAGGTGCACCTCCCACTAGCTCTGGCAAGGCTGCGCCCCCCACTAGCCATCTCAAGGCTGCACCCCCCTCTAGCTCTGGCAAGGCTGGGCCCCCCACTAGCCATCTCAAGGCTGCGCCCCCCACTAGCTCTGGCAAGGTGCACCCCCCACTAGCCATCTCAAGGCTGCGCCCCCCACTAGCTCTGGCAAGGTGCACCCCCCACTAGCCATCTCAAGGCTGTGCCCCCCTCTAGCTCTGGCAAGGTGCACCCCCCACTAGCCATCTCAAGGCTGCGCCCCCCACTAGCCATCTCAAGGCTGCGCCCCCCTCTAGCTCTGGCAAGGTGCACCCCCCACTAGCCATCTCAAGGCTGCGCCCCCACTAGCCATCTCAAGGCTGCGCCCCCCACTAGCTCTGGCAAGGCTGCACCCCTCCCTAGCTCTGGCAAGGCTGGGTCCCCCACTAGCTCTGGCAAGGCTGCACCCCTCACTAGCTCTGGAAAGGCTGCACCCCTCCCTAGCTCTGGCAAGGCTGGGTCCCCCACTAGCTCTGGCAAGGCTGGGCCCCCCACTAGCCATCTCAAGACTGTGCCCCCCACTAGCTCTGGCAAGGTGCACCCCCCACTAGCCATCTCAAGGCTGCGCCCCCCACTAGCTCTGGCAAGGCTGCACCCCTCCCTAGCTCTGGCAAGGCTGCGCCCCCCACTAGCCATCTCAAGGCTGCGCCCCTCCCTAGCTCTGGCAAGGCTGCACCCCTCACTAGCTCTGGCAAGGCTGCGCCCCCCACTAGCCATCTCAAGGCTGCGCCCCCCACTAGCTCTGGCAAGGCTGCACCCCTCCCTAGCTCTGGCAAGGCTGCACCCCTCACTAGCTCTGGTAAGGCTGGGCCCCCCCCACTAGCTATCTCGAGGCTGCGCCCCCCACTAACTCTGGCAAGGCTGCACCCCTCACTAGCTCTGGAAAGCCTGCACCCCTCACTAGCTCTGGCAAGGCTGGGCCCCCCACTAGCTATCTCGAGGCTGCGGCCCCCCCCCCTACTTACACCCCAAGCGCTCGCTGGGGGTGTGCAGGCAGCAGCAGGGCAGAGCGGCCCTGAGCTCTGGGAGGCAGCGCGGCTCTGAGTTTTCTCTTCCTGGTGTACCGTGAACAGGGGGTTTCTAAAGCTCCTGTGGGCAGGCTCTGAATCCCTGGAACTTTATTTTTTTCTTTTTATTTATTTTTCTTTTTATTTTTTTAAAAGATTTATTTTTATTTATTTAATTCCCCTCCCCTCCCCCGGGAGTCTGTTTTCTGTGTCTTTTTGCTGCGTCTTGTTTCTTGTTTCTTTGTCCGCTTCTGTTGTCGTCAGCGGCACGGGAAGTGTGGGCGGCGCCATTCCTGGGCAGGCTGCTCCCTCCTTCGTGCTGGGCGGCTCTCCTTATGGGTGCACTCCTTGCGCGTGGGGCTCCCCTACGCGGGGGACACCCCTGTGTGGCACGGCACTCCTTGTGCGTATCGGCACTGCACATGGGCCAGCTCCACACGGGTCAAGGAGGCCCGGGGCTTGAACCGCGTGCCTCCCATGTGGTAGACGGACGCCCTAACCACTGGGCCAAAGTCCGTTTTCCCTATTTTTTTCTTTTTAAAGTTGTCTGAAAATTTACTTCCTGGCCTGCTCCTCGCTGAGGGAGGGGAGGGCCCCGCTCTGCCCAAGCTCCCCAGCAGGAGAGAACACAGCCGTTCCAGGTCAGGTCGATGGGCGTGGGGAGAGGCAGGGGGCTGCTCTGACCCCTGAGGAACCGCTAGGGGAAAGCCCACCCCTTCGCAGAGAGCAGGCGCCTCCGGGCGGGAGCTGTGCGTCCTGCTCAGAACCCGCGGGCGGGCGGGGAAGGCCTCCTTGTGCCCGGCAGTGTGGACTTTGCTCGCCGTGTCTTAGCGCTTCCGTGAGGCTCCCTGTTGGAATGGGTCTGAGGGGCATGAATGGGGCAGAGGACGGCCCGGGAGGTTGGGCCCTGCCTGGCCAGCCCCGAGGAGTGGACAAGCCTGCCTCCCGGGGTGCTGGGTGATGACCAAGCTCCAGACCGCCCCCTCCAAGAACCTTGGGGCGACGGCCTCGCTTTCCCCAGTCTCTGGGGGACAGTCTCAACCCTGTTAACGTGGTGAAGTGGCAGCAACAGTCCCAATCTCTGGCAGACAGGCCCGACCCCTGAGAGCAGTGGGTGGTGGCCTGCCTGTCCCCAACCTATGGGGAATGTGCTCCGCTCCCTCTGTAGCCTGGGGTGGCCAAACTCTCCCTGAACCCGAGGCCGGAAGATCCTCCCTCTTGAAACGCCAGGGCAGCCCCACCCTTCCTGCATGCATGGGTGGGGCTCCTCTCTTGGCCAAGGAGAAGTCAAAACTCCACGCCTTCGCGTCCGTGGTTTTCCTTTAGTCTCTCCCCTCCCTGTCCCTTTCAGTCCAGCCTGACAGTGGTTTTGTTCATGCAGCTCTCTCAAAAAGCTTGTTGGTTTGGCGTGCAGGAAGCAGGGGTTCGAGCCATCAGACAGTAAGACTTTCCACAGGCCCTTCTGGATAACTGCAATTCCAGGCCTGTCTTACGGGCTCCACGTTTAGTTCAGCCTTCACAGTGGGCACTGTCTTCTGGGGGCTTATTTACTGGGAGCTTGAAATTTCCCAAATCAGTCTCTGGTTTCTTTGTGCCCAGGGATTTAGTTCTCGTCTCATCTTTCCTCTCACATAATCCTGTAAGCTGCGAGGAAAAGCCAATTTCCACATTTACTTTGGAAGTCTCCTCAACTAAATGTCCAAACTCATCATATTCAGATTCTGCCTTCCATCTAACATCAGGAGTCAATTTGCCAAGTTCTCTGCAACTTTGAAACGAAGATCACCTTTCCTTCAGTTTCCAATAATAGTTCCATCATTTCTTTCTAAGGCCTCGTCAGGAATAACTTTAGGGTCCATATTTCTACCAACAGTCTTTTTTTTAAATTTTCTTTTTTTTTTTTTTTAAAGATACATAGGTCACACAAAATGTTACTTTAAAAATTATAAGAGGGTACCATATACCCCACCCCACCCCCAATCCTCCCACATCAACAACCTCTTTCATCATTGTGGCACATTCATTACATTTGGTGAATACATTTTGGAGCACTGCTGCCCTGCATGGATTATAGCTTACATTGTAGTTTACACTCTCCCCCTGTCCATTCATTGGGTTATGGCAGGATATATAATGTCCAGCATCTGACCCTGCAATATCATTTAGGACAACTCCAAGTCCAGAAAGTGCTCCCACATCACATCTCTTCTTCCCTCTCCCTGCCCTCAGCAACTACTGTGGCCACTGTCTCCACATCAATGATACGATTTCTGCCATTGCTAGAGTCACAATAGTTCTATAGTAGAACGTAAGTAACTCCACTGTAATCCATATTTTATTCCTCCAGCCTGTGGACTTTGGGATGGTGATGTCCACTCCACCTCTTGAATCGCGACGTGGCTTAGATCCCACATGGTTTTTGGATGTGATTCTCCTGCTTGCAGTTGTAGGCACTCTTGGTTCCTTGGTGTGGTGGTTGACCATCTTCACCTTCCTGTTAGCTGTTCTGGGTAAGTCCAATGAACAAGAGAGTAGGATTTGCAACTCTGCTGAGGCTCAGGGTCCAGCTGGCACTTGGGCAGTCCAGAGATTCAAGTCTCCTGAGTATACACCTACTCCAGTGCCAACCATAGTTTCAGTAAAAGTGACAGAAGAGGCATGTGTAGAAAGGTCACATCTGAGTCCAACTCCATCACACTCAGGAGCACAAATTCCAAAGTATAGCCCACTGACAAGGCACTGAACTCCAGAGCCATATGCCATGACTGTAGAATCTGTGTGTCTCCATAGCCCTCAGGAGCACCAGTACATGGGGTTGTATCTACTTTGGCTATCTCTGGGATTCTGCTGAGATGTGCATAAGCATGGCCCCTCTGATAAACTCCCAACTCATTTTGAAGTCTCTTAGCCATATAAACTTATTTGTCTTTACCATTTCCCCCTTTTATTCAAGGTCTTTTTCTAGTTGCATGACCGGCTGGTGCTTGATAGTAATCTTTTGGTGTCAGGGAGGCTCATCCATAGGAGTCATGTCCCATGCTGGGAGGAAGGTAATGTATTTACATGCTGAGTTTGGCTTAGAGAGTGGCCGCATTTGAGCAACATGGAGGCTCTCAGGAGGTAACTCTTAGGCACCCTGAAGCTCTAGGCCTAGTTGAAATTTCTGGCACACAGGCTCATAAGCATAGTCGTCAGTATTAAGGGCTACTATTCCAATAGTCATTCCATCATTGCCTTCTAAGGCCTCATCGGAAATAACTTTAAGGGTGGCGGACTTGGTCTAGTGGTTAGGGCATCCGTCTACCACATGGGAGATCCGTGGTTCAAACCCTGGGCCTCCTTGACCCGTGTGGAGCTGGCCCATGCGCAGTGCTGATGCGCTCAAGGAGTGCTGTGCACGCAGGGGTGTCCCCGCGTAGGGGAGTCCCACGTGCAAGGAGTGTGCCTCGTAAGGAGAGCTGCCCAGCCCGAAAGAAAGTGCAGCCTGCCCAGGAATGGTGCCACACACATAGAGAAATGACACAACAAGATGACACAGGAAAAAGAAACACAGATTCCCGTGCTGCTGACAACAACAGAAGCAGACAAAGAAGACACAGCAAATAGACACAGAGAACAGACAACAGAGTTGGGGGGAGGGAAGGGGAGAGAAATAAATAAATAAATAAATCTTTAAAAAACAAAACAAACAAATAACTTTAAGGTCCATATTTCTACCAACAGTCTTTTAAAGCAATCTAGGCCTTTTCTATCAAGCATCTCTCAATTCCTCCAAAAATTACCCCTAACTCATTTATAAAATCATCCCAACATTTTTAGTACTTGTGGGCAGCAGAACCCCACTCTCTTTGTACCAATTTCTGTTTTAGTTTGCCAAAAGCCTGCCAATGCAAAGTACCAGAAATAGGTTGGATTTTATAAAGGGGATGTATTTGGGGTAAAAACTACAGTTCTGAGGTCTCTGAAATGTCCAAATGAAAGCATCAGCAGAAAAGCTTTCTCACCAAAGTCATCTGCCATGTGGCAAAGATGGGTATTGGTCTCTGCCTTCTACTCTGGACTTACCATCTTGGAGCACAGTTCCTGGAGCTCAATTGAAATCAACCAGGCATAGGACTTGTCTCTTACTTGGCCTCCTCTCTCAGTCTTGGCAGCTGTGCTTTCTTCCTGAGTTTAGCTGTAAGCTATTAGACATATGCTCATTAATCCCTGGGCCTCAGCTCTTTGAGCCTCTTTGGGGCTTCTTTCCTTGAAGTTGAGCTGTTAGTAAAACTGGAGTCCTTTTTCTCTCACATATGGCAGGATCAAACATAGCAGCTCCCCTTTCCTCTGTCCACATCTCTCTGTGTCTCTTTATATCAGACCCAGAAAGAGCGTAGAGTGTCAAGCTGGCTCAGGCTGATGGAGTCCAATAAAAAGTGCTAAAGTGATCTTATCAAGTAATCAAATCAAAGGCCCTCAGCTGAACTTAATGATATCAAAGGGTACCACACCCACAGTAATGGATTAGTTCAAACACATGCTCTTTCTCATTTTGGGATTCACAAAATAATTTCAAACTGCCACAAGCATTTACATTGTTAGTAAGCCAAGTGCATAGAAGTGAATGAAGCATGAATTTGTTTTCAGTTTTCCAAACCAAAGCGCAAATTAGATTCACAGATTTCTTGATGAAATGAGTGTTTTAACATTGTCAGTAAGCCAAGATAAGTGCATAGAAGTGAATGAAGCATGTGTTTTAATCAGTCTGTGAAACTAAGCAGTATATCTGATTCAAAGATCTCTAGATGAAACTAGAGTTGTAACATTTCTAGTAAGCCATAATTGTTCATAGAAATAAATGAAGCAGGAATTTAACTACATTTTTAACGAAGCAACGTATCAGTTTCACAGCTCTCTAGATGAAACTAGAGTATTTACATTGTTAGCATGCCAAGGTAAGTAGAATTGAATGAAACATGCATTTTACTCAGTTTGAAAAACTAAGCAACATAAAATATCAAATTCACAGCTCTATAGGTGAAAGGTATGGTTTAGCGTTGTTAGTAAGCCAAGATATATGTGTAGAAGTGACTAAAGCATGTATTTTACTCAGCTCACAAAACGAAGCAACATATCAGACCACAGATTTCTAGAGGAAACTAGTGTTTTACTATAGGTAGTGACCCATAAGACCGTAGAAGTGAATAAAACATGTATGTAACTTTCTTGTGTGAAAATAAGCAACATGTAAGATTCACAGTTCTGTAGATGAAACTAGTGTTTCAACATTGTTGGTCAGGCAAGAAAAATGTTTAAAAGTAAATGAAGCATGTATTGTCACAAGTTCTCAAAACAAAGCAACATATCAGTTTCACAGTTTTCTAGATGAATCAAGAAATAAGCCATGATAAGGCATAGAAGTGAAGGAAGCATTTATTTAATCATTTTGCAAAACTAAACAATTTATCACATTCAGAGGCCTCTAGATGATACTAGTATTTTGACATTTTTAGGAATGAAGCCTGTATTTGCTCTGTTTGTGACACTTGGTAATGTATCAGATTCACAGATCATTAGATGAATCTAGTGTTTTAACATTGTCAGTAAGGCACGATAACTGCATACAAGTGTATTATACTCAGTTCTTCTAACTCAGCAACATAGATTCAAAACTCTGTACATGAAACAAATATTTTAATTTTGTTAGTAAGCCAATATATGAGATTAGAAGTGAATAAACAATGTTTTGTTCTAAATTCTCAAAATGAAGCAATATAGCAGTCACAAATCTCTAGATGAAACTAGTGTTTTTAATATTGTTAGTAATCCAGAATAAGTAGATAGAAGTGAAGGAAGTATTTATTTAATCATTTTGCAAAACTAAGCAACATATCAGATTCACAGGCCTCTAGCTGATACTACTGTTTTGATATTATTAGGAATGAAGCATGTGTTTGCTCAGTTGGTGAAACTAAGCAACATATCTGATACACAGCTCTCTAGGTAAAAATAATATTTTAACATTTTTAGTCAGTCAATGTAAGTACTCAGAAGTGAATGTAATGTTCATTTTACTCAATTTGTGAAACCAACCAATAATGAGATTCACAACTCTCTAGATGAAACTAGTGTTTTAACATTGTTAGTAAGCCAAGATAAATGCATATAAGTGAACGAAAGTTGTGTTATACTACTACATTGCAAACCTAAGCTAACAGGGAGAAACTAGTGTTTTAATATTGTTCATAATACAAGGTCAGTGCACTGAAGTGAATAAAGCATGTATTTTACCGAATTTGCAAAACCAAGCAACATGTGAGATTTTTTTTTAGATTTAAAAAAAAAATTTATTTCTCTCCCCTTCCCCGTCCCCTCCAGTTGTCTGCTCTCTGTGTCCATTCGCTGTGTGTTCTTCTGTGTCGACCTGTATTCTTGTCAGTGGCACCCAGAATCCATGTCTCTTTTTGTTGCGTCATCTTGCTGTGTCAGCTCTCCATGTATGTGGTGCCATTCCTGGGCAGGCTGCACTTTTTTCGCACTGGGCAGCTCTCTTTACGGGGTGCACTCCTTGCGCTTGGGGCTTCCCTACATGAGGACACCCCTGTGTGGCACAGCACTCCTTGCATGAATCAGCACTGTATGTGGGTCAGCTCATCACACGGGTCAGGAGGGCCTGGGTTTGAACCTTGTATCTCCCATATGGTTGGTGGACATCCTATCCATTGGCCCAAATCCACTTCCCAACGTATGAAATTTATAGCTGTCTAGATGAAGCTAGTGCTTTAACATTGTCAGTAAGCCGAGGTAAATATGTAGATGTGAATAAAGGGTGTATTTACTCAGTTTGTGAGTCTAAGCAACATATATTCAAAGCTCTCTAGGTCAAACCAATGTTTTAGCATTATTTATAAACCAAGATATGTGTGTAGCAGTGAATGAAGCATTTTTTATACAGTTCCTAAAATGAAGCAACATATTACAGTCACAGCTTTCCAGATGAACCTAGTGTTTTGACACTACTAGTAAGCCAAGATAAGTGCATCAAATTGAAGAAAGTATGTATTAAATCAGTTTACAAAACCAAGCAGCATATTAATTTCCCAGACCTCTATATGAAAATAGTGTTTTACAATTTTGGGGAACGAAGCAAGTATTTGTTCAGCTTGTGAAACTAAGAACATATCAGATTTTATGGCTTTCTAGATGAAACTAGTGTTTTAATATTGTTGGTAAACCAAGATAAATATATAGAAGTGAATGAAGCGTGTATTTTACTTAGCTCATGAAATGAAGCAACATATCAGACTCACAGCTTTCTAGATGGCACTAGTGTCGTTAGTGAGCCGTTATAAGAGCCTCAAAGTGGATGAAGCATAGATTTAACTCAGTTTAGGGAAATAAGCTACATATTACATTCTCACCTCTCTGGGTGAATACAGCCTTTAAAAATTGTTGATTAGCCAAGATAGTGCATAGAAATGAAAGATGCATGTATTTTACTCTGTTTGGAAATCTAAGCAACATACCAGATTCATAGGTCTCGAGATGAAAGCAGTGTTTCAACGTGGTTGGTCAGCCGAGATATGTGCGTGCAAGTGAGTGAAGCATGTTCGCAAAGCAAAGCAACACATCACAGGCTTCCAGACGAAATGAGTGTTTCAACATTGTTAGATTTGAAACATGTATTTGCTCTGTTAGTGAAACTAAACAGCATATTAGATTCACAGCTCTGTAGATGAATCTAGTGTTTTAACATTGTAAGTAAGCCAGTAAAAGTGTGTAGAAGTGAATGTAGTATGCATTTTACTCAATTTGCAGAACTAAGGAACATACCAGATTTACAGTTCTCTAGGTTAATCTAGTGTTTTAACATTGTTGGTAAACCTAGGTAAGTGCATATAAGTAAATGATGATTTTATATTTTGCTATGTTGTGAATCTAAGGACATATCAGATTTACAGCTAGCTACAGAATAAACTAGTGTTTTAACATTGTTTGTAAGACAGACCAATGCGTGGAAGTGAATGAAGCATGTATTTTGCTGAATTTGCAAAACCAGGCAACATATCATATTCACAGCTGTCTAAATGAAGCTAATGTATTAACACTGTTAGCAAGTCAAGATAAGTGCATAGAAATAAATGAAGAATATATTTACCCATTTTGTAAAAATAAATGACATCAAATTCACAGCTCTCTAGATGAAATTAGTGTTTTAATATTGTTAGTAAGACAAGAAAATTGCCACAGATGTGAATGAAGCATGCATTTACTCAGATTCTTAAGCTAAGCTACATATTAAATTCACAACATTCTGGAAGAAAGTAGTGTTTTCCCATTGCTAGTAAGCCATGACAGGTTCATAAAAGTGATTGAAGTATGTATTATACTAAGTTTGTGAAATGAAGCAACATATCAGAATCATACTGTCTAGATTAAAAAGTTTTAACTTTGTTAATAAGCCTAGATATGTCCATAGAAGTGAATGAAGCCAGTATTTTACTCAGTTTGCAAAATGAAGCAACATATCCAATTCACAGCTTGCTAGATGAAACGAGGCTTTTATCATTGTTAGTAACCTGAGATATGTGTATAGAAGTGAAGGAAGCATGTATTTTGCTTCATTACCTAAGTAAGCAAGATATCAATTTCAAAGCTTTCTAGCTAAAACTAGTGTTTTAACATTGTCTGTAAACCAAGATTTATGTGTAGAAGTGAATGAAGTATGCATTTCCTCAATTCCCAACATATCACATTCACATTTCTTTAGATGAATCTAGTTTAATATTTTTTGTAAGCCAAAATATGAGGTTGATGTGAATGAAGCAGCTATTTTACTGTTTGTGAAAGGAAGCAATATATGAGATTCATAGTTCTCTACACAAAACTAGTGTTTTTACATTGTTAATATGCCAAGATAAGTGCATAGAAGGGAATAAAACACCAACTTACTTAGATTGTGGAGCTAAGCAATATATCAGATTCACAGTTATCTAGAGAAAATTAGGTTTTTAACATTGTTAGTAAGCCAATATAAGTTTGTATAAGTTAAAAAAAGCATGTATTTTAAACAATTTGGGAAACTAAGCAACATAGATTCACAGCCCTCTAGATGAATCTCATGTTTTAACATTGTTACAAGGATGGTGGGTTGCATAGAATTGAATGAATCATGTATTTTACTCATTTGCATGACTAAGCAACATGCCAGATTCAAAGCTCTCTAGCTTAAACTCGTATTTTAATACTGTTAGTAAACCAAGATATGTGTGTGGTAGTGAACAAAGCATGTATTGTACTAAATTCTTGAAATGAAGGAGCATTTCAGTTTCACAGCTTCCTAGAGGAATCTAGCATTATCACATTGTTAGTAAGTCATGATAAGTGCATAGAAATGAATGAAGAATGTAGTATACTCAGTTTGAGAAACTATGCAGCATAACTGATTCACAGACCAAGTGATCAAACTAATGTTTTTACACTGTTAGTGAGGCAAGATAATTGCAGAGAAGTAAGAAGCAAGTATTTATTCAGATTGTGAAACTATGCTACATGTAATATTCACAGCACTCTAGAAGAAACTAGGGTTTTAACATTGCTAGTAGGCCACGATATGTGCGTAAAAGTGATTGAAGCATCTATTAGACTCAGTTTGCAAAACTTAGCAATATTTCTGATTCGCAGCCCTCTAGATAAAACTAGTGGCTTAACAAATGTAGGAATGAGGCAACTAGTTACTCAGTATGCAAAACTAAGCAACATATCTGATTCACAGAACTTTAGCTGGGTCTTGTGCTTTTACTTGTTAGTAAGCACAGGCAAGTGCATTGAAGTCACTGAAGCAGGCATTTTACTGAGTTTGTGAAACAAAGCAACATAATCAATTCCCAGCTGTCTAGATGAAATGAGGGTTTTAACATTCTAGGATGCCAACATATGTGCCTAAAATGAATGAAGCATGTATTTTCCTCAGTTCACCAAATGAAGCAACATATCACATTCACATCTTTCTAGAGGAAACTAGTGTTTTAACATCATGAATGAGCCATGATAAGACCCTAGAAGTGAATTAAACATTGATATAACTGAGTGTGTGAAAATAAGCAACATATCAGATTCATACCTCTCTAGATGCACCTAGTGTTTTAAAATTGTTCATAAGCCGTTATAGTGCATAGAAACGAATTAAGCATGTATTTCAATCAGCAACATACCAGATTCACAGTTCTATGATGAAAATAGTGTTTAACATTATTAGTAAGTCAAGATAAGTCATGGAGGTGACAGAAGCATGTATTTTTACCAAGTTTACTAAACAAAGCAACATGTCTGATTCACATTTCCCTAGATGAAACCAGTGTTTTAACATTTATGCTAAGCTAAGTGTGTAGGAATTAAGAAAGCATGTATTTACTAAGATCACAAAAAGAAGCAACACATCTGACTCACAAATTTCTAGATGAAAGCAATGCTTTAACATGGTCAGTAAGCCAAGATAAGTGCATAGAAGCGAATGAGGCATGTATTTTACTAGTATGTGTGACTAAGCAACATATCATATTCAGAGCTCTCTAGATGAAATTAGTGTTTTGTTTTTTTTTTAAAAAGATTTATTTATTTATTTAATTTCCCCCCCTCCCCTGGTTGTCTGTTCTTGGTGTCCATTTGCTGCGTCTTGTTTCTTTGTCCGCTTCTGTTGTCGTCAGCGGCACAGGAAGCGTGGGCGGCGCCATTCCTGGGCAGGCTGCTCTTTCTTTCGCGCTGGGCGGCTTTCCTCCCGGGCGCACTCCTTGCGCGTGGGGCGGGGGACACCCTTGCGTGGCGCGGCACTCCTTGCACGCATCAGCACTGCGCATGGCCAGCTCCACACGGGTCAAGGAGGCCCGGGGTTTGAACCGCGGACCTCCCATGTGGTAGACGGACGCCCTAACCACTGGGCCAAAGTCCGTTTCCCGAAATTAGTGTTTTAACATGGTTAGTAAGTCAGTAAAAGTGCATGGAAGTCAGTGAAGCATGTAGTTTACTCCATTTGTGTGACTAAGCAACATATAAGGTAATCTCTTTATGTGAGCTAGTGTTTTGGCATTGTTAGTTCACAAAGATGTGTGCGTAGAAGTGAAAGAATCATGTAGTCTAATCATTTTGTGAAATGAATCAACATATCAGATTCACAGTTCCTTATGAAGCAGGCTAGTTAGGGAATAAACGGAGGGATCTGGAACCTGGCAGAAAAACTGATGCTATTAAGCATGTATCCTTTGGTACTCCCAAGATGACGCAGGAAGAACCTGTGAGATTCCCCCGTTCAGAATGAGATTTCCTCTGGAAGCCAGGAGAAGCCCGGATATCCTCCAGGGCCTTATCATTGGCACTCTGGGGGATTGATGGGTGGAGTGATCAATCAAAACAACAAACAGCTGGGACTCTTCCTGGGCTCAATCAAAACTAAGGAGCAGAGTAATTAATGGTTCAAAAAGCAAGTGCAAAGGCTGAACGGCCCTTCTCTTGCCCTTTGACCCCTGTTCTGGCCTTGTTCGCCCTCCATCTGGATCAGCATGCACGTAAAACCTGGGCATTTATAATCTATAATGGGGAATTGTAGTTGCAAATCAGCCCTCTTTATCACTCTTCAGTCCCTTCCTCTCTGCCTGGGACCCATGATCTGTTATTTTCTCCCATTTATCTTCTCACCATTCCTTGGTAATTACTGGTCTAAATAACCTGCCTTGCTCTCAAAATTTGTTTCTTGTAGCTTAGCCAAGAACCTAGAGAAAATCTTGTAACCCTTAGATGAAACTAATTATTTAACTTTGTAAGCCAAGATAGGTGCATAGAAATGGATGAAGCCTATGTTATATTCAACTTCCAAAATGAAGCAACATAGATTCATAGCTCCTTATATGAAACTAGTGTTTTGTCTCTGTTAGTAAGCCAAGATATGTCTGTAGACGTGAATGAGGAAGATGGCAGACTAGAAAGACATGGGATTCTGTTCACATTCAGAAAAATAGCTAGAGGAGAGGCTGAAACAGCCTGGAAAAAGATCTTCTAGGGTTTAGGATACTAGGTGAAAGCTGGTCACTGCCCAGAGGAAAAAGGGACAAAGGAAGGGAATTGCAGTGACTGAACTATGAGTTGAAACCAGTGGTGCTGGCCTCTGGGCCTCTGGCTCTCAGGCCTCTGGGTCTGTGACTACGGACAAGGGGGCTCCAGGGATCCACCACTCCAGGAAAGGGGGGAGAGGGACACAGCCTAAGGCTTGGACACAGCTTTTGACTCACAGATGTGGTCTGCTGTGTCCCGAGAGCCCTTCCAGGCCTGGTGCGGTGGTGCCACTGCTTGCCTTGGGAGCCAGTGCTGGACGAAAAGATCGGACCCTCTTAACCTGCCCCTCTACTAATAGGGACTGATGGTTGAGGACTCAGAGGGGAGCAGAAATATTTCCAATCTAGGAAAAGGGAGGAGGCTGGAGAACAGTCACTGAGAAAATTTGAATTATAAGGCTCATAGCCTCCAGGAAGGAAACTCTGTCACATTGGTCTATGTTGCAAGAAACACACTCTGACCAGGCACTGAACTGAACTAAGAGCTGCCAAAGAGCATCATCTGCTGGCAGACCAAGGAAGCATACATGAGAAAATTAAAAATAAGTAAGAGAGGCTTTTTCCAGCCTTTATAGCTTCCCTCCAAAAGGCCCTAGGAAACCAGTCTGCAACCAATTACTGGGTCCAGAATCCTGTTTTGAGCAACTAGCAGGGACAATCCTAACAATCCAGGTTGAGCCAGGAATTAAAAAACAGTGATAACATACAGCCTCCCACCACTGAATCCCTACAAAAGAGAAAGAAACTGAGCATCTGAATAAACTACAACCTAATCAGATGCCCAGAAATCAGCAAAAAATTATGGCCATAGTAAGAAAATGGAAGACATCGTCCAAGAAAAGGAATATATCAAAGCCCCAGAAGAGATGCAGGATTTGAGAAAGCTAATTAGTGAGATGCACACAAATTTTCTAAATCAAATTAATGAAATGAAAGACAATATGACTAAAGAGATAAATCATGCCAAGAAGACATTGAGCAAGCACAAAGAAGAATTTGATCAGAAAAGTAACAGAGCTCATGAGAATGAAAGACACAATAGGTGAGATGAAAAACATATTACAGGCATACAATAGCAGACTTGAAATGATGGAAGAAAGAGTAAGTGATACTGAAGATAGAATAGCTAAAAATGGAAAAAATTGAGCAGGAGCTCAGAGAGTTGAATGGCAACATGAAATGCAGCAATATACGTGTCATGGGAGTTCCAGAAAGAGAAGAGAAGGGAAAAGGGGCAGAAAGAGTATTTGAGGAAATAATAGCTGAAAATTCCCCAACTCTCACGAAAGAATGAACTTACATGTCAAAGAAGTGCACCATACCCCAATCAGAATAAATCCAAATAGACCCACTCCAAGACACATACTACTTAGAATACCAACTGTCAAAGATAAAGAGAAAATTCTCAGAGCAACAAGGGAGAAGAAAACCATCACATACAAGGGACATCCAGTAAGACTTAATGCAGATTTCTCTTCAGAAACCATGGAGGTGAGAAGACAGTGGTATGAGACCATTAGGATACTGAAGGAAAAATGCTCAACTTTTTTATCAGCAAAATTGTCCTCCAAATATGAAGGAGAGCATAAAATATTCATAAATAAACAGAACCTAAGAGAGTTTGCAAAAAAGCATCCACCTTTGCAGGAAATATTAAAGGAAGCCTTAGAACCTGAAATAAAAAGACAGGAGAGAGAGTCCTGGAGGAGAGTATAGAAGAAAGAATAGCAGAGAGGATAACCAAAAGAGTAAAAAGGACAGACAAAAACAGGATGAGACGTAAGAAAATCAAAGAATAAAGTGGTGGAAGTAAATAATGTATTTACAGTAATTGAATGTAAATGGACTAAACTCCCCAATCAAAAAATACAGGCTGACAGAATGGATTAAAAAAACAAAACAAAACATGAACCATCCATATGCTACTTACAAGAAACTTACCTTAGACCCAGGGATACAAATCACCTGAATGTGAAAGGTTGGAAGAAGATACTTCATGCAAATAGTAACCAAAAAAGAGCAAATATTACTATTTGTCCAATAGTAATATTGGACAAAACAGACTTTAAATGCAGAAAAGTTATGAGATACAGAAGACCATTATATACTAATAAAAGGGACAATCCACCAGGAAGAAATAACAGTCATAAATATCTAGGCACCTAACCAGGGTGCCCCAAAATACATGAGACAAACTCTGGCAAAACTGAAGGGAGAAATAGGTATCTCTGCAATAATTGTTGGAGACTTCAACACCCCACTCACATCATTAGATAGAAAAACTAGACAACAAGAAAACAAAGAACTTCAACAATATGATAATTGAGTTAGACCTAACAGACATCTACAGAACACTGCATCCAAACTCAGGGAGTTATACATTCACAAGTACCCATGGATCTTTCTCCAGGATAGACCACATGTTTGGGCACAATGCAGCTCTCAATAATTATGAAAAGATTCAAATTATACAAAGCACCTTCTCAAATCATAATGGAATGAAACTGGAAATCAATAATAGGAAAAAAGTAAATTCACAAATGAGTGGAGGCTGAAAAACACACTCCTAAATAATCAGTGGGTCAAAGAAGAAACTGCAAGTGAAATCAGTAAATATATTGAGATAAATTAAAATGAGAACACTACTTATCAAAACTTATTGGACACAGTAAAAGCAGTGTTGAGAGGGAAATTTATAGTCCTAAATGCCTAGATTAGAAAACAAGTCATAGTTAAACTCAAAGATTTAACTGAATAACTAGAGAAACTAGAAAAAGAACATCAAACCAATCCCAAAAGCAAGCAGAAGGAAAGAAATAATGAAGATTTAGAGCAGAAGTAAATGAAACTGAGAAAAAAAAAACAATAGAGAAAATCAACAAAACCAAAAGTTGGTTCTTTGAGAATAAAATTGACAACCCCATAGCTAGACAAAAATGAAAAAATAGAGAAGATGTAAATAAATACAATCAGAAATGAAAGGGGGGAAGTTAGGACTGACCTCACAGAAATAAAAAGGATCATAAAAGAATATTATGAGAAACTATATGCCAATAAACTGAACAACCTACATGAAATGGAAAAACTCCTAGAAATGCACAATCAACCTCCACTGATACTACAAGAAATACAGGAACTTAACAAATGAATCACATTTAAAGAGATTGAATCCACTGTCAAAAACCTTCCAGCCATGGGAAGCAGCCATGATGGAAGTGATGGAGCTTCTCCCTACCATATGGGGGTTCTGGGTTCAACCCCTGGGGCCTCCTGGTGAGGGAGAGGGGGAGAAGGCGTGCCCATGCGAGTGTCTGCGTGGTGAGCCAGTGCCCTGCGTGGGTGAGTCACACAGTGGGATGATGACGCATCAGAGGAGAGACAAGGGGAGAGTCACGGTAGGGCACAGCAGGGACCAGGACTGGGGTGGCGCAGTTGATGGGGAGCCTTTCTCCCCATTGGAGGTCTCCGGGATTGAGTCCTGGTGAATCCTAGAGGGGAGGGAATGAGAGGAGAAGACCACACAGATGGTAGGAACAGCAGGGTGGGAGGAGGGGAAGGGGGGAAAATCAATCAATCAATCAATCTTAAAAAAAAAAATCTCCCGGCAAAGAAAATGCCAGGACCAGATGGCTTCATAGGTGAATTCTATTAAGCATTTTGAAAAGAGTTAACACCAATCCTGTTTAAACTCTTCCAAAAAATTGAAGAGGAGGGAAAATTACCCAACACATTTTATGAAGCCAACATTACCCTAATACCAAAGCCCGATAAAGATACTACAAGAAAAGAAAATCACAGGCCAATCTCTCTAATGAACATAGATGCAAAAATTTTCAACAAAGTACTTGCAAATTGAATCCAACAGCATATCAAAAGACTTATACATCATGACCAAATGGGATTTATTCCTGATACACAAGGCCGGTTCATCACAAGAGAGTCAATCAACATAATACACCACGTTAACAAACTGAAGGAACAAAACCACATGATCATCTCAATTTATCCAGAAAAGGCATTAGACAAAATCCAGCATCATTTTTTAAAAAATAAAAACACTTCAAAAGATAGGAATAGAAGAAAAATTCCTCAATCTGGTAAAATCCATATATGAAAAACCCACAGCCAACATCCTACTCAATGGGGAAAGGTTGAGAGCTTTCCCTCTAAGATCTGGAACAAGACAAGGATGCCCACTGGCACCATTGTTACTCAATATTGTACTAGAAATAAATCTTAAAAAAAAAAAAATCCAGCATATATAAAGAGATGTTACAACTCAACAATAAAAAGACAAATGACCCAATTACAAAATTGGCAAAAGAGCTGAATAGACATTTGTCCAAAGAAGAAATACAAGTGGCAAAAAAAAAAAAACAACCCAAAAAAACACACATGAAAAAATATTCAACGTTACTAATGATTAGGGAGATGTAAATCAAAACTACAATGAGATATCATTTTACGCTTGTAAGAATGGCCAGTATTAAAAAGACAGAGATCTACGAGTGTTGGAGAAGATGTGGAGAGATAGGAACACTTATTCACTATTTGTGGGAATGCAGAATGGTGCAGTCACTGTGGAGGACTGTTTGGCAGCCCCTAAAGAAGTTTAATATAGACTTGCCACTTGACCCTGCAAGTCTACTAATGGGTGTATACCCAGAATTGAAAACAGTGACATAGACATCTGCACACCGATGTTCATAGTGGCATGATTTTCAATCACCGAAAGATGGAAACAACCCAGGTGTCCATCAACCAATGAATGGATAAACAAACTATGGTGTTTTCACACAATGGAATATTATGCAACTGTAAGAAGAAATGAAGTCATGAATCATATGACAACATGGATGAACCTGGAGGATATTATGTGGAGCGAAGCAAGTCAGGCAGGAAAGGAAAAATACTGTATGATTGCATTACTATGAATCAAATATATCGTGTAACATATTGTATGATTAAAAATAATTTATATGTATCCAGTACATTTAATTGAGAAATGTATGTTTTTATTCAAGTGTGTTTTCTTTTTCTTTTTAAATTATTGTTTATATTTTCAATTATTAAATGTACAAAATAAAGTTAAAAAAAGAAATGAATGAAACAGGTATTTTACACAGTTTGTGAAATGAAGGGACATATCCAATTTACTGCTTTCTGGATGAAATGGGGTTTTAACATTGTTAGTAATCAACATAGATGCAAAACAGTCAATGAAGCATATATTGTACTCAGTTTGTGAAATGAACAACATATTAGGTTCACAGCTCTCAAGATGAAACTTGTATTTTAACATTGTTAATAAGCCAAGATAAGCAGATGGAAGTGAATGATGAATGTATATTACTCAGTTTGTGAAACTAAGCAACTTATAAGATTAACAGATCTCAAGATGAAATGAGGGTTTTGACGTTGTTAGTAAACCAAGATATATGTTTAGAAGTGAATGAACCATGTATTTTATCAGGTCACAAAATGAAACAACATATCAGAATCACAGTTCTTTGGATTAATCTTTTATTTTAACTTTGTTAGTAATCCACAATAAATTCTATGAATGAATGAAGCATGTATTTTCCAGTTTGTGAAACAAAGCAATGTATCATATTCACAACTCTCTAGATTCAATTCATGTTTTTTTAAATGTAAAGATTTATTTTTTATTTATTTCTCCCCCCCATTGTTGTTTTGCACTTGCTGTCTGCTCTCTGTGTGTTCTTCTGTGTCTGCTTGTCTTCTCTTTAGGTGGCACCAGGAACCGATCCTGGGACCTTCTGGAGTGGGAGAGAGCCACTCAATTTTTTGTGCCACCTCAGCTCCCTGGTCTGCTGCATCTCTTACTGCTCTCCTCTGTGTCTCTTTTAGTTGCATCATCTTGCTGCACCAGCTCTCTGCATGGGCCAGCACTCCTGCACAGGCTAGCTCTCTGTGGGGGCCAGATCTCTATTCAGGTCAGCTCTCCACACGGCCAGTTTGCCTTCCCCAGGAGGCTGTGGGAATTGGACCCTGGACCTCCTGTATGATAGACAGGAGCCCAATCACTTGAGCCACATCTGTTTCCCAATTCAATTCATGTTTTAACATTGATATTGGGGAAACGGAGTTGGCCCAGTGGTTATGGCGTCCGTCTACCACATGGGAGGTCCGCGGTTCAAACCCCAGGCCTCCTTGACCCGTGTGGAGCTGGCCCATGCGCAGTGCTGATGCACGCAAGGAGTGCCCTGTCATGCAGGGGTGTCCCCCGCGTAGGGGAGCCCCACGTGCAAGGAGTGCGCCTGTAAGGAGAGGTGCCCAGCATGAAAGAAAGTGCAGCCTGCCCAGGAATGGCACTGCCCACACTTTCCGTGCCGCTGACGACAACAGAAGCGGACAAAAGAAACAAGACAACAAGATGCAGCAAATAGACACAGAGAACAGACAACTGGGGGAGGGGGGTGAATTAAATAAATAAATAAATCTTTGAAAAAAAAACATTGACATTGTTAGCAGGCCAAGGTATGTCTATCGACATGAATGAAGCAGGTATATTATTCAGTTTGTGAAACAAAGCAACATATCCAATTTACAGCTCTCTAGATGAAATGAGCATTTTGACATTGTTAGGATGCCAACATATTTGTGTAAAAATGAATGAAGCATTTATTTTACTCAGTTTGTGAAATGAAGCCACATATCAGATTCACAGCTCTCTAGATGAAACTAGTGTTTAAAAATTGTTAGTAAGTCAACATAAACGCAAGGAAGTGAATGAAGCATGCATTTTACTGTGGCTGCAAAATGAAGCAACATATCAGATTCCTATCTCTCTATATGAAACTAGTGTTTTAACATTGTTAGTAAGCCAACATAAGTACATGTAAGTAAATTAAGATTGTTTTGTATTATGTTGTGACCCTAAGAACAGATGATACTCACAGTATAATAGAAGAAAATAATGTTTTAACAGTTCATAAGACAAGATTGGTGCATTGAAGTGAATGAAGCATATATTTTACTGAGTTTGCAAAACCAAGCAACATAGATTCACAGCTATCTATATGAAGATGGTGTTCTAACATTCTTTGTAAGTCAATATAAGTGCATAGAAGTGAATGAAGACTGTATTAACTCAGTTTACAACCCTGGCAACATTTCAGAGTTACAGCTTTCCCATTGAAATTAGTGTTTTAACATCATTAGTGAGGCAAGATAAGTGCTTAGAAGTGAATAAAGAAAATATTTTACTCTGTATAACTAAGCAACATATCAGATTCAAAGCTCCATAGCTGAAACGAGAGTTTTAGCATTGCTAGTAAACCGAGATATGTGCATAAAACTGAATTAAACATGTAATTCATTAGGTTGTAATTTTGATTGGATTAAATTCAAATAGATGGAATTACACATTAATTAGGAAAGAATGTATAGTATGATTTTTCTGTCTATGAATATATGTTAATCTTCACTTATTTAAATGTTCTATGATTACAGCAAGAAATATTACAATTTTTTTCATAAGTTTATATATATATTTAGTATGTCAAACTCTGTAATTTTTAATATGATTTAAACTTTTCAATATGTCTCCTAAATTATATTTTAATTTATTGGAAATATATGTGAATGCTATTGATTTTGATAAATTTATCTTTTACTCAGTAATTTTGCTCAAGTCACCTATTCTATTAGTTTTTGTATCATTTTGCTAAGATTTGCTATGTAGACAAATAAATCATCTGAATATATCACTCCACAAAAATGTTGATAATTATTTCCAATGTTATACAAATCCTAATTTCTCTTGCCTCTGAGCATTGGCCAAGCAGGCAGACAATGCCAAAAAGAAGTAAATACTCTGGGCCTCTTCATCAGTATCAGTTAATCTGTATTTAACGGCACTGGACTTTATCTTAAAACATCACATTAGGTATGAATATCTGTGATGGTTTGGCATAAGTGTTAACTTGGCCAGGCAAAGGTGCCCAGTTGTTTGGTTAAGCAAGCACTGGCCTAATTGTACTGTGAAGACATTTCATGGACTTAAATCATCTATGGCTGATTATATCAAACATAGTTGTGTGAGATAATATTATAAAATCTCATTCTATTTATAGATATCTCCTATTGGTTCTGTTTCCTTAGATAACCCTGACCAATACAGCTTGGTACTGGGAGTGGTTCCTGAGAGACAGAATCTTAAAAACAGTATTTCTGAATTGGTTCTGGAGTTTTTCCACTTGGCTCTTTACTCTGTTTATATTCAAAGGCAAAAATGAATCTGTTTCCAATAATCAAGAGGCCACTGAATTGACAATAGAGACATACAAAATATCACCCTGGGTATGGCTACTGCCTTGCTTATACTAGGCAAAGCTCAGGGTGAGAATATTTATTACACCTTAACTGAGTTTTGTGGAGTTAAAAGTTACAGTTATGTTGGTTGGTTGTTCCTAAATATGCTGGATGCAGTTATGAAAGATAGGGATGAGCTGGAGGCCTCAGGTATGCAATGTAAGCACCACATGCAGGATGTGAAGGTTTCCGTGTGTACCCTGACAGAAAATTTTGTTTTGTGCAGCCACAGTCTTGAGACTTCTGAAAATCAGACCCAGAGTCTCATTGTGCAAGTAGCAGTGTTACAATGGATACTGAAATCTCAACCTTGCATCCTGTCTGCTGATAAAGTGAGGGAATTGATTGGAAAGGAATGGGATCCTGAAAATTGGCATGGACACACATGGGTTGATAATTGGGGCAGTTTGACATTATTTTATGAATCCCCGAAAGAGAAAGATTATGTTTTTAAACTAATCTATTCCTGTGGGTGTGATAGCCCTTGATTGCACTACACTCAGTTGAAGGACCTTTTATTAGATTACTTAAGTTCACTTTTGGCCTTTTAACTGGACTATATCAGTGGGGGCTTGATTCATGTTGAGTCTGACCTTTTGCTGGATCTGATAAAAATGGAGACACAGAGAGAAACACACACAAACAGGCAAAGAAAGTCACCATTTTTGACCCTGCCAAGTGAGAGAGAACTAAATCTCTTAAGCACAAAGGCTCCAAGAGCCTGGGAGCAGTTCAAGAGGAGATGAGTCCTGCTACATGCCTGGTAGCTTGCACTGAACTCAGAGAAGGCAGAACAGCAGAGACTGATAGGGAAAGCTTGGAAAGAGACAAGCTCTGGTCGGCAGAGGCAGCTGCAGAGAAGCAGACACCTTGGCAGAGATGGGCGGCCATCTTGCTTTGCCACGTGCCCAGACAACAGGAGCAACAGTAGCTGACTTTGGTGAGAAAGCCCCTCTTATGTAATGACCTGTCCTGAGGAAATGCCTCCCTGAACGCCAGTCTGCCCTGAGACACTTTCCTGATTCCAGTCTTTCCCAAGGCGTCTGCCATCCAACCTCCAGTGGAATAAGGTTAATCCTGTCTTACCAGATGAAACTGCAATGGAATGCCCTGAGGTAAGTGGCTTGCAGGGCACTGCTAATCCTCCTCATTACCCATCTAACCACCCCTCTTTTCTCCCAGACCTATAACTAGACTAAAGTCACAACAAGCTCCCAAAGGTGAGGTATAAAATGTGACCCATGAAGAAGTATGCTGTGCTCCAAAAGAACTGCATGAGTTTTACAATGTATGTAGACAGAAATCAGGGGAATATACATGGCAGTGGATATTAAGGGTGCGGAATAATGGTGGAAGCAATATATCGTTGGATCAGGCTAAATTTATTGATATGGGCCCTCTAAGCAGAGATACTGGATTCTGGGTTAGAAAAGGCTCTAATAATTTATTTGGGTGACTGGCTGAAATCTGGATAATATAGTAATGTGGTATGAATGGTGGCCATGGACATTTGACCACTTCCTCATGTAACTTACTTGTGCCTTCAGGGCCCACTTGAGCCCTATCTTATATACCACTTCCACTTTATGATGGAGTGCTGCTGTGCACACCCAACTTTATAGTTTGGTGGGTCAGGCAATACACAGCTCATTAAAGGCAACTCAGGTTTCAGGTAACTTGGAATAGCCACAAATCCCAGATACAGGTTTGTGTTCCCTGCAAGCAATGCTTCTGACAAAACTACCATCCATTGACTTACAGGATTCCTTATCCACTGTCATGGTACACCATACATCAGCGCTTGCGGTCACCCCTCGGGCTGAAGTGTGGTTTGCTGGCCTGGCGGGGGAGCAGCCGTGGCAGGCCAAGCCGCTGCCCCCATAATAGGGTGGCTGGTCGGACTCACCACCACCCCTGAAGGGAGCTTGGCATGGGCGCAGAGTGCTCTCGGGTCTCCCCTTCTCGGCAGCCATGCTTCCGCGGCCGCCCCTCCTCCCGGATGGCGCCACACGATGCCTGTGGGGCGGCACCCTTCTTCTTCCTTCTCCCTGCGCAGGCGCAGGGCGGAAAATTCCAGTCTGCCCTTTTCCCCTCCCCCGACAGCAGCAACAGCCAGGCGTGGGCGGAAAAATCCAGTCTACCCTTTTCCCTTCCCCCGACAGCAGCAACAGCCAGGCGTGGGCGGGAAACTCAAGTCTGCCCTCCACCCCAGCAACAGCAGCCACCAATCCCTAAACCCTGCCCCTTCCCCCAGCAACAGCGACACCCAATCCCTAACCACCACCCCTCCCCTATCCAGTACCGCCCACTGACCTTTCGCTGGCAACCAATCAGAACAGGGTGTGGCTTCGACCAATCAGCCTTCCCCAGCCCCTATAAAACTGTTGCCTCTCCCTCAATAAAGTGGACTTGTGTGTTTACCTTGTCTCCACGGTAGTTCTTCTGCCGTGCGCCCTCCAGTCCTGAGAGCCCCTGACAAGGGCCTGGCCTCCCTTGTCCCCAGTTCGTCGCCTGCTTCTCCGGGCGGCCCCTTCATCGCCTGCTTCTCCGGGCGACCCCTTCGTCGCCAGCTTCGCCGGGCGACCCCGTCAGCCGAACCGCGCAACCCGTTGTGAGACCGACCCCTCGTCCCAAGTGGGACCGACCCTTCATCCCAAGTGGGACCGACCCTTCATCCCAAGTGGGACCGACCCCTCGTCCAGAGCTGGACTGACCCCTCGTCCACAGCCAGACCCCACCTCTACCGACCGAGCAAACCGTCGCAAGCGCTGTTGATCAAGGAACCTATTTCACAGCAAATGATGTGCTGGAATGGGCAAATGCTTATGGAATTCACTGGTCTTACCATGTCTCCCATTATGAAGCAGCTGGATTGATAGAACAGTGGAATGGCCCTTTGAAGACTCAATTATGGTGCCAACTAGGTGGCAATATCTTGTAGGACTGGGGCAATGTTCTCCAGGAGACTGCATATGCTTTAAATCTACATCCACTCTATGGTGCTATTTCTCTCATAGCCAAGATTCACAGGTCCAGGAATCAAGGGGTGGAAATGGGAGTGTCACCACTCACTATTACCCCTAGAGATCCGCTAGGAAAATATTTGCTTCCTGTCCCTGCAACCTTAAGCTCTGCTGGTCTACAGGTCGTTTCCAAAAGGAGGAGTGCTTCCACCAGGGAACACAACAACAATTCCAGTGAACTGGAAATTAAGACTGCCCACTGCCCACTTCGGGTTCCTCATGTCTCTGAATCAACAGGCAAAGAAGGGGTTTACTGTACTGGCTGGAGTGACTGATCCTGACTGTCAAGGAGAAATAGGACTGTAATTACACAATGGAAGAACAGAAGAGCTTATCTGGAATAAAGTAGATCCACTGAAGTGTCTCTTAGTAATATCATGCCCTGTGATTAAAGTGAATGGAAAACTATAAGAACCCAATCTAAGCACAACTACCCATGACCCAGAAACTTCAGGAATGAAGATTGGGCCACCTCACCAGGCAAAGAAGCATGGCCAGCTGAGGTGCTTGCGGAGGGTAAAGGGAATATGGAATGGGTAGTGGAAGAAGGTAGTGGTAAACATGAGCTCTGTCCATATGACTAGGTACAGAAATGAGGATGGTAATGGCCATGGATATTTCTTCCTTGTTTTGTTTATAAAATGAATATCTTTGTGTACTTCTGTATCTTATTCCGTTATCATGTTACATAGTTGTGTTAGTTTCATGTCATAGTATTTAACTTATAGGACGTCAAGTTTTAAGAGTGAATATTATCCGAAGACTTGCACCCTATTCTGGAGGGATTTAGTGTATTTCCAGTTGTACACAGAACAGTTGAGTATAAGTAGGCAAAAACATTTGTCAGTTGTTGTTTTTATTTAGAGAATAAGTATGGTTTAAGAAGATGTGTATGGATGCCCATTTGATAGGGGTGGACTGTGATGGTTAGGCTCATCTGTTAACTTGGCCAGATATTGTACCCAGTTGTTTGGTTCATCAAGCACTGGCCTGTTTGTTACAGTGAGGACATTTCATGTACTTAAATCATCAGTGAATTTATTGCATCTACGGCTGGTTACATCCACAATCAACTGAGGAGATTGCCTTCAGCAATGAGAGACATCTCATCCAATCCACTGACAGCTTTAAAAGGAGAAATGATTTCAGCAGTCAAGAGAGAGAATTCCCATCTCTACTTCAGACAGACAGTGTCTCCTGGGGAACTCAATGAGGACCTTTATCGAAATTCCTGGTTTGCAGCCTGCCCTATGGAATTTGGACACATGTATTCTCACGGTTGCATAAACAATTTTATAAAATTGCATAATATTTACAGATTCTGCTTCCCAAGAGAGCCCTGACTAACTCCACACCTGTCCCTAACTCCCCATTCTCCCTGCCACTGGGCCCTGCAACGTGTAATCCACTTTCTCTTCTATGAATTCGCATGTTCTTCCAACTTCCCTTAACAGAATCATGAATATCTCCCTTTTGGGATTTCACCACTTTATCAACTCATTTTCTGAACACTTAAGTGTAGGTTTTATCCACTTTTGCCATTAAGGAATTAAAATTTCTGCCTGCATTTCCTAAAAACAAATATATTTAATTAAGCAACCGCCTTAAATTCAGATAGGAAATTAGCATTGATAGAAGTCTTCCAAAGTGTATTCCATTTTTTCATATATCCTAATAATATCCTTTTCAGCCTTTTCCCTTCCCTTTAGAGATCTTGTCCAAATCATGTATTGTATTAAATTATCATTGTGTCTTTAGTTGCTCATTCCTTTTTTTCTAATAGAGGAGGTATATATAGGAGATAAGCATATAAACCACTCCCTCCTTCCAGGAAGCTGACCCCCACCCAACCACCACAGGAAGTCAGAGAAGGGCACCCGGGAACTGAGTCAGTCTGTTTTGTGCACGTCAAGGTCCGACAACAGTGAGAGGCTGAACCCCCCATGTCTCCAGCCTCCCTGCTGGAAACTTAACACAGCCCAGTCACGTGACATGGAGGTCACATGATGTGTTCCTGAGAAGGTACGCTGCAGAGCCAGGGATATAATGACAACACTTCACCCGTTATTGGTAAAAATGGTTCTACTAATTGTGGTGATTAGCAAGGTTCACAAAAGTGGGGAAAGACAGGCAAGCAAAGTGCTGTGCGGGATACCTGGGCTTGAGCAGTTGGAACAACCCACACAGTAGCAAAAGGCAGAGATGCCCATGGCCTAACATGGAGTAAAAACACTGTGATGGTCTCTTTTTTTGATATGAATAAAATACAGGAAAATTGACTTTGTACCTGCTCAAGGTGACAGGTGGGCAGTGGGGATGGGAACTGATGTCAGCCCAGATACCTGTAGGGGAGGGGTTTGGGTCAATAAGAGGAAAGTCCTGGGAAAGGGCCTGGGGGAGTTGCCAGGGCAGGGTCTGGAGCTCTCCTGGGCTGTCTTTGGACCCTGGGTAGGGAGTCTACTCCACACCCACCCACCTCCAGCTCACACTGGCTCTTGCTGGCAGCGTGCTTCACCTGCTCCTTGCGAAAAGGTGTGTAGATGTCTCTGCCATCCAGCTCCTCATCAACTTCCTGGGTGCAGCTCTGCAAAGCTCATGCCAGGTGGCCAGGCTGAGAGGCTTTGGGGCCCTGCTTGGCTGTCACAAGAGGGACGACTCCGTGTGAAGTTCTCTCCAGTTTAGAAGTAGAACCTTGTCTGCCCAGACTTGCAGCCCTCGAGGAAAGGAGGTGAGAGGACGGCTCCAAGGCTGTGGATTAACGTCTGGGCAGGTGACGGCTGCCGTAGCACTCCCTTTCCATGTCTGCAGACACAAGCAGGCTATGAACACGATGGGCCAACCTTGCTTCCAACCCCCTAAAACTCTAGCTCCTGCCCAAGGCCTGTCCATTCCTCATACCATCCCTGACACAGGCACACTGGTGGTGGGAGGTGCAGGGTTCCAGTATTTGCCCAGCCTTCATTCCCCCTGCTTGTGCTCTCCATGGTAAGTTTAGATGTCTTTGGTGAATGGCCAGAGTCTTCTGTAGGAGTCTTCTGTAATAGGCATTGAGCCAATCCCTGAAACATTGAAAAGGGCCTCAGGTCTAGTTTTCCTTGAGATGAGAGCCTTCGAATGTTGGGAAACAACAAGAAAACAGCTTGTTCTCCTAAGCATCTCTGCCCAAGTGAGCTGGGTAGGGGACTCTCTAGAATGTGGATGCCTGGTTATGAGGGTACCAAGGCCTGTTGGGTTATATCTCCAAGAAAGTGAGGTCACTTACTGGGGTCCTGTTACCTGTCCCACTTCCTAGAATAAAACCTGCCTTAAGACTGATGATTCTTCACCCTCCTCTCTTGTGTCATCAATTTAACTCTATATTTACCCCAACGCTGTCCCCCGGGCAGTACCTGGAAAGGTGTGGGAAACTCGGGACTCCATGCGGCAGTTTAAAATTATTTTGTGAATCCTAAAAAGAGAAAGATTAAGTTTTAAACTAATCCATTTCTGTGGGTGTGGGGTGCCTGTGACTGGATTACATCAGTGGAGTATTCATGTCGAGTCCCCACCCTCTAGCTGGGTCTGACATAAAGGGATCACAGAGGCTCAGACAGAGAGA
Source organism: Dasypus novemcinctus (assembly GCF_030445035.2). Classification (NCBI taxonomy): domain Eukaryota; kingdom Metazoa; phylum Chordata; class Mammalia; order Cingulata; family Dasypodidae; genus Dasypus; species Dasypus novemcinctus. Next base: position 1,506,125 of record NC_080696.1, on the reverse strand, counting down.
GGAAAAGGGAACTGGTGTGCTTGATTCTGCCTGCGAGAGAGGACCGCATATGCATGAAGCTCCACAGAGCAGCTCGAGAAGAGCAGCCTGGCCACATGCCTGATCGCTCGCATGAGCTTGGGAAGGGAGCAAAGAGCCAAGACGGATAGAGGGGGCCCGGAAAGAGACAAGCCCCGTGCCTGGTTGCTCACAGAGCTCAGGAGATGGTAGATTCTGCAGGGAAGGCAGAGACCTCTGCAGAGGTGGGCACCCATCTTGCTTCACCATGTGACAACATGCCAAGACCAATCGTAGCTGACGTTGGTGAGAAAGCACCGCTTATGGTGCCTTGGCCTTGGAACTGTGAGTTTTTACCCCAAATAAAGCCCTTTATTAAAGTCAATCCATTTCTGGTACTTTGACTTGGCAGCCTTTTGGCAAACTAAAACATGATCTAAAATGATCAGATTTCAGAAACAGAAAATTCGTGCATATATAGGGGAAAATGCAGTGAACAGAAACAGTCCATAAGTACCCTCAGAAGTTGGATAAACAGACAAATATTTAAGATCAGGCGGCAGACTTGGTCCAGTGGTTAGGGAGTCCATCTACCACATGGGAGGTCCGCGGTTCAAACCCTGGGCCTCCTTGACCCGTGTGGAGCTGGCCCATGTGCAGTGCTGATGCATGCAAGGAGTGTCGTGCCACGCAGGGGTGTCCCTCATGTAGGGGAGCCCCAAGCGCAAGGAGTGTGCCCCATAGGGAGAGCCGCCCAGCACGAAAGAAAGTGCAGCCTGCCCAGGAATGGTGCCGCACACATGGAGAACTGACACAACAAGATGAAGCAACAAAAAGAAACACAGATTCCTGTGCCGCTGACAACAACAGAAGCGGACAAAGAAGATGCAGCAAATAGATACAGAGAACAGACAACCGGGGTGGGAGGTGGGGAAGGGGAGAGAAATGGAATAAATAAATCTTTGAAAAAAAATAAAATCAGCCATTATAAATATGTTAAAATAACTAAAGGAAATCATGTTTAATCAATGAAAGGAAAGTATGACTACAATGAAGGACCAAACAGAAATTCTGAAGAGGGTGAGATAAATTATTACAAAAGAACCAAATGGAAATTCTAGTGTTGGAAAAACAAAAATTGATGAAAACTTCTGTAGAGGATGTCAAAAGCAGATAAAAGATGGCGAAAGAGTGAACCATAAAGATTCAGATTTGGCTCAACTGATAGAGCATCCGCCTACTGTGTAGGAGGTCCAGGGTTCAAATACAGGGCCTCCTGACCCATGTGGTGAGCTGGCCCACACACAGTGCTGACACACGCAAGGAGTACCATGCCACGCAGGGTTGTCTCCTACGTAGGGGAGCCCCAGGTGCAAGGAGTGCGCTTTGCAAGGAGAGCCGCCCTGCACAAAAAAAAGCGCAGGCTGCCCAGGAGTGGTGCCACAAACACAGAGAGCTGATGCAGCAAGATGATGCAAGAAAAAGAGACACAGATTCCTGGTGGCGCTGACAAGAATGCAAACAGACAGAAGGACACACAACTAATGGACACAGAGCAGACAATGGAGGGACAGGGGTCGGGGTGGGGAGAAGGGGAGAGAAATAAAAATAAATCTTTAAAATAAAAAAAGAATGAACCACAAACTTGTAACTAGATCAATAGATATTATCAACTCTAAATATCAGATCTAAAAAGACAAGAAAAATTAATAAGGCATCAGGAAAGTGTGAGACAACTCAACTATAACAAGGTACAAGTAATGAGACTCCTAGAAAGAAGGGACATAAAGGAAAGAGAACATACTTAAAGAAATGGTTGAAAATTTCCCAGATAAGATGATAAACCCCATCTACATATCCAAGAAGCTCAAAAGTCCCAAGTAGGATGACTATAAAGAGATCTACACACAGATAAATAGACATATCAGAGTCGAACTATGAAAACCAAATAAAGGAAAATGTTAAAAGCAAGAGGAGAAAAATGACTCATCACATACAAGGGAGCATCAATAAGATTGATGGGTGGAGGTCATAAAGCAGTGGGATGATGTACTCAGAGCATTGAAAGAAAGAGACCGTTAACTATGAATTCAGCAAAATGCAAAATGAAAGTTGTGATGGTTATGCTAATGTATTAACTCAGCCAGGTAATTGCACCCAGTTGTTTGGTCAAGCAAGCACTGGGCTAACTGTAATATAAGAGCATTTATGGACTTTAGTCACCATTGACCCAACTGCAGTGGTAAATCATAGATGGCTGATTACCTCAATTAGGGAGATTGCCATCAGCAATGAGTGATGCTTTATCCAATCAGTTGAATGCCTTGAGAGGGAAAGTGATTCCAGCATTGAGTGAGAATTTCGCAGCTCATCTTTGGACAGCCAGTGTCTCCCAGAACTCATCAAGGACCTTCGTTGGAGCCCCTGGTTGTAGCCTGCCTGTGGAACCTGGACTTGAGCATCCCCATGGCCGTGTGAGAGACTCTGAAAAAAATCTCTTACTATCAACAGACGTCTCTTGTTGATTCTGTTTCCCTCGAGAACCCTGGCTAATACAAAAGTGAAATAAAAAGCAATCTGAGATAAACAAAGACTAAGAGAATTTATTGGTAACAAATGTGCTGTCTTGGTTTGTCATGCTGCTCTGACAAATATCACCCATTGGTTGGCTAAACCAACAAGAATTCATTGTCTCACAGTTTAAGAAGCTAGATGCCAGCAAGGCTGTGCCTCCTCTTGAAGTCAGTAGCATTCTGGAGACAGCTGCCCTTCGTCTCACGGTGATGTGTTGGATCTCCTGGGGCTTTCTTCTACTGACTGGGACCAAATTTCTTCTGCCTGCTAAGGACCTGATAATACAGATTGAGCTGCACCCAGAATCCTTCGGACACACCATAATAGCATCAGAGAGTCCTACTCACCCATGAGTCCTCACATTGAAAATACATATTCAAAGGGTCCTGCTTACAACTAGGCACACATCCACAGGAACACACTAAGAATAAGAACATGTCTATTTTGGCGATACATAATTCAACCTGCCATATATGCTTTACAAGAAATCTCAAGTATAGTATTTTAAACTAAGAGAAATTATTCCAGAATGGGACCCAAATCCACAGGGAGGGAATGAAAAGTAATTCGGAGAGAGAGGACTGTGGGAAGATGGCAGAATAGGAAGCTTCAGTAACCAATCCCCCCCCCAACACGATTGAACTGGCAGGAACTATCTTATTTAAACACTTTGAGATGCTGGTGTCTAAGGAAACATTGTGTCACATCTGAGGGAGCAAGAGGGAGAGGCTGGTCAATTGCAGCAAGGACCAGTGTTTTGCCCTTCCTGCAGCAGTGGGCACTGGAGTTCTGGCCCCTGGGTCAGCTTGATGAAGCCAGGGTGAGGCATACATAGTGAGTCCTCAAACACCAAGAACAAGTGGTCTGATCCCAGATTCCTACCTTTGATCAGCTACTTAAGATACCTGGGGATTCACTTTGAAGATCACCCTGGTTCCAAGTCCCCTGGGGCAGAGGCAGCAGAAGAAAACTAAGGAAAACAGCTAAAGGGCTGCATTGACCATGCTAAATTAAGAAGACACAGCCTCAAAAGCCGGAGAAGTCCCTGGTGTCTCTGCTTATCCCCCTGCCACTCCTCCTCAAGGTGGGGTGGAGCCAGCTTGCTCTCCTGTGGGGGCCTGTCCTGCTCCAGAAGGTGCAGAGTGGCCCCTCGTGCATCCTGGAGAACATTTGTGTCAGTGCCAATCTCATGGTGGAAGTTGGAGAGACTGAGTCAGAGAATGTGTCTCTGTCTTGCAGTCCCAGTTTATTCTGGGTGCAGAGGAGCAACTTGCAGATGTCTGGACAGTGTGAAGGATGATTAAATTGAAACAGCCTGTGGTAAAGGAATCCCTGCATTAAGTCACTCAGGAGGTGAAGAATACAGTAGGCATGTAGTACTCAAACCCCTGAAAAATGTACGTGTGGAATTCCTAAGGCCTGTATCAAGCAAAGCCCAAAAAAGGAAATAGGCTCCATGGCTCCTGCTCCAGGAGGGCTCAGACAAGACAGAGAGGTCACCCACTTCCCTTTTGCCTCAAGTGGTCCTTCCTGATAGAAGGCTAAGCTCTGAATGAGACCACCAACCAAAGACCACCAACCAAAGCAGAGCCTATGTGCAAAGACAGTGAGAGGTGTTTCTGCTTTGGCTTGTTTTGGTTAACTTCTGGCATTCAAGAAAATCTCTGTAATATCATTATATGGATATGAATTTAAGGAACAGACAGATCAGGGATTAAATCCCTGATTTAACACTTGAAAATACTAAAATGTATATGTAACAGAAAATTACAAGATAAAGAAACTGGAAGTGATGACTGTATTACAATTAGCCCAGTGCTTGCTTGATCAAACAACTGGGCACAATTACCTGGCCGAGTTGACATATTAGCCTAACCATCACACCATCCAAAGGAACAAGATAAAAATCCAGAGGGAAACAGACTTTGGCCCAGTGGTTAGGGCGTCCGTCTACCACATGGGAGGTCCGTGGTTCAAGCCCCGGGCCTCCTTGACCTGTGTGGAGCTGGCCCATGCTCAGTGCTGATGTGCGCAAGGAGTGCCATGCTACACAGGGGTGTCCCCCGCGTAGGGGAGCCCCACGCGCAAGGAGTGCACCCATAAGGAGAGCCGCCCAGCGCAAAGGAGGGAGCAGCCTGCCGAGGAATGGCGCCGCCCACACTTCCCGTGCTACTGACGACAACAGAAGCGGACAAAGAAACAAGACGCAGCAAATAGACACAGAGAACAGACAACCGGGGGAGGGGGGAATTAAATAAATAAAAATAAATCTTTAAAAAAAAGAAAAAAAGAAAAAAATCCAGAAACCAGTAACAAAGAGGATCAGACTTTGGATTTAACAGAGAGCTAAAAACAACAACAACAACAACAACAAACCAAAAACAAACCTCAATATCCACACAGAAATAAAGGAAAATACAGAGAAAGAACTAAAGGATATGAGGAAAACAATAAATGACCAATATGGGAATCTATCTGAAATTCTCAGTAGGAGCCAAACAGAAATACTAGAGTTGAAGAACACAATAACTGAAATGGAAAATTCTCTAGATGATTTCAACAGCAGTTTGGAGGTGGCAGAAAAAAAATAAATGATCTCAAAGACAGGACAACTGGCATGATCTATTAAGGCACAGAAAGACAAAAGAATTACCAAAAACACAAAGAGAGCTTAAGAGAGGCATGCAACACCATCAAGTCTACCAATGGGAGTCCCAGGAGGAGAGGACAGAGAAAGGGGGAAGAAGGAATATTCAAAAGAAAATGTGGCAGAAAAGTCTCAAATTTAGCAAAAGATATGAATATGTACATTAAAGAAGCCAATGGCTCCCAAAAAGGGTAAACTCAAAGAGAACCATACCCACACACAAAATAATCAAATTGTCCAGTGCCAAGGACAAGCAGAGCTCTGAAAGCTGCAAGAGACCAACAAGTTACATGCAAGACAATCCCAAAACTTAAGTGCCAATTTCTTATCAGAAACAGTGGAGCCAAGATGCAGTGGTATGAAATATCTAAAATGCTGGGAGAAAAAAGTTTCCTACCAAGAACTTTATGTCTGGTGAGACTTTATCTAAAAAAATGTGGGAGAGATGAAGACATTTCCAGGTAAAGAAAAACCAAGGAGATTCATTAGCACTAGACCAGCCCTACAAGCGAACTAAAGGGAGTTCTTCAGACTGAAAGGAAAGCACAAAATAATAAGAATAATAAAAATATTACAAATGAAATAAAAAAATAAAAAATAGAAAAATAAAAAAATTTGAAATAAAATAAAAATTTTTACACATTGTCTCGTTCATCATGTAAGATCTGTTATCTTGTATGTACAGTGACAATTTATTCCATATGTTTCCCCAGTGCTTATTTTATTCATTTTATTTTCAAAGAAGCTTTAGGTTACAGAAAAGTCACATAGAAAACACAGAGGATTCCCGTATACCCAACGCCCTCTCCCTCTTCCACTCTCTCCCATTAGTAACATTTTACATGTGGATGGTACATTTGTTAAACTTGATGGACAAATATTGAGGCAGTGGTTTACATTATGGCTGACATTATGCACCGTACACTTCTATAGGTTTTGATGACATTTAAAATGGTCTGTATCTGTCATTGCAAGATCAATTCTAATGTTCTAAAAATTCTAATGCTCTAAAAATGCCCTACATTCCATCTATTCTATTCTTTCCTCCCCCTCCCTTCAGAAGCTATGGTAACCATTAAGTTTCAATTTTTTGAAGAATAAAGTTCATAGTTACACGTAATAATATTGAGGGCTTGACATATTGGTCTGTTTTCTTTTATTAGGCACTGCCTATGTTCTTGAGAGATTCTTGGCCCTCTAATTGAGAATGTGGTAGGATGGGAATTTAATATTTCCTTGTTGATTGTGTGGGCCTCCACCCACTGAGATAGCACAGCATGACAAGATGAACACTTACATATTCCATAGAAGGCTGCCCCAGGTGAGCCCTGTCCTGCAGATCCCCCCCCTGATGCTATGCACCGGTAGCCCTCCCCTGGCATATTTGCCAAAAGAGCATTCCCACCTTTGTAGTCCTTACCACAGACATACCCAGAGTTCACCTGCCCCTTCCTCCAACCCTCCCCCCAGTTCGTTGGATAGTCCAGCCCAACCCCCACCCTGCTCACATTTACAGACCAGCACCGCCGAACCCAACCCCATCACTGCATCACTCTCACCCTCATCCACCGCCCACCACCCCCTTCCACCTTATCACAGATTTTGCCCATATGGGCATCATCTCACCTTCCTCTGTTCCCTCTCTGTCTTCTGTAAACCTACCTTCCTGACTCTAGCTCTGTGAGTCTGCTCAATTTGCTTAAGTCATATCAACAAGGTCATGTAATATTTGTCCCTCAGTGACTGGCTTACTTCACTCAACATAAAGTCTTCAAGATACATTAGTGTTATTCTAGGTGTTAATACTGTATTCCTTCTTATAGCTGAGTAATATTCCATTGTATGTATATACCACAGTTGGTTTATCCATTCATCTATTGAAGGACACTTGGGTTGCTTTCAACTTTTGGCAATAGTGAATAATGCCACTATGAACACAGGTGTGCATGTATCTGTTCTTGTCCTTGCTTTCAGTTTTTCTGGGTATATACTCAGAAATGGGATAGCTGGATCATATGGCAGTTCTACAGTAGTTAGCTTCTGGAGGAACTGCCAAACTGTCCTCCACAATGGCTACACCATTCTACATTCCCACCAGCAGTGGATGAGGGTTCTCATTTCTCCACATCCTCTCCAACACTTGTAGTCCTCTGTTTTTTTTTTTTTTTTTACCAGTCTGTGGGTGTAAGATGATATCTCATTATAGTTTTAATTTGCATTTCCCTAATAGCTAGTGATGTTGAGCATCTTTTCATATGCTTTTTAGCTATTTGTATTTCTTCTTTGGAGAAGTATCTATTCAAATCTCTTGCCCATTTTAAAAAAATGGGTTGTTCGTCTTTTTTTTAAAATTTTATTTCTCTCCCCTCTCCCCCCAGTTGTTTGCTCTGTGTCCCTTCATTGTATGTTCTTCTGTGACCACTTCTATCCTTATCAGTGGCACTGGGAATCTGTGTTTCTTTTTGTTGCGTCATCTTGTTGTGTCAGCTTTCCGTGTGTGCAGCACCTTTCTTGGGCAGGCTGCACTTTCTTTCATGCTGGGTGATTCTCCTTACAGGGCGCACTCCTTGCACATGGGGCTTCCCTACGCAGGGGACACCCCTATGTGGCAGGGCACTCCTTGTGCACATCAGCACTGCACGTGGGCCAGCTCCACACTGGTCAAGGAGGCCCAGGGTTTGAACTGCAGACCTCCCATGTGGTAGGTGGACGCCCTATCCACTGGGCCAAGTCCGCTTCCCTGTCTTATTTTTGAAATGTAATTTTTTAAATATATGCTGGATATTAGGTCTTTATCAGATATATGGTTATTAAATATATTCTCCCATTGAGTAAGCTGCCTTTTCACTTTCTTGATAAACTCCTTTGCAGCACAGAAATTTTTAATTTTGAGGAGATCCCATTTATCTATTTTTTCTTTTGTTGCTGGCGCATTGGGTATAAAGTTTATTAAACCATTTCCTACCACAACATCTTGTAGATGCTTCCCTACATTATCTTCTAGGTGCTTTATGGTCTTGGTTCTTACATTTAGATCTTTGATCCATCTTGAGTTAATTTTTGTATGGGATGTGAGATGGTGTTCCTCTCTCATTCTTTTGGATATGGATACCCAGTTCTTCAAGCATCACTTGTTGAAGAGGCCATTCTCTTCTAGTTGAGTGGACTTGGTGGCTTTGTTGAAGATCAATTGATTGTATATGTGGGGATCTATACCAGAACTCTCAATTCTGTTCCATTGTCTGTATAACTATCCTAGTGCCAATACCATGCACTTTTTTTTTAATTGATTTTGTAAAAATATTACATTAAAAAAACAATATGAGGTCTCATTCAACCCTACCACCCCCACCCCACCACTCCCCCCCCAGTAACACTCACTCCCATCATCATGATACATCCATTGCATTTGGTAAGTACATCTCTGGGCATCTCTGCACCTCATGGTCAATGGTCCACATCAAACCATGCACTTTTGACCACTGTAGCTTTGTAGTATGTTTTATTTTTTTATTTTTACTTTTTAAAGATTTATTTATTTATTTATCTCCCCTTCCTCCCCCTACCCCAGTTGTCTATTTGCTGCGTCTTCTTTGTCTGCTTCTGTTGTCGTCAGTGGCATGGAATCTGTGTTTTTTTTCCCTGCGTCATCTTGTGTCAGCTCTCCGTGTGTGCAGCACCATTCCTGGGCAGGCGGCACTTTCTTTTGTGCTGGGCGGCTCTCCTTATGGGGCACACTCCTTGTGCGTGGGGCTCCCCTACGCGGGGGACACCTCTGCGTGGCATGGCACTCCTTGCGCGCGTCAGCACTGCACATGGTCCAGCTCCACACGGGTCAAGGAGGCCCAGGGTTTGAACCGCAGACCTCCCATGTGGTAGACGGACACCCTAACCACGGGGCCAAGTTCAGTGCCTGTAGTATGTTTTAAAGACAGGGAGCATGATTCCTCCAATTTTGTTTTTCCTTTTCAATGTCTTTGGCTATTTGGGGCCCCTTGCCCTTCCAAAAATATTTCATAATTAGATTTTCCAATTCAGTAAAAAATGCTGTTGTAATTTTTATTGGGATTGCATTAAATCTGTAAATCAATTTGAGTAGGACAGACATTGTAATGACATTTAGTTTTTCAATCCATGAACATGGACTATTCTTTCACTTATTTAGATCATTTATCTGCATTTTACCAAACATTCCAAGAACAACTAATGTTATTCTGCTCAAACTCTTCCCTCAAAAATTGAAGAGCTGGGAACACTCCCTAACTCATTCTATGAGGCCAAACCAACCTTATAACGTAAGAAAAGAAAACTACAGATAAATATACTTTATGAATATAGATGCAAAAACCCACAGCATAATACTAACAAACTGAATCCAGTAGCACATCAAAATATTTATACATCATAATCATGTGGGATTCATCTCAGTTAAGCTGGGTCTTTCAACATAAGAAAATAAATAAATATATTATACTACATTGACAGAACAAAGGGAAAAACAGGGAAGTGGATTTGGTCCAGTGGATAGGGCGTCCGTCTACCACATGGGAGGTCTGTGGTTCAAACCCCGGGCTTCCTTGACCTGTGTGGAGCTGGCCCACGTGCAGCGCTGATGTGCACAAGGAGTGCCGTGCTATGCAGGGGTGTCCCCCGTGTATGGGGAGCACCACGTGCAAAGAGTGCACTCCATAAGGTGAGCAGCCCAGTGCTAAAGAAAGTACAGCCTACCCAGGAATGGCACTGCACATACGGAGAGCTGACGCAACAAAATGATGCAACAAAAAGAAAACACAGATTCCCCTGCCCTGACAAGAACAGAAGCAGTAAAAAAGAAGAACATGCAGCAAATGGACACAGAGAACAGACAACTGGGGTTGGGGGGGAGAGAAATAATAAATAATAATAAATAAAATAAATCTTTTTATTTTAATAAATAATAAATAAAAATAAATCTTTTAAGAAAAGGGAAAAACAAAAGAACTCCACAATTGATGATATTTGACAAAATCCAGCAACTCTTCTTCATAAAAAACAGTTAGAAAACTAGGACTAGAAAGGAACATCCTTAACATGATAAAGTTCACCTATACAAAACCCACAGCTAGCATCATACTCAATTGTGAATGACAAACAGATTTCCCTCTAAGATCAAGAACAAGAAAATGTTTCCTACTCTCACCACTGTTACTCAATGTTGTACTGGAAGTTCTAGCTAGTTCAGTTAAGCAAGATTATGAAAAGACATCCAAATTGGAAAGAAAAGAGCAAAACTTTCCCTGTTTGTAGATTACGTGACAGAAAATCCTGAAAAAATCCATAGCAAAGCTACTGGAGTTAATAAATGAATTCAGCAGAATGGCAAGGTACAAGAGCAAAACCCTACAATCAGTAGGGTTTCTATTTAGTAGTAATGAACCATCTGAAGAAGAAATCAAGAAAAAATTTATTTCACAATATCAACTAAAAGAATCAAATCTCTAAGAATGAATCTAACCGAGAATTTAAAGGACTTGTACACAGAAAATTACATGACATTGCTAAAAGAAATCAAAGAAGACCTACATAAATAGAAAGACAATCCGATTCAGTGTAATTCCAAACAAAATTCCAATAGCCTTCTTTGCAGAAACAAAAAAGGCAATCGTCAAATTTATATGGAAGGGTTAGGGGCCTGGAATAACAAAAATCATTTTGAAAACAAGAATGAAATTGGAAAAAAAAGAAGAATGAAGTTGGAGGATTTATACTTCATGATCCAAAACTTATTATAAAGTCAAAGTAATCAAAACAGGATGGCACTGGCATAAGGGTAGACATATAGACCAATAGACCAATGGAACTGAATTGTCAACTCTCACATTTTGGCCAACTGATTGTTGACAAGGCTACCAAGACCACTCAATTAGGAAAGAATATTTTCAGCAAGTGGCACTGGAAAAACTGGATATCTATGTGCAAAAGAATGAATGTGCACCCCTACCTCACACCGTATTAAAAAAACAACTCAAAGTGAATCATATACCTAAATATAAGAAGCAGAAGTATTAAAAACTCTTAGAAGAAAATGTAAGAAAGTGATTTCAGGACATCGTATTAGACAATAGTTTCTTAGACTTTACATCCAAAGTACAAGCAACAAAAGAAAAAAATAGATAAATGAAACCTTATGAAAATTAAAGACTCTGTGCATCAAAAGACTTTTTGAAAGTAAAAAGAAAATCTACTCAATGGGAGAAAATATTTGGAAAACACATATCTAATAAGGGTTTTTATATATAGAATATATGAAGAAAACCTACAACTCAACAATAAAAAGACAAACAACTGAGTTAAAAAATGGGTAAAGACTTGAATAGACATTTCTCTAAAGGAAGATGGACAATGGCCAAGAAGTATATGCAAAGATGTTCAACATCACTAGCTATTTAAAAAAATACGTATCTTATTTGTTTTTAAAAGATTACATAAAATGTTACATAAAAAAAATAAGAGATTCCCATATGCCCCACTACGCACACCTCCCACTTTCCCCCACATTAACAACTTCTTTCATTAGTGTGGTACACTCACTGCAATTGATGAACACATTTTGGAACATTGCCACTAAGCATGGATTATAGTTTATGTTGTAGTTTACACTCTCTTCCACTCAATTCTGTAGGTTATGGCCATATTTATAATGGCCCATATCTGTCTTTGCAATATCATTCAGGACAATTCCAAGTTCTGAAAATGCCCCCATATTATATCTCTTTATCCCTCTCCCTGACTTCAGTACCTCCAGTGGCCACTGTCTTCACATCAATGATAAAATTTCTTCCATTGCTAGAATCACAATAAGTCAATAGTAGAATATCAGTAAGTCTACTCTAGTCCATATTTTATTCCCTAATCCTGAGGATTCTGAGATGGAGATGCCCACTCTACCTCTAATTGAGAGGAGGCTTCAATCCCATATGGCTGATGGATGGGACTCTCTTGCTTGCAGTTGTATATACTCTTGGTTCTTTGGTGCATCACTAGTTATTAAGGAAATGAAAATCAAAACCACATGAGATATCATTTCACATGCATTAGAATGGCTTCTGTTAAAACAAAACAAAACAAAACGAATACCAGAAAATTACAAGTGTTGGAGAGGATAAAGAATTATAGGGGCACTCGTTCATTATTCATGGCAATGTAAAATAGAGCAAGCACTGTGGAAACATTTGGAGGTTCCTCAGAAAGCCCACATGACCAGGAAATCCCACTTCTAGGCATATATCCAAAAGATTTGAAAGCAGGGAATCAAAGAGATATTTTCATACCAGTGTTCATAGTGACATTATTCCACTATCCTGAAAGATGGAAGTAACTTGAATGACCATCAACTGATGAATGGATACATTGTAATATTCAACATGGACAAATCTTGTGACAACATGGACGAATCTTGAAGACATCATGTTGAGTGAAAACAGCAAGATACACAAGGATAAATATTGTATCACCTCACTGATATGAAATAAATAGAATTAATCAACTTATAGAGTCAGAATGTAGACTATAGGTAGCCTGAGGATGGGATATAGGTAGAGAATGAGGAGTTAATGCTAAACTTGTAGAGTTTCTATCTGGGCTGATGGTAAAGTTGTGGTAATGGATAATGGTGATGGTAGCACAATATTGTGACCATAATTAACAACACTGAATTATATATTTGAATGCAGTTAAAGAGGAAATTTTAGGTTGTGTATATGTTACTAGAATTAAAAGAAAAAACACACACAGGACTATACAACACAAAAAGTGAACCCTACTGTAAACGATGAACTATAGTTATTAGTACAATTATAAAAATGTTCTTTTAGAAATTGTAATAAATGTACCACATTAATGCAATGTGTTAATAATAGGTTAATATATGGAAGCTCTGTACTTTATGAATGATTTTTCTCTAAACTCACAAGTTACATAATTAAAAAATAGAAAAAGAAGAAAACCCACAGGGAGAAATGCAGGGTACCAGAAATGGTAATTTCATGGGTTAGTATAAAATTCTGTGGGTTGCTTCCTCTTCCCATAAGCCACTCGAGGTGATCTCTAAAAATGGTTTGCTGTTCCCTTGACCCAAAAAATCCCACAAAATCATGCAAATCAAGAGGTTCAAGTCTTTGTGTACTCTTTAAGAACACCTGAGAAACTGCCCAGGCCATCAAGGGTGTGCATGCTCGAAAAGCCACCAAGTGTCTGAAAGATGTCACTTTACAGAAGCCATGCATGCCATTCCATCGTTCCAATGGTAGCACTGGGAGGCATGCCCAGGCCAAACAGTGGGGTGGACACAGGGTTGGTGGCCCGAAGAGAGTGCTGCCTGTCTGTCGCACATGCTTAAGAATGCAGAAAGTGGTGCTGTACTTGAGGGTTGAGACACTGATTCTCTCTCTGGGTGAACAAAGCTCCCAAGGATTAACCCATACGTGAGCTCCCCCTGCCACACTGAGATGATTCTGACTGAAAAGGAACAAATTGTTCCTAAAACAGAAGATGATGTGGCACAAAAGAAAAAGATATCCCAGAAGAAACTGAAGAAACAAAAACTTATGGTTTGGGAATAACTTCAGCATACAATAAATGAAAATAAAAGTTAAAAAATTCTTTGGGTTAATAGAAAAGGCTCTATAGACATACTTTTCTCATTTATAACTTAACTTATTTATAGACATAACATTGTATAAAGCAACCATTATAACATTATATTTTGGATTTATGTTAATAATACATTTACAATATATATGACAACAGTGTAAAGAAAATGGGGAAAATGTAGGTACTTTGGAGAACAGTTTCTATACTTTTCTGTAATAAGTTAGCAATACTCTGAAGTAGATTGTGATAATTTCAGACATATAGTCTAGTCTTTTGATTACAATCCCTAAAGGCAAACTACAGAAATAGAAGTTAAAAAACCAACAAATCAATTTAAATGGTACATTAAAAATGTCTAACATAAATGAGTCAAGAGAAACAGAAGAACAATGAGAGGTGACATAGAAAACAGATAGCGGGGAAACGGACTTTGGCCCAGTGGTTAGGGCGTCCGTCTACCACATGGGAGGTCTGCGGTTCAAACCCCGGGCCTCCTTGACCCCTGTGGAGCTGGCCATGCGCAGTGCTGATGCGCGCACGGAGTGCCCTGCCACGCAAGGGTGTCCCCTGCGTGGGGGAGCCCCACGCACAAGGAGTGCGCCCGTGAGGAAAAGCCACCCAGCGTGAAAGAAAGTGCAGCCTGCCCAGGAATGGCGCCGCCCACACTTCCCGTGCCGCTGATGACAACAGAAGCGGACAAAGAAACAAGACGCAGCAAATAGACACCAAGAACAGACAACCAGGGGAGGGAGGGAAATTAAATAAATAAATAAATTAAAAAAAAAAAAAAAAAGAAAACAGATAGCAATATGGGAAATATAAATCCAGGCATATCAATAAATACACTACATATGAATTGTCTAAACTTTCCAGTTCAAGTCAGAGATTGTCAGACTGGATGAAATTGCAAGATGCAGGTATGCTCTATCCACAAGAGCCCGGCCCTAGATTCAATGACACAGATAGGTTAAAAGAAAAATGATGTGAAAGATATATTCAAATGGTAACTATTAGAGACCTGGAACAGTTATATTAATATCAGACAAAATAGACTTTATGATAAGAAATATTGCTAGAGATAAAGAGGGACATTTCATAATAATAAAAAGATCAGTACACCGAGAAGATAACAATCATAAATATACACACACCACACAACTAAGCCCCAAAATACAGGAAGTAAACTTATACCCATCTCAGAGATAACTTGTTAATAAAGGAGGGGGCATGGCTACTATCTCCAGATGTTCCCCCACTCAGGTCCTCCCATGTTATGCTGCCAAATTCACAACATTCATCATGACCTTTTAATCATGTATTTAGTTCTTTGTTCAGGCAGGGTATGTACTCACTCTGAATGTCCAGCCTACACCAGTTGGTAGAATATACAGTTGATGTACAATGAGTGTTATTGAATGAACAAAAGAATAAATGAATGACAACCCAGACAGAGGTGGAGAAGCCAGAGAACACAGCTCTTCAATATGTGTTCATCAATTGCAACATGTGTACCACACTAGTGAAGGATGCTATTAACGTGGGAAAGTGTGGGAGGGAGAGGGGTGAGGTATATGGGAATCCTCTATATTTTTGATGTAACATTTATGTAATCTAAAGCTTCTTTAAAAATAAAAGAATATTTATTAAAAAGAGAGCATAGCATATTCTAGGAACTGTAAGTTGTTCTAAATGACTTCAGTAGCATTTCCCAAACTGAATTCCTAGAGATGTTCACAGCTGTTCAGTGAAAACCAGAGTTTGGTACTCAAATTTTACCCTCTCTGCTCCTTTCTTAGATGACCTCAATGCCCATTATTCTATTTCATTCTGTTTTCCCACACTCACACTCATTTGACCACAATTTCATTAACATCTTGAGGAAACTGTCCCCAGAACACTGGACTATGGTGACTTCTGGTATAAGACAGTCCTGGGGTTGGTGGGAGATGTGCAGGAGAGGTGGGTCACGGTGGCCAGTCCCCAGGGCTTCCGGTGCAAAATCAGGAGGGGATGAGGAATTTAAACTTTATAGTGAAGACTACAAAAACCATTGAAAGATTTCAGGAAAGGGAATAACATCGTTTGATTTCCATTTTATAAATATCTTAGCAGCGTTTTAGAGGATGTGCTGGAGGGAGGCCAGGCAAGAGGCAGAGGAACTAGTGGGTGGTTTGTGGCAACGATCCAGTTGGAAGTGACGAAACCCTGGCAAGAGGAGCAGGGAGGAGGGTGAAGTTAAGTAAACAGAAGTAGAACTCCACATCTTCATGACTAATTGCACTGACGTGGGTGATGAGGGGCTGTAAAGGAAACCTTCCGGTTTCTGGCTCAGGCGGTGGGTAGGTGGCAGTGACATTCGTCCTGAGGGGAAGCCAGAGCTCCAACCAAAAGTTGAAGGTATCCACGGGAGTCTGGCTGGATGTCTGGACGTGGAGCTCAGGAGGGTGTTCTGGACCAGATGTAAGCCCTGGGGTCCCTGGTTGAAGCCACACGGCTGGATGTGGCCCCTCAGAGCACGTGGAGTGAGAAGGGGAGGGCACAGGAGAGCGAGCCTTGGCCAGCACCAGCAAGGGTGTACGGAGGAAGAGGACTTTGAGAAGGGAGAAACGGGGAGGGAAACCAAAAAGAAGAAAAGGGAAAGCCAAATTGGTGGAAGGCGAAGCGTGCAATCAAATCTACAAACAAAACTGCAAAACCAGGAAGAGAAGATCAGGAATGGTAAAGGAAAGTGCCCCTTGCACTTGAGAACCTGAATGCAGGAGACCCATCAGTGGAGCGCTGTTGGGGTGTCACCATCAGTGGGCTCAGTTAGAGACCAGTAAGTGGGGACAGAGAATGCCGATGGCTCTCCTAAGAAGATAAGCCACAGGGCAGTGCTGAGAGGGGGACCTTCAGGCGAGCTGTATCTCAGTGCTGGGCAAGACTTGCAGAGAAGGGAGAGCATGCTTCTGTGCCCAGGGGAAGCCAGAAGGAAGCGGCAGGTGTCAACTCAGGAGAGGGGGCAAGGTTGCTGAGGAGGGGGCTAAGAAGCAACCCCAGCAAGGCCAGTGCACGGGGCCTAGCTAGGAACATTTTCTTACTCTAGCCTCATTTGGTAAATTTCTAAGACACGATATTCAGGATAGATTCAGTGAATCTTCCTACCTGTTGGTGTATTCCCTGCCTAACAGGCTGGACGTATGTAGGTGTCCTCCAGTGGTTTAATTCATTAAGTGACTCCTCAGGTCTACGATCAGCACTGCACTTTTGCTTACAGGGAATAAAGTAGAAACTGGTGAAGCCCTGCAGAACGTAGCTGAATCTTGGTCTCCTAAAGGGCCACCTCACCTCCTGCTCTTCCCACCCGTGCCCTCTCCGGCCAGGCTGCTGGTCTCACCTGCCCTGCCACACCCTCACAATATTATTCCCCTGCCGCTTTCCAGATCAAAATCCTGCAGTTAAAATGACCACGTCCTCCTGAGGCCTGTGTGGCTGCCCACCCCTGCCTCTGCAGGTGCTTCCCCGACGTCCGCTCCAGCCAGGCTGGTGTGTGCAGGCTGCTTCCCCGGTGGGCACTTGCCCCCGTGATGCCCGCCAGGGCGCTCGTTTTAGCTCCTTGCTCGGCTGCCGCTTCGCTCTTCAGGTTTCAGCCCGACTGGCTGTCCATCGCCTTCCCCAAACGTGATCTGCGCAGATCCAACGCGTCCGTCACTGGTGGTCGTGGCGCCTTCCTAACCCCTTCCCATCCTGAGCGGACCGCGTGCCACCCTTTCTTGCTTTAAAGTGGCCTGCTGGGGACAAGGCTCCATCGCCGTGGCCATGACTCACGGGCACTAGCTGCTCACTGCCGCCAGGGCCCGGCACTCCCGTGTGGCCAGGAGGGGCACAGGGGCCCCGCTTCCCACCGTGTCCTCAGGACCCAGGGAGGGCAGGGCCAAGGCTGCTGTTCACGCAGGGGCTCGAGTCCAGATGCTGACGCGACCTCCCGTGAGGCTGAAGGTGCCGCACCTGCGTGGACTGGCCATTTCTAGTGGGCCATAAGCCTTTGAAATGCACCGTCCTGCATCCTGCTTCCAGCAGTTCTTATTTTCCACCCGCAGGCAGCCGAGGGAAGGCGTGTCTTGGAGGGAAGGTGTTTGTGCAGCAGGAATTTCCTCTGGATCCAGGTCCTGTTGGGAACAGGCGGGTCTGCACCGGGGACACCCCACGGTGCCTGAGCCCGGGGGTCACTCCACAGGCCTCCTGGCACCGGCTGGCAAGGCAGGGCAGAGCGGTGGGTGGGTGGAGGCGGGGAGGGGCGCAGGACCCAGGAAGGGCAGGTGGCCGGGCAGCCATGCCTGCGCTGGGCAGGACCGCCTGTCCACTCTGGCCGCCCAGGGCCGGGAAGTGCTGCGGAAAGGGCTGTGGGCACTTCCAGTTTCAATTCCCTTTTCCTCCATTTATCAAAAACAGGAGGCGGAGGGCCGAGCCCCCTGAAGGGCCACCTCTGTGCCGCCGGCACGTGCAGGCCCAGGCCCGCTGCTCCGCGGCCCTCCCCGCTGAAGCGATCGCGGGGCGTCCCCCGCGTGCAGCTGGGGTTCACCGCGTTGACGGTGGTCTCCAGGGGCCGGGTGGTCATTAGGCGCTCAGGGGCCCCCCGGACGATCGCCCCTCGCCCCAGTCTCCTGGCTGGGCTCCGGGCTCCCAAGGACAGCTCCCTTCCCCAGGCGAGCGGCCTTCCCGGCTTCCGCGCCTCCCACGCTCGCACGAGCTCGTGATGCCGCGCGCACAGCCACGAGCGGGCCCCTTCCTCTGCCGGGGCCCGGGGCCCAGTGTTCGCAGCCCCCCTCAGAGAGCCCTGGCCCCGTGGGAGTCCTGCCGGTACGTGGCCGTCAGGCAGGCCGGACGCCTGCGCTGCCGCTGCCCCCACAGCCCCCCAAGAACACGGAAACCTGTGGCTTCGGGGCTCTCAGGAGGGCGGCAAAATGACCCGCCTTGACCCTCCAACGAATTAACTTCTAAAAAGGCAAAAATTAGTCTAAATCATTGAGGTAAGTTTTGGGAAAATAGATACTTGTGGGAGTAACCTTTGCAGTGAAGCAAGTCTCAGCCTGTCTGCGCTCTTTCACACGGAACTCGACGAGCTGATTTTCAGACCTGCCTGGGGGGCAGATCTCTGCTCTGGTCAGCCTTTGGCCTAACTGGGCTTCTGCCACGGATGTGACCTGGTGCTTGAGTCATTTTCTGTAAAGATTGGATTCTTCGTTGTGAAAGTTAGAATCAACAATGCTTGATTTTCTTTTGGTCTTTTTTTTTGTTTTGAATTAATCAGAATGAAAATAACATAAACTCATTCAGAGGAAGGTCGTCAACTGCCTTGTCCACTGATATAATCCCACTGCTAGAATCTTAGAATCTTTAGATCTCTGTGTTATCTATAGAGATTATACAACCCAACCTTAAAAACGCATGCAACTCAATTAAAAAATGGGCAAACAACTTGAACAGACATTTTTCCAAAACAAAATACAAATGGAAAAAAAGTACTCGAAAAGATGCTTAACATCACTAGATATTAGGGAAATGCAGATGAAAACCACAATGAGTTATCATTTCACTCCTATCAGAATGGCCACTATTCAAAAAGACAGAGAACTCCACGTGCTGGAGAGGCTGTGGAGAGATAGGAACACTTCTTCCTGCTTGGCTGATGGCAATGCAGGACGGTCCAGCCACTGTGGAGGACTGTTTGGCAGTCCCTCAAGAAGTTGAAAATAGACTCGCCCTGTGACCCTGAAGTGCCACCACTGGGTCTATACCTAGAAGAACTGAGAGAAGTGACACAAACAGACATCTGCACACTGATGTTCATAGCAGAGTTATTCACAATCACCAAAAGATGGAAACAACTCAGGTGTCCATAAACCGATGAATGGATAAACAAATTGTGGTGTATACACAAGATGGAATATTATGCAGTGGTAAGAAGAAATGAAGTCATGAAGCACATGACAACGTGGATGAACCTGGAGGACATTACGTTGAGTGAAGCAAGCCAGACACGAAAGGACAAATACTGTATGATTGCACTATTATGAACTAAATATATTGAGTAAACTCATGGAGTTAATAACTATAACATAGACAACCAGAAAATAGACTGAGGGTAGAGAATGGAAAGCTGAGGTTTAATCAGTGCAGAACTAGTAAGAAGGTTATTTGTAAATCCTTGGAAAAGAATAGTAATGGTGAAAGTACAATATATTGTTTGTAACTAGCAGTGGTAATATATGTGTATGATAGTGGTTGAAAGGGAGAGTCTAATGTCCTGGATGTTATTAAAGAAAGCTAAAAAATGTAACATGGAACTGTATAGTATAGAAAAACCTCATGTGAAAAATGAGTATAGGCACATAGCATATATAAGACTATTTTTCTTTATTTTTTGTAAAGATTTATTTTTCATTTATTTCTCTCTCCCCCCTGCCGCCAGTTGTCTGCTCTCTGTGTCCAGCTGCTGTGTGTTCTTCTGTGGCTGCTTCTATACTTATCAGTGACACCAGGAATCTGTGTTTCTTTTTGTTTCCTCATCTTGCTGTGTCAGCTCTCCGTGTGTGCGGCACCATTCTTGGGCAGGCTGCACTTTCTTTCGCGCTGGGCGGCTCTTCTTACGGGGTGCACTCCTTGAGTGTGGGGCTCCCCTACGGGGGGACACCCTTGTGTGGCACAGCACTCCTTGCGCGCATCAGCACTGCGCGTGGGCCAGCTCCACACGGGTCAAGGAGGCCCGGGATTTGAACTGCAGACCTCCTATGTGGTAGGCGGATGCCCTAACCACTGGGCCAAGTCCACTTCTGGAGACTTTTTCTTTGAAACAGAAAAAATGTATGTTAATGCTACAAGATGTTACTATCAGGCAAAAATACAACCAAAGCAAACTATGGACAGTAAGGTATAGCAGTATTTTAATAATCTTTCTTTTACTTCTTTTAGCTATGGATATCCAGGTCTCCGAGAACAATTTGTTTAATAGACTGTTCGGACCCAGCTGGCTGGGTTGGAAAGCCTTGTCAAAAATCACTTGACCTTAGACGTGAGGGTCTATTTCTGAGTTCTCAATTCGATTCCATGGGCTGGGCCATCTCTCCCTGTTTCTTAGTATGGCTTGTAATTTTTTGCTGATGTCTAGGCATCTGAATATGTTGGTGGATTTACTCTGATGGTCAATTTCTTTATCTTGCCTAATGGTTTTTGTTTCAAAGCTCTTTGATTTTGGCTGAACTTATTCTGAGTCTTCAAAATTGCCCAGCTTAAGTTATCACTAATAGGACGGAGATGGCCTCCCAGGGGATCAGGACAAGAGAGACCTAAAAGCAGTTTTTCTCCTTGCGGTTTCCAGGCTGACCAGCAGATGGCGCGCCATGACAAGTCTTTCCAGGGAAGGGTCTCTTTGACCCTCCACTTGCTGGGCTGGCTAGGGCCAAGATTCAAAACGGGCTCCGCTGGTCAAACTCACTGACAAGAAGCCACTCTCTACCTCCACCGCACCTTCCCTCTTCCCAGGCGGCTGTAGTGAGTGACAGGTTTTACCGAAGCTGTTCACCTTGAGGGCAGGGGTTGGGTGCCATTCCCAGCCATGGAGATGAGTAACTCGTGGTTTTCATTTTGACCTCTTCCCCCACTGTCCCTGTGCTGCCTGGATGATGTGCAGCATTCTCCTGGTTTGCAGATCCCCAAATCAGCTCCTTCAGACAGCTTTTTCCCTCCCTCCATTGTTTTTGTAAGACTTGATCCCTGCCACCCTACTCTGATACCATCTTCCCAGAACTCTTCTCTTCCTGTGTTTTTGATATGCGGTTCCCTAACAGCTGTTGATGTTAACCATGTTTTCATGTGGTTAATGTAATGGTCATTTGTATATCTTCATTGGAGTATGTCTATTAATGTCATTTGACCAGTTTTTAATTGGTTTGTGTGTGTGTATATATATATATAGTATGTTTTTTATTATAGTATATCATTCATGCTTGAACATACATAAACAATAAGTGTATAGTAAAGCTTGTGAACTTACAAAGTAAACATGCATAACATCATACAGGGGTCCCATGCATCACCCCTCCACCAACACCAACATTGTTGTGATGTATTTGTTACAAACTGTGCAAGAGCATCATCAAAGTATTACTACAAACTAAAGTCCTTATTTTACATTTGGTATATTTTTATTTTCCCCCCAACCTACCCTATTTTTAAAAATATATTTTTATTACAGAGACTGCGAACTTACAAAACAATCATGCACATGTGTAGAATGCCCATACAATACGCCTTCACCAACACACCACACCATGGTGGAATATTTGTTTCGGATTATGAGATAATATCATCAAACTATTACTACCAATCATGGTCCACAATATACATTTGGCACACTTTTTCCATAACCTCTCATAATCAAAACAGTATGCCTTTGGCATAGATTCATGAATATTACAATATTGCTGTTAACCACAGTCAACGGGTCACACCACTTGTATTTTCCCATGCTTCTCTACATTCCTGCCATCCTGCAGTAGTGATGTACATCCACTCCAACTCACAGAAGGACACTCTTGCATCTGTACCATCAACCACAATTATCATCCACCTCTGGGTTCACTGTGTTATTCAGTTCTTTTTCTCTAGCTTTCCTTAATTGACATTTACTTTCCCAGACTACATTTTTCAGCCACAGTCCCCTTTATAAACCAGCTGCTACCCACTATACTGTGTTGCCATCAATTCTATCCATTTTCACACTTTTGCAGTCAAGTTAATTAAAACTTCTACATACATTAAGCATCAGTAGTTCTTCTCAACCTTCCTCTTATCTCCTAATAACCTATACTCTTAAGTTTTAACTCCATGTGTTTATTCTTCATATTTAGTTCATATTAATGAGATCATGCAATATTTGTCCTTTTGTGTCTGGTTTACTTCACTTTGTCTTCAAGATTCATCCATGTTATCTTATGTGTCCCAGTGTCATTTCTTCTTACTGCAGCATAGTATTCCATTGTATGGATATACCACATTTTGTTTATCCATTCATTGGCTGATGGACACTTGGGTTGGTTCCATCTTTTGGTAATTGTGAATAATACCACTGTGAACATCATTGTGCAGATGCTCATTCGTGTCATAGTTTTCAGGTCTTCTGGATATATTCCTAGTAGAGGAATTGCTGGATCATATGGCAGTTCTATGTTTAGTTTCTGAGGAACCACCAAACTGTCTTCCACAGAGGCCGCACCATTTTACAATCCCACCAACAATGAAGGAATGTTCCTATTTCTCCACGTCCTCTCTAGCACCTATTGTTTTCTGTTCTTTTCATAATGGCTATCTATGAGGTGTTAGATGATATCTCATTGTCATTTTGATTTGTGTTTCCCCAATAGGTAGTGATATGGAACATTTTTTCATGTGCCTTTTGGCCATTTGTGCCATTTGTATTTCCTCTTTGAAGAAATGTTTACTTAAATCTTTTGTCAATTTTTGAATTGGATTGCTTGCTCTTTTATTGTTGAGTTGTATGATCTCTTTATATAGAATGGAAATCCTAGGGATGGGAGGATGGGTCAGATGGCCCAAGAAATTGGGAGAGGGTGGGGGAACATTTGAACATAGGAGATTGTCAGGTATGTGGTTGAAATTATAATATTGAAAGAACTCTTTAGAAAATATAATAAGGAAGGTAACCTGTTAAAGATACTGAAGGGGTCATCTGACACAGGGCAGGCTTCTAGGGAGTGTGTGAGTGATCATTTTGTCACAGTGGGTTATAACACTGGGTGGAGACCCATACAATGAGAGTGAAGGTATACCCACATCCTGAGGAGGACTGATGTTCTCAAACAGAGGGGATTGTATCTCTTGAGAGAATTGGTGGCTCCCAATGGGTTAGGGCAGTCGACTGTGTCAAGCCCTCAACATTGTTGCAAGTATCTCCGAATATGGTCCTTCAAGTAATGAAGATTGATTGTCACTGTGGGCCCTGAGGGGAGGGGGAAAGAGGTATTGAATGGATGGAATCAGTGCTACTGTGGGGCAATGGAAGTGTTCCACAAGATCATACAGTGATGGGTTTAGGACATGTTAATTACACCGAAAATGTATAAAAGTCTATAGGCTAAAATGTAAACCATAATGTAAACCATAAGATAACTAAAAATTTAGAAAATTGTATAGTCTAAAAAATAAACCATAATGTAAACCGAGATGGAACCATGTTTGGAAGCCATTGTTTCAATCCTGTACATCAGCTACAGCAAATATAATATGAACATGTAAAAAGATCATTGCTGGGAAAGGGACAAAGTGTTTGATGTTGATATGTGGGAGTGCTGTATATTGTATATATGAATTACTGCGATCTAAAACTTTTGTGAAGACAAACTTAGTAATTAGGGAAAAAAAGAAGATGTAGACACTGAGGAATAAATGGAAGAAATTGCCTTGCCACTGCACATACAGGGCAACACCTATAGCAGTGATGAAAGGCAGAATGTCAAAAACAAAGCTTTTTCATTTTTTCATTTTTTGATACCCCAATTATTTTTACTTTATTTAATTTTCCTAAATTAGTATGTATTCTATATCTAACCTTTAAACCCATCACTATATTCCATTTTACTATTAATGGAACCTGGCAATATATTAGGCTTCATTTTTGAAGAAGTTTTGGACCACAGGGAGGTTCACCTATATTAGAGGAGGAACACTGGTATGGGATGTTATTGATAGGGAGCATATGGTTAGCCAGGAGCTCTCCAGGGCATGTATATAAGGACATAAAAATGTTTGGATATTTTTATCGTGGTTTCAGTTAAAAATGACAACTGAGGGAGTGCTGACTTCCTAGGCTGGGGAGCTCTATCACATTCCCCAGTGGAGGTGAGAGGGCGGGGCAAGATGGTGGTTGAGTGAGCTTACCTGATAATCTCTCCTGCAAAGAAGTGGCTGGGCAGCCTTGGAAATTCTTTAAGACCAGGCTGTTTCGGGATTTTGCAGGGCAGGAAGTGTCTAGACATCGATTTGGTGGGAAGGTACTGCAGGGAACACCTCACATTTGCTGGGTTTCCTCATCCTCTGTTGCCTCATTTCTGTGTGAATTGATTTTGGCTACCTACACTATCCCCTTTCCCCCACATCTTGATATCCTCCATCATCTACTGTCTCTCCTATATTCCACCTCCCTTTCTTTGATCCCCAAATTGTCTAACTCTTAATTTCTAATATCTTTGTTTTGTTTTCTGTCTTTCATTCACTCTTGAAACTATTGCCTTTCTTTTCTCTTTCCCTCTCTCACGAAAACACTAGCTTTTTAATTCATACCATATTCCTTCCATCTTCAGTTGACTACCTCATTATAGGTACTCTACTTACTGCTATAACTCTACACAACTTACATGAATCTATTATCCATCCTCCAGATCTCATATTGTTGCTCTGTTAACATTTATTACCTATACTACTTTACACATTTTCCTTGCTTACACAATTGCCTTTCCCTGGCCCTAATACTTTCCTTCAAAGTGAACTCAGCCAGCAATAAGGAATTAGAATAAGAAGAACAAAGTGACAAAGAGAAGATATAACACTTATGCAAAAACAACAGCTAATTAATCCCCAAGACTAGACAAAGAAGCTAAGGAACGGATTAAACCCGTCAAGATAAAATGATGACCAGACAGCAACAAAAATCTACAAACCAAACCAGTAATCAGGAAAACATGGCTGAATCCAATGAACAAACTAAAAACCAGGAAGGAGAGCAGAACTTTGCACAAGTAATTAAAGATCTCAGAACATAAATCACAGACAAATTTAATGAAGTAAAGGAAGAGGTTAACAATATGAAGACAACACTTGGAGGGGAAATTGCAGACATATGCAAAAAGATAACAGATATGATGGGAATGAACACCACAGTTCAAGAAATCAAAAATACACTTGCAGCAAATAGCAACAGATTAGAAGAGGCAGAGCAGAGAATTAGCGATGTGGAAAACAGTACATCGGAAATCAAACAGATAGTAGAATTGATCGATAAAAAGATAGAAAAAATCCAGCTAAGACTTAGGGACCTGAATGACAATGCAAAACACACAAACATACGTATTATAGGCATCCCAGAAGGAGAAGAGAAGGGAAAGGGGTCAGAAGGAGTGTTGCAGGAAATAATGGCTGAAAACTTCCCAAATCTACTGAAAGAGACAGATGTACATATCCAAGAAGCACAACACACCCCAAACATCATAAAGCCCAACAGGCCCACCCCCAATACATATACTTGTCAAATTATCCAATGCTCAAGACAAAGAGAAAATTCTAAAAGCAGCAAGAGAAAAGAAAACCATCACATATAAGGGAAACTCCATAAGATTACGTGCTGATTTCTCTTCTGAAACCATGGAGGCAAGAAGGCAGTGGTATGATATAGTCAAGGCACTAAAAGAAAAAAATTTCCAACCAGGAATACTCTATCCAGCTAAACTAGCATTTAAAAATGATGGCAGTTCAAAATATTCACAGATAAACAGAAACTGAGAGAGTATGCCAACAAGAAACCTCCCCTTCAAGAAATTCTAAAGGGAGTACTGCAGGAAGAAAGGAAAAAACAGGACAGGCAGAGTTGGAGGAGAGTGTAAGAGCAACAAAAAAGACAAAAAGAGAAGGAAAAAAACAAACAAAATATGACAAGCACAAGTCCAATCAAAATATGGCTAACATAAATAATTCCTTGAAAGTAATAACACTGAATATCAATGGATTAAACTCACCTATCAAAAGATTCAGACTGGGAGATTGGATAAGGAAATATGATCCATCTATATGCTGCTTAAAAGAGACACATCTTAGACCCAGAGATTCATGGAGGCTGAAAGTGAATGGCTGGAAGACAATCTTACAAGCAAACAATAACCAAAAAAAAAAAAAAAAAAAAAAAAAAGGCAGGAGTAGCTATATTAATATCAGACAAAATAGACTTTAAATGTGAAACAATTGTGAGAGACAAAGAAGGATACTACATATTAGTGAAAGGGACAATCTGTCAAGAAGAATGAACAATCATAAATATTTATGCTCCTAACAAGGGCGCCTCTAAATATGTGAGGTAAACGCTGGAAAAACTAAGTGAAAGAATAGATGCATCTACAATTATAGTGGGGGAGTTTAATATACCACTATCAACTCTGGACAGAACCTCTCAAAAGAGAATCACTAAAGAAACAAAATATTTGAACTGTATATTAAAAGAGCTGGATCTAATAGACATATACAGATTATTACACCCAAACACAGCAGGATATACATTTTTCTCAAGTGTACATGGATCATTCTCCAAGATAGACCATATGCTAGGCCACAAAGAAAGGCTTAATGAATTCAGAAAGATCGAAATCATACAAAATAATATCTCTGACCACAGTGGAGTGAAGCTGGAAATCTGCAAGGGCCAGAGGCCCTGATTTCATACCAAGATATGGAAATTAAACAGCACACTCTTAGAAAAACAGAGGGTCAAAGAGGAAATCTCAAAAGAAATCAATGACTACCTGGAAACAAATGATAATGATAACACAACATACCAAAATTTATGGCATGCAGCAAAAGCAGTACTGAAAGGGAAATTTATAGCCATAAATTCATACATCAAAAAAGAAGAAAGAGCAAAAATTGAAGAACTAACTGCACATTTGGAGGAATTAGAAAAAAAACAACAAAGTAATTGAACAGGAAGAAGAAGGAAGGAAATAACAAAGATAAGAGCAGAACTAAATGAAATGGAAAATAAGAAAGCACTTGAAAAGATAAACAAGACCAAGAGCTGGTTTTTTGAGAAGATCAATAAAATTGACAAACTTTTAGTGAGACTAACAAAGAAAAAAAGAGAGAAGATGCAAATACACAAAATAAGAAATGAGAAAGGAGATATCACCACTGACCCCACAGAAATAAAGACTATCATAAGAGGATATTTTGAAAAACTATATTCCAACAAAAATGACAACTCAGAGGAAATGGACAAATTCCTAGAAACACATAAGCAGCCTATATTGATGAAAGAAGAAATTGATGATCTCAACAAACCAATCACAAGTAAAGAGATAGAACAGTCATTAAAAACCTCCCAACTAAGAAGAACCCAGGGCCAGACAGCTTCACAGGTGAATTCTACAAAACATTCCAGAAAGAACTAACACCAATCCTGCTGAAACTCTTTCAAAAAATCGAAACAGAAGGAACATTGCCTGACTCATTCTATGATGCCAACATTACCCTAGTACCAAAACCAAACAAAGACACCACAAGAAAGGAAAATTACAGACCAATTTCTCTAATGAACCTAGACGCATAAATACTTAATGAAATACTTGCTAATCGTATTCAACAACACATTAAACGAATTATACACCATGACCAAGTGGGATTCATTCCAGGTATGCAAGGATGGTTCAACATAAGAAAATCAATCAATGTAATACACCATATAAACAGATTGGAGGGAAAAAATCACATGATTATATCTATAGATGCAGAAAAAGCATTTGACAAAATACAGCACCCTTTCTTGATAAAAACACTCTAAAAGATTGGAATACAAGGAAATTTTCTGAACATGATAAAGAGTATATATGAAAAACCTACAGCCAACATCGTTTACAATGGAGAAATCCTAAAATCCTTCCCTCTAAAGTCAGGAACAAGACAAGGACGCCCACTCTCTCCCCTTCTATTTAACATTGTCTTAGAAGTACTTGCTCAAGCACTGAGGCAAGAACCAGATATAAAAGGCATTCAAATTGGAAAGGAAGAAGTCAAAATTTCGTTATTTGCAGATGACATGCTCCTATACATAGAAAACCCTGAGAGGTCTACAACAAAGCTTCTAGAACTCATAAATGAGTTTAGTAAAGTTGTAGGTTATAAGATCAATGCACAAAAATCAGTAGCATTTAGTACACCAATAATGAGCAAGATCAGGAGGAAATCAAGAAACAAATACCATTCACAATAGTAAATAAAAAAATCAAATATTTAGGAATAAATTTAACTAAATATATAAAAAACTTATACACCGAGAACTATACAAGACTGTTTAAGGAAATCAAAGAAGACCTAAATAAATGGAAGAATATTCCCTGTTCATGGATAGGAAGACTAAATATTATTAAGATGTCTATCCTACCAAAACTGATCTACACATTCATGCAATCTCAATAAAAATCAACTCAGCCTTCTTTAAGGAACTAGAAAAACTAACTATGAAATTTATTTGGAAAGCAAAGAGGCCCCGAATAGCCAAAGACATATTGAAAAAGAAAAATGAAATTGGAGGAATCACACTACTTGACTTCAAAACATACTACAAAGCTACAGTAGTGAAAACAGCATGGTATTGGCATAAGGAGAGACACACCAATGGAATTGAATTGAGAGTTCTGATATAGAACCTCATATATATAGCCATATAATATTCGATAAAGCCACCAAAGCTCTCAACTAGGAGAGAATGGCCTATTCAACAGATGGTGCCTGGAGAACTGGATATCCATATGTAGAAGAATGAAAGAGGATTACCATCTCACACCTTATACAAAAATCAACTCAAGATGGATCAAAGACCTAAATATAAGAGCCAAGACCATAAAGACCTTAGAAAGCAGTGTAGGGAAACATCTACAAGACCTTGTAATAGGAAATGCCTTCATGAACATCACACCAAAAGCACGAGCAGCAAAAGAACAAATAGATAAATGGGACTTCCTCAAAATCAAAGCCTTCTGCACCTCAAAGGAGTTTGTGAAGAAAGTAAAAAGGGAACCTACACAATGGGAGAATATATTTGGCAACCATATATCCGATAAGAGACTTGTATCTTGCATATATAAAGAACTCCTATATCTTGAAAATAAAAAGATAAACAACCCATTTAAAAAATGGGAAAAAGATTTAAACAGACACTTCTCCAAAGAAGAAATACAAATGGCTAAAAAGCACATGAAAAAATGCTCCAAATCTTTAGCTATCAGGGAAATGCAAATCAAAACTACAATGAGATACCATCTTACTCCCATAAGATTGGCAGCTATGAAAAAAACAGAAGAATACAAATGCTGGAGAGGATGTAAAGAAATGGGAACACTCATCCACTGCTGGTGGGAATGCAGAAGGATCCAACCATTCTGGAGGACAGTTTGGCGGTTTCTCAAAAAACTAACCATAGATTTGCCATATGACCCAGCAATACCACTGCTGGGTATATACCCAGCAGAACTGAAAACAAGGACATAAACCGATATATGCACACCAATGTTCATAGCAGCATTGTTCACTATTGCCAAAAGTTGGAATCGGCCCAAATGCCCATCAACAGATGAGTGGATCAAAAAATGTGGTATATACATACAATGGAATACTACTCGGCTTTAAGAACAAATACACTACAAATACACGTGATAACATGGATGAATCTTGAAAACCTTATGTTGAGTGAAGCAACCCAGGCATTGAAGGACAAATACTACATGACCTCAATGATATGAAATAAGCAACCTGCCTCAGAGAGCTAGAGACCGGAAGATAGGCTTACAGGAAATCGGGGGGTAGAGGAAGGATGTAAGCTGACATCTACATGGGTGAAATCTATGATAAGCTGGAGCTAACATGGAGTTGAAGAATGTCAACCCCCACACCATGGAGCCTAGAATGCCTACAACTGAAAGCAGGAGGATTGCGTCCAGTATCCATGCGGAATCTAAGCCCCCTCTTGACGTAGATGTGGAATGGACACAACTAAGCCAAGGTCCACAGGAAGGAGGAATACAGTAAGGATTAGAGTGGACTTAATGATATGCTATTCATGAACTATTGTGGTTAATAATCGAGAAAATGTGGCATTGGTGTGGAAAAAGTGGCCATGGTGGCTGCTGGGTATGGGGAATGGGAGGAAGAGATGAGATGTGGAGGCATTTTCGGGACTTGGAGTTGTCCTGGGTGGTGCTGCAGGGACAATTGCCAGACATTGTATGTCCTCCCATGGCCCACTGGATGGAACGTGGGAGAGTGTGGGCTATGGTGTGGACCACAGGCCATGGGGTGCAGTGATGCCAAGAGATGTACTCACCAGATGCAATGGATGTGTCATGATGATGGGGAAGAGTGTTACTGTGGGGGGAGTGGTGGGGTGGGGACAGTGGGGGTGAATGGGGACCTCATATTTTTTGAATGTAATATTTTAAAAAAAATGAATAAATTATGTAGAATTTGAAAAAAAAAATCCCCAATGGAACAGCAACAATCCCCCAAGTGCAATGGCAAAAACCAATAAAGAGGATGGTCCATCAATGAGCTCTTGATACTGATGGCTACGATTATGAGCCTGTGCACCTGAAATATCAACTAGGCCTAGAGCTGCAGGGTGCCTAAGAGTTACCTCCTGAGAACCTCCATGTTGCTCAATTGTGGCCACTCTCTAAGCCAAACTCAGCATGTAAATGCATTACCTTCCCCCCAGTGTGGGACATGACTCCTGGGGATGAGTCTCCCTGGTGCCGATGGATTACTACCAAGCACCAGCTGATGTTGTAACTAAAAAAAAGACCTTGAGTAAAATGGTCAACTCAGATCAGCAGAATATCTCAGCCTACATATAATATCAGGTGCTAAAAGCTGCTTTTTGACCTTGAATAAAAGGGGGAAATGGAAAGGACAAATGAGTTTATATGACTATGAGTCTCCAAAAAAGAGTCAGGAGGTCATCAGAGGGTCATGCTTATGCACATCTCAGCACGGTCCCAGAGACAGCCAAAGTAGATACAAGCCCAGGTACTGGTTCTCCTAAGGGCTACAGAGACCCATAGTTTCTACAGTCATGGCAGATGGCTCTGGAGTTCAGGGCCATGTCAGTTGGCCCTACTTTGCAGTTTCTGTTCTTGAGTGTGATGGAGTTGGACTCAGATATGACCTTTCTACATATGCCTCTTCTGTCACTTTTACTGGACCTATGGTTGGTGCTGGGGTTGGTGTATACTCAGGAGACCTGAATCTCTGGACTGTCTATGTGACAGCCAGGCCCTGAGCCTCAGCAGACTTGCAACTTCTGCCCTACATTTTATTAGACTTACCCTGGCCAGCTAACAGGGAGGTGAAGAAGGTCAACCACCACACCAGGGAGCCAAGAGTGCCTACAACTGCAAGCAGGAGAATTGCATCCCTCATCGATGTGGAATCTAAGCCCCCTCTCAATATGAAGGTGGAGTGGACATAACCATCCCAGGGTCTATAGGATGGAAGAATAGACTATGGATTAGAGTGGACTTACTGATATTCTACTCTGGAACTATTGTGATTAATAATGGAAGAAATTGTAACATTGATGTGGAGAGAGTGGCCACATAGCTGCCGAGGGTAGGGATAGGGAAGAAGAGATATGATGTGGGGGCATTTTCAGGACTTGGAGTTGTCCTGGGTGGTACTGCAGGGACAGATGCTGGACACTGTATGTTCTGCCATGACCCACTGGGTGGACTGGGGGAGAGTGTAAAGTACAATGTAAACCATTATCCATGTGGTGCAGCAGTGCTCCAAAATGTATGCACTGAATGTAATGAATGTCTCACAGTGATGAAAGAGGTTGTTGATGTGGGAGGAGTGGGGGTTATATGGGGACCTCATATTTTTTGAATGTAACATTTAAAAAAAAAGAGAGAAAAAAAAAAACTAAAAAAAAAAAAAAAAAAAAAAAGAATAGGCCAAACCTTCTCTAAGCTAAATGCAGCATGTAAATGCATTACCTTTCTCCACTGTGGGATATGACTCCCGGGGATGAGCCTCCCTGGTACTGAGGGATTACTACCAATCACTAACTGGTGATGCAACTGGCAAAAGACCTTGAATAAAAGGGGGAAATGGTAAAGACAAATGAGTTATATGGCTAAGAGTCTTCAAAAAAGAGTCAGGAGGTCATCAGAGGGGTCACACTTACACACACCTCAGCAGGATCCCAGGGATAGCTAAAGTAGATACAACCCCAGGTGCTGGTGCTCCTAAGGGCTACATAGACACATAGGTTCTATGGTTCTATGGTCATAGCATTTGGCTCTGGAGTTCAGTGCCATGTCAGTGGGCCCTACTTTGGAATTTGTGTTCCTGAGTGTGATGGAGTTCTTTTCAGATGTGACATTTCTACACATGCCTCTTCTGTCACATGCCTCAGTAGTTGCTGAGGGCAGGGAGAGGGAAGATGAGATGAGATATGGGGGCATTTTCAGGACTTGGAGTTGTCCTAAATGATATCGCAGGGACAGATCCTGGACATTACATACCCTGCCATAACCCACTGAATGTACTGGGGGAGAGTGTAAACTAAATGTAAGGTATAATCCATGTGGTGCAGCAGTGCCCCAAAATGTATTCACTAAATGCAATGAATGTGCCACAATGAAGAAAGAGATTGTTGATGTGGAAGGATTTTTGGGGGGTGGGGTGCGGGGTATGTGGGAACCTCTTATATATATATATTTTTAAAGATTTATTTATTTATTTATTTCTCTCCCCTCCCCCCCACCCCGGTTGTCTGTTCTCTGTGTCTATTTGCTGTGTCTTGTTTCTTTGTCTACTTCTGTTGTTGTCAGCAGCACGGGAATCTGTGTCTCTTTTTGTTGCATCATCTTGTGTCAGCTCTCCGTGTGGGTGGCACCATTCTTTAGGCAGGCTGCACTTTCTTTCGTGCTGGGCAGCTCTCCTTACAGGGCGCACTCCTTGTGCGTGGGGCTCCCCTACGCGGGGGACACTCCTGCATGGCACGGCACTCCTTGTGTGCATCAGCACTGAGCATGGGCCAGCTCCACAAGGGTCAAGGAGGCCCAGGGTTTGAACCGCGGACCTCCCATGTGGTAGACGGATGCCCTAACCACTGGGCCAAGTCCGTTTCCCCCTCTTATATTTTTTAATGTAACATTTTTTGTGATCTATGTATCTTTAAAAAAAAGACAATTTAATAAAAAAATAAAAATAATAGAAGGCAAAAAAAAAAAAAAAAGAATGGAAATCCAACCCTTATTGGATAAGTGGTTTCCAAATATTGCCTTCTGTTGACTAGGCTACCTTTTTATCTTTGAGTCACGGAAGTTTTTATGTTTAAGGAGATCCCATTTATCCATGTTTTCTTTCATTGCTCCTGCTTTTGGTGTAAGGTTTAAGAATCCACCAAAGAAATAAAGAAAGAAAGAAAAAAAATTAAAGGAAAAAAAAAAAGAATCCACCATCAACCACCAGGTCTTGAAGATGTTTCACTACATTTTCTTCTAGCAGCTTTGGTTCTTGCTTTTATATTTAGGTCTTTGAATGGGTTGGTTGTTGGATAGTAGGAATTCTTTATATATTTTAGACATTAAATCCTTATCAGATTTGGTTTTCAAATGTTTCCTCCCAGTCTGTTAGTTATCTTTTCACTTCCTTGGTAATGTCCTTTGAAGCACAAAAGTCTTATTTTTGATAAATTCAATTTTTTTCTGTTTTTCTTTTGATGCTTATATTTTTTGTGTAAAATCTAAGAATTCATCTCTTAAAAAGTATACTAAAGGGCAATGGATTTTGCTCAACTGATAAAACATCTGCCTACCATATGGGAGGTCCAGGGTTGAAACCCAGGGCCTCCTGACCTGTGTGACGAGCTGGCCCACGCACAGTGCTGATGCGCACAAGGAGTGCCGTGCCACGCAAGGGTGTCCCCTGTGTCGGGGAGCCCCACGTGCAAGGAGTGGACCCTGTAAGGAGATCCACTTCATGTGAAAAAAAGTGCAGCCTGCCCAGGAGTGGCACCGTACACACAGAGAGCTGAAGCAGCAAGATGACGCAACAGAGACAGATTCCCGGTGCTGCTGCTAAGAATACAAGTGGACACAGAAGAACACACAGTGAAGGGACACACAGAGCAGACAATGGGGGCAGGGATGGGAAAGAAATTTTAAAAAATCTTAAAAAAGATACTGAAAATATTTCCTTATATTTTCTTCTAATAATTTTATACTTTTAATTCTTATATGAGGGCTTTTGGTCTATTTTAGGTAATTTATATATATGATATATAAATTCTTTTTTATTTAGACATCCAGTTTTCCCAGCGCCATTTGTTGAAGGGATGATACTTTGTACACTGACTGGATTTGGCAGCCTTGTCAAAAGTCAGTTGCACAGAGACGTGTGTGAGACAATTATTTCTTGATCAGTTTCTGTCACACCAAAAGCCTCACCGAGTCCTGGGGAAATAAAACTAGACCTCAGGTCCTTCAGTATCTTCTGGGTTCCTTCAAGGCCCAGAGCAATACAAAACAATGGAGGTGCCATTTCAGAAGAAAGAGCAATTGCCTACTGATGTGCGCTGCCCTGTCAGGAGCTCAGGTGCCGGCCGCTTTCCTGGGCTTTCACTCGCAGTTTGTCTGTCCACCGGCAGCATGTCTGAAGAAGGAGCACACAGCCACGGGAGCGCGCCGCACCTCCTTCAGCCCCCGTCCTCCTCCACAAACTGAAGCCCCTTTCCCTCTCCTCCGCCTCCGGCTTTCTTTACTAAGTTCACCACTCCCCCATCAATAAATCTTTTTAACATCATTAACGATCTCCCCATAAATATGATAAATGGGCGTGCTTGTTTTTATATGGAAGTAAGAAGACATTGACTTCCTTTGAGGAACTAACTTTTCCAGGAATTCTCGGACATCTCAGTCTCCAGACTGTCCTCAGGGTGTTCTGAGAGCACCCCTCAAAGAAGATCATTGAAATATCTCGACAATCAGTTCTACTCCTCTCTTGATACGCTGTACTGACCCATTTGTCCTGCTGCTATGTCCGTCACTGTGTCTTGCGAGGGCAGGGACTGTAGCTCTCCCCTGGGTTTCGTTTCTGAACTTCTGTCTGTCTGTGTGTTCTATTAATGGCAAAGTTAAGCACAAGAACAGCTCGATTGCCCTGCTGAACTTAAGGGAAGAGAATGCCTTTTCCTCCCCAGCTCTCAGCATTCAGAAAACGCACCATTGTAGGAATACCTCTTTATCCGTCCTTTTGAAATGTCTGTAAAGCATATTTCACCACACTAGAAGGTCTTCTCAAGGAAGGAAGCCGTTTGAATAAAATGCAATCAAAGAAAACCTCTCCCATTTTCTGGGTGAAGGCTGAGTATAACTTCTGGGTGGGCCCCGGGGCTGTTTCTGTCTCCAAATTGTAAACGTGCCTCTGGCTGGAAGAGACAAATCCTGAGAATGTGTGTAATGGTCGTACCTGCTCAGCCACCACAAAGCATGAGATTTCTTTCTGTTTTGCAATCACTGTGGATTGCCTGTAATGCATCACCTTCTGGTTTAATGTTTATTCAATAATAAAACTGTTTTTCTTTCCTTCTCCCTTTGTGGAGAGATTCTCTGGCTTGTTAGGTGATTTTATTATTATTTATTTTTCCCCAACAGTTACAAGCACCTAAATCAGTATCCAACAAGTGAAAGTTATGTCTCCTCTCATTTACAATTTCAACTAGTGGCTCCTTCAGGCGGCCAGGAAGGAATTTTTGAAACTTCCTGTTAGCATCACACAGACAGGATGAGCAGAGTCGTTCTCTCTGCCCCAGCACTGCTAGCTTCTCTGCGTCTCCTGATCCTGTCCACCCAGCTTCCTTGATTCCCTGCAGTGTGAGTTTAAATGTCAAACCCTCAGAATTCCTCCCTTTTTGGAACCCCTAGCCCCATATCAGCCGTCCCTTCTCCCGCCCTGTTCTCTTGTACAGAGCACGACTTCACCAGGCGAAGACAGCATTGCTCCCGATGCATTTACAGAGCACGACTTCACCAGGCAAAGACAGCATTGCTCCCGATGCATTTACAGAGCACGACTTCACCAGGCGAAGACAGCATTGCTCCCGATGCATTTACAGAGCACGACTTCACCAGGCGAAGACAGCATTGCTCCCGATGCATTTGTTTATTTGTTTTTTCATTGTCTCCCCTCTCCCTCATGCAGAAAAAGGGACCTCAAAATCCTAGTACAAGGCAGGTTCCCCCAGCATTATTTTGAATTGAATTCCAGAGGAATTCCTTTCCCACAGGAAGCCAACCTGCCCCTGATGCTACCCTCAGACCAAGCCGTGATCTTCAGATTAAAATTTATTTCAAATAAAGGAGGTCCATCACTCCTGGGAAATTTCTCTCAAGTACTCACCAGAGCCAAAGACTTGGAAAATCCAGAGACTGGGTCCTTTTTGAACACATTTCAGAGCCCAAAGCTTCTTTCTTGCTCTAGAGAAATCCGTTTGGATGGTGACTGCTGACGCTGCTAATAACCTCATCAGCCATGTATGAAAGGACCAGTGAAGAAAATCTACTCAAAGTGTGCCTAAAAACAAATCTTTCTCTCTAATCACAGAAAACATGTAGAAGCAGTTAGTGAAGAGGGTTATATCCTTCTATTCTGTAATTCTTCTAACACCTCCAGAGCAGCCTTCCCGGCTTCAGGCAGAGATCTCACTGCTGTGGATTCTGGGTTTTTTGGGCAGTGTAACAGGGAAGATTCAGAAGGAGATTCAGTCCTGCTTTTTATTTCTAAGAAGTCTTGTAAAACAACCAACATTCTCTCATACAGGAGCACTAGGTTTGCTCTCTGTAAATAGAAGAGTTATGCTGCCAATACCAATTCAATAGAAAGTTATTGTTTTTTCATGCTTCTAGTATGTAGGTATTTTACTATCAAGGAAGAAAAAATATGGCACTTACATAGGTCTCTTCAATTTAGACTTACTGGTGTCCTAAAGAATGTAAAATCCTACCAGCCTGTTGAGTAAAGTAAAAAGGCTGCCTGCTTTGGGCATTGCTGGGAAGAACCCTTTTTCCAGAGCAGCTTTCCAGAAGACAGAAACAATTGCCCTGCAGGGCCTTTGTAGAACAAGGAACACATTCGACAGAACTGCGGATGAGCAATAGCAGGTGCTAAAACTCTTCTTGGTCCAATAGAGACAGCGTATCAGAATGGACGAGCACACCCTACCAATCAATGTATACCTGCTCCCCAGGTTGCAGGGCACCCCCCAGTAAACTGAAGCAACGCCAGCCAGTCAGAACATTTCCTCGTTGGCTCCACCTTCTCCCTCTGAGAGCGTCACTTTCCTACTCCCTCTCCAGAACTCCCCTCTACTTCCTGAACGGGATGCTGCCTGATTCGTGAATCTCTCAATAAAGGGTGAGACGCCAAATTGCACGAAAAGTTTTTCTTTTGTCAACCCTAAAATATTAGGGGTGCCAGGAATTAATTATTCATCGTCATTATTGGTTTGACTCTACATAGCATGTGTTTCACCTATTAAAGTTCTTAGGACATCTCCTGAAAGAGAGAAGAACAAATCATTTGTAAAGTAAAATCAAGCAAAATGTTTTGATTTTGGGTAGTGTCAATTGTTTCTAAAATGAGTATTTTGTTTTTAAATACACTCCTGAAATTAAAAAATTGTCCTTTACTCTTTCTGCAGCAAGCATTTTCCGTAATCTGGTATTAAACCTCACATGTGCCTATGTCTTTACAGCCTGATTATGCTGTGGAAACCTTGAGGCAGGTGCGCACTCTTCATCAGAAGTGAGTGCTGACTGCGCGCGTGCCGGGTTCAGACCTGTGCCGGGCACAACAAACAGGTCATCTGCCCGAGGGACAAAGGTTACTGTTGAAGAGATAATTTAAAAAAATAACGACAAGGATACTTTGGATACTTAGCCAGGTATACTTAATTTGTAGTGATATTAAAGTCCTTTTGGAAATCAAAGAAACTTTAGCTGAGGCCATAAATTTTCACAGGGAAAAGTACTAAAATTTTTGGTGGAAATATAGGTTTACAGTTTTTTGTTTTTTTTTTTTCATTCTGAGGGAACTTGTGCAAAATCCTTAAAACAGCTTAGAACCCGCTGTCCCCCAGGCATTTAGGGCAGCCCGGGTGGGCACTGGGAGCGACGGCAGGCCTGGAGCGGGGCGGGCTGGGTGGCCACAGGCCTGAGGCTGCAGTGCAGACAGTGGTCCCTGCATGATAGTGGGAAAATACTGAAGTATTATTAGACTTGTGTGTATGTGAAAAAAGCCTTTGGTGGAGAAGATAATCAAGCAATTAAAAAGGCTATTGGTGAATTTAAGAATTAGATGTTTGTCTGCCATAGCATGCTGGTAGTGATATTGTTGAAAAGAATTGATAATTAAATGGTTTCGTGACTCCATGCATCCCTTTGTCAAATTTTAAGTTATCTTGTTCAGGCGTCAGAACTTTGTTTTCTGTTGTTCCTTCAGTTTACTTTTTTTTTTTTAAGATTTATTTTATTTATTTATTCCTCCCCCCGCCCCGCCGCTGCTTGCCGTCTGCCCTCCGTGCCCATTCGCTGCGTGTTCTTCCGTGTCTGCTCGTCTCCCTTTGTGGCGTCATCTTGCTGCGCCAGCTCCCCGTGGGCCGTCAGCTCT
This sequence comes from Dasypus novemcinctus, assembly GCF_030445035.2. Taxonomy (NCBI): domain Eukaryota; kingdom Metazoa; phylum Chordata; class Mammalia; order Cingulata; family Dasypodidae; genus Dasypus; species Dasypus novemcinctus. Next base: position 1,466,794 of record NC_080696.1, on the reverse strand, counting down.
CCGCAGGTGTGGGCGAGGCTGCCTTCACAAAGAAGCCCTGGGCCACGAACTCAGGGCCTCCCCAGGGTAGATGGGAGCCCAGCTGGTTGAGCCACAGCCGCTTGCCTTCAGTCTACTGTTTTATTTGTCACTCAGGGATTGCAGAACCCCTTGCCCTGGTGTGTCGGGGGCGGGGCGGGGGATGAGAAGACTGGAGGACATTTCCTCCGAGAACTTTGTCTTGATGTTTTCGTTTTGCTCCGTGCATGGTGGAAAGGTTGATACCAACGAGAACGTCCTCAGCTGAACGCTCCTGGGATCTGGCCCCGATTCCCAGCCCGGATTACGACCCCCGGCTGCAGCCTCCTCTCTGAAAACCTCCTTGTTCACTTAACGTTTCCTTCCAGAGATACTGCCTGGTCAAAAAAAAAAAGGTGTGCATGGCGAATGATGGACTGTGGTTATCAGCACAAATATGAAAATGCTCCCTCATTGCGGCGGCTTGCTCGGTCGGTAGAGGTGGGGTCTGGCTGCGGACGAGGGGTCGGTCCAGCTTGGGACGAGGGGTCGGTCCCGCTTGGGACGAGGGGTCGGTCCCACTTGGGACGAGGGGTCAGTCCGGCAGCAGACGAGGGGTCGGTCTCACAGGGGTTGCGTGGTTCGGCTGACGGGGTCGCCCGGCGAAGCCAGCGACGAGGGGGTCGCCCGGAGAAGCAGGCGACGAACTGGGGACAAGGGAGGCCAGGCCCTTGTCGGGGGCTCTCAGGACTGGAGGGCGCACGGCAGAAGAACTACCGCGGAGACAAGGTAAACACGCAAGTCCACTTTATTGAGGGAGAGGCAACAGTTTTATAGGGGCTGGGGAAGGCTGATTGGTCGAAGCTTATGCCATGTTCTGATTGGCTGCCGCAAGCAGTTACTGGGGAGAAAGGTCGGTGGGAGGTACTGGACGGGGGAGGGGTGGTGATTAGGGATTGGCTGTTGCTGTTGCTGGGGGAAGTGCAGGGCTTAGTGATTGGTGGCTGCTGTTGCTGGGGTAGAGGGCAGACTTGAGTTTCCCGCCTTGTGCCTGGCTGTTGCTGCTGTCGGGGAGGGGGGAAAAGGGCAGACTGGAGTTTTCCGCCCTGCGCCTGCGCAGGGAGAAAGAAGAAGAAGGGTGCCCCCCCACAAGGCATCGTGTGGCGCCATCCGGGAGGAGGGGCGGCCGCGGAAGCATGGCTGCCGAGAAGGGGAGACCCGAGGGCACTCTGCGCCCATGCCGAGCTTCCTTCAGGGGTGGCGGTGGGCCCGACCAGCCACCCTATTATGGGGGCAGCGGCTTGGCCTACCGCGGCCGCTCCCCCGCCGGGCCAGCAAACCACTCTTCAGCCCAAGGGGTGACCGCACCTCATGAACTATAACCAACATGCGACACTGACACCAGGTGTTGATGACAGGAGGGTTTGTGGGACAATCCACCAGCTCTAAGCTACGGACCACAGACAGCAGTGATCTTGGGACAATGTTCTTTCATTCACAAATGTGTCATGGCAATGTCAGGTTTTGGTGGTGATGTATGGGAATCTGTGTGGTATGCACGATTCTCTAAAATTTGAAATAAAAATAAATAAGATTGGCATTCAGGGACTACCTGCTGATAGAGTTTTGTTAAGTTTGAAGACTGATTCTTCTGAACTTGCAAACAGAGCCTTTGAGTTAGTATTGCTGTTTTGTACATCGTGCTTATGTGTCCAGTTATTTTCTACAATTGGTGTTACGGAACTTTGAATACAAAAACGGCAAAAAAAAAAAAATCCAGATCTGAAGCTGCATCATAGTTTGAGAATTAGTTCTGGAAAAATTATGGCATCCACCATGTTCAATTAATGCAACATTAAAAAAAAAGGTGTGCACAGTAGGATCAAGGTAGGGCTGGAGTCGGGGAGGGGGCGATGAGAAGCTGAGAGACACAGGGGTAAAGGAGAGGAGAGGCCCAAGGGTCCTGGGGGAAGATTCCAGGTCCAGGGCCCCTGTGCAGGCAGGCTGCCCCGCGGGCACTGCCCCACGCCCCACGCTGGCTCCATGGGCTGCCCTGACCCTGACCCTCAGGAGGCCGAGCCCGGCCAGCAGCTTCCTGTGGCACCGGGAGCTTCGCTGTCCTCCCCAGCCCCTGCCAGTTCCCTGCCCATCACAATCCTTTGGCCAACTTTCAAGCTCTCGTTTTCTGTCCAACCCCAACAAACACCCCTTTGTCAGAATAATGGATTTGGGAAGGACACTCACAAGCAGTGCCAGTGTGGACATCTGTGTGGGCAGGTGACCAGGGCTTGGCGGGTATGGCACTTCCTGACGTCTCAGTCTGCACCTTCTCTTCAGCCTGCCCCTAGATCCAGGCACCCCACCTCCCATGGCCCCCCAGTCCTGCCAGCAGCCCGACGGGCATCCTGGTAGCTTCTGATGCCACCCATGGGTCTCCACAGGACCCTGATTCAAGCCAGGGTCCACTCCTCCCAGCACATGCTCTAGTATTTTCTGAGATGAATTGTATTTCCCTTCTGTCAGGAAGCTGGTCACAGGAGCATTTTCAGACTTCCACAGCCTCACTGAAGGGTCGTCTGAGAGAAGACCCATCCTGTGTCCAAAGTCCCTGGAAATGCACAGTCTGCCTGCTCTGTAAACAGCTTCATGACAGACAAACCTGCCGCAGCCTTCCAGCCTCCACCCCCTCAGTGCTTCACTCATGAGCTGCCTCTAGGTAGAGGAGCCCCAGAGGGCCGGAGGAAGCCCAGTTCGTTTCAGAAGGGTAGCTGAGGTCCAGCCCTTCCTCTCTTGTTGCCTTCCTCAGGCTGTGTGCCCCTGGGACCCCAGAGGAGCCCTTCTCAGGGTGGGCAGGACACATGCCCCTTCTTTTTTTTAAGAGTTATTTATTTATTTAATCCCCCTCACCCCCGGTTGTCTGTTCTCTGTGTCTATTTGCTGCGTCTTGTTTTTTTGTCCGCTTCTGTTGTCGTCAGCGGCAGGGGAGGTGTGGGCGGCGCCATTCCTGGGCAGGCTGCACTTTCTTTTGCGCTGGGCGGCTCTCCTTACGGGCGCATTCCTTGCGCGTGGGGCTCCCCTACGTGGGGGCACCCCTGCGTGACATGGCACTCTTTGCGTGCATCAGCACTGCGCATGGGCCAGCTCCACACAGGTCAAGGAGGCCCGGGGTTTGAATCACGGACCTCCCATGTGGTAGGCGGACGCCCTAACCACTGGGCCAAGCCCGTTTCCCCAGGCCCCTTCTGAGAACTTGGATGTGGGCAGGTTCCACTGGCAAGTGTTGCTTCTCAGCTTTGCTGCTGTGTGGAGGAGCTGAATGGCACCACTATGCCAAGCGGCCCCGTGGGTCTCCTCAGACCTTGCCTCTGCACCAGGGGGCTGGGAAGAAGCAAGACCCCGGCCGGGCCTTTGGCTTTGCTCCCACTATGTCTTGTTGACCCCTTCTGGAGGGTCTCCTTGCTGGGAGATCGTGGGAGAAAGTGAGCCTCCGTCCTTAGGACTGAGCATTGGGGTAAGTGGGACAGAAGAGGCAGCACAGGCTTGGGAATTCCGTGTCTTGGGAGAATGTTGAGGGGATTAAGGAACAGTGGAGGTCCAACCAGCAATGGCCTGGAAGCAATCTAATTTTTCACATTTATACCCATTGCATCTTTTTGTATTTTCTTAATGCTTTCTTAATAATTGGAGAGTCACATCATCAATTTTGATTCTCACTCTCATGGACAAATAGTAGGGTCTAAAGAACTCAAGAGACGGAATGGGGGTGGAGCAGACACAGGAGCATGAGGGATGAAAGCAGATACATGGTGTTCTGGGGATTTCAGAGTGCTGGGGCACAACACAGAGGCAGACCAAGCAAAGAAGGCATAGAAGCTCCAGCGGAGACAAGCTTTAGCAGTTGAACCTTGAAAAAAAAATTGGCAGATGAGAAGACAGATAATTGGGTTATCCAGAGTTAGGGAAGTGTTTTTATTTCTTTAACAAACAGTTACAAGGTGCTACATTAACTCACGCAATTCCTAGGAGAACCGCACACATACGTACTGCTATTTCCTTGCTTTGCAGGTGTGGCAGCAGAGGCACAGAGTGGCCACAGAAATTGTGCACGTTCTCTGGCTAGCGAGCTACATCTCCAGGACGTGCAACCAGGATCGGGCCAAAGAGGCTGAACTCTTAACTGCTCCTGGCGACTGTTGTGTCTCAGGATGTTCCAGAACATGGAGATACTAGTGGTTCCTGACTTAGAGTCTGCTGTCTGGAAATTAAAGTGTTCTGATAATTCCATGACACAAACTGTGGGACGCAATTAAAACTAAAGCAGTGACCCCACAACAGAAGGAAAGCCACTGAGAACCCATCGGCACTGCCAGATCTAACAGCACAGAGCCCACAGCCAGGGGTCCCTAGAGAAATTGGTTTTGGGTGGACACCAGAAATCTTCCCTGGTGACAAGTGCTTCAGGGGTCCTGATGTGGGGCAGAAACTTGAAGTTTGTGGAAAGGTGGTTCACAAGAGAAGGGCCAACTCCTACGTGGGCTCCCGCCTCCATCAGACACGGCGCAGGGGCCACTCCTGTGCCTCGACTCTGAGTGTGAGCTCCGCGGTGCCCACGAGCATGGTCAGGTGGGGATCGCCCTTGTCCATTTACCGACAGCCGTGGAGGGAGCAGCAAGGTGTCCACACGGGCCCACTCCCCTCCTCTGGTCCCTCAGCCCTCCTGCATCCTCTGGCCCTGCTGGTCAGGGTGAGGTGACCGGCCAAGGAGCCGCCTCCTGCTCTCGCCGGACCAGCGATGGGACCTGGAGCCCAAGAGGGAAGTGGCCATCTAGCGGCCAGCGCTTGTATTTCAGTCACGTTATTCTTGGACCTTTCTCTTTCACATGAATTTTAGAATCAGGTTGCCATATTCCTCAAGAAAGCTGTCAGGGATTTTGAGAGGATTAAATTGTATCAAGTTAATAATTGATATAACAGTGTTGAATCATATTATCCAAGAATGTGGGACTATACGAATTGCTAAAATTATTGCTCATATTTAGGTTTTGAGGGGAACAATAAATGAGTTCTCTACTCGACAGTGGAGGCAACAAAAACTGAGAAAACTTTGAAAAACAGATGAAGCCCAGGCTCTCTGGTTCTCACTGATAAAAGGCAAGTGGGCGGTGAGGTCTGAGTGCCCCTCGTGACAGCAGTCAGCCCTCCCCCAACATCTAAGTCACTGGGCACAGGAGAGACCCCCACCCCACTCTCCAGCCTGCCCACGGTGGACCCTGGTCTGCTCTTAGGTCTTCCTACACCCACCCCATCCTCCCAGACGGTCCATTCTGGGCCAGGCTGGCACCAGCTATGCCTAAAGCAGGCCAGGACAGGGAGTCGTCGCGAGGTGTGCCCTGGAGCTCGGAGCTGTGTGTGTGCAGAGGCCTCGTGACAGTGGGCAGCACAGAGCTGGCACCCACGGCGAGCAAAGCACCTCACCCTCCGGGTCCCGCACAGGCGCCTGGAGAGCTGGGGCTGCTGCACCTGGGGGGGTCCCGATCGTGGGTCCTTGCCTGGCGTTCTTTTCTTGCTCTCTCAGTGCTGAAATTTCAGGGGCTGCTGGGAACCCCAGAAGACAGATGGTCTTGGGTGGGAGCAGCTGTGGTGGGATCCTGGAAACGGACCCTCCTCATTCGACTTCTCTTTATGAGGAGAAGCAGGCCCCTGGCCTGACCCTGAACTTGAGTTTGCTGTCCTGTAACGTGGCGTGGGGAGGGAGAGGATCAAGGGGTCCAGCCAGTGAGCACCTCTGTCTGCACAGGACGTGGGTTATGTGAGTTAGCAAGGAGCCCGCTTAGTGGATCGCAAGCAACACCGTCTCCATGGCAGCACGCTCCGTTGTCCAGTGTCTGCTTCTGTGGAGTGAGGCCCCTGGACTGGATTCCCAGATGAGGGAATGGTGAGAGGGATCCTTAAGGCCTGCTCTAGACCTTTCCCGCCTCGGTGGACGGAGGCCAGCTGCTGGCAGGGAGGCCCTGGCTTGGCAGGGCTCAGGGACAGAACCCCTGGCCTCTGTGGAGCTGGGCTCCTTCTGCACCTCCCGAGGACGTCCTCACACCACAGTGCGTGGTCTGCCCCTCCTCTGTCACTTTCCCTCATCGGCTCCATCTCCTCTCCCTCCTACCTGTTCTGCTTTTCCCTCACATTTCCCCTAGCCAATAAAGACAGGACAGTCACCTGTCCCCTCTCTGGCTCATGTGGACGCAGCCTGAACTAGTGAAAGGCCCTGAGTCCCATCAGGTCCATCAGGAAATATGTTGAGATGTGTGAAAGTGAAGACACTTATTACGAAAAGTGCGGGAAGCATCCGAGCAATCCTTACAGGGAAATTTATAACCGTCTATGCCTATGTTAAGAAAGAATAAAGTGCTCAAATCAATAACCAAACCTTCTATTGGAATAATAGAGAAAACTAAACCTAACAGGTAGAAAGAAGGAAATGACAATTGTCTGAGCAAAAATTAATTAACTAGATAATAGAAAATATAGAAAACCAATGAAATTAAAAGCTGATTATTTGAAAGTGTCAAGAAAATGAACAAATTTTTAGATAGATTGACCAGAAATAAAAGAGAGAAGAGACACAAATTAATACAATTAGAACTGAAAGAAAGACGTCCTTCTTTGAAGGAATAAAAAGGATTATAATGGAGTGCTAAAAAAGCATCATTATTGCAACAAATTCAATAAATTAGCTGAAATGGACAAATTTCTAGAAAGACAAACTACTGAAACTGATTCAAGAAAAAATAGCTGGATAGAAATTGTATCAAGTGAAAAGAAAATAGGTCAGGCCTAAATAGCCTCACCAAGGAATCCTATCAAAATTTTACAGAATAATTAATATGAATTCCTCAAAACCTCATATAAAATTTAGAAGAGGGAGAGCATTTCCTATTTCATTTCATGAGGCCAATACGACCCAATACCAAATCCAGACAAAAACATCCCAGTAAAAGAAAACTATAGACCAGTTTTTTAATGAATATGGATGAATATGGATGCAAAATTTACAATAAAATACCAGCAAACTAAATCAGCAAAATAAACATAACTGTAGGCCATGAGAAGCAGAGCGGGGTTTATCCCATGAGCCCGTTTGGCTCAACATGGATGGAAGGCGTGATGCTTCCCTCCAAGGTCAGGCGCAGGACAAGAACGCCCGCTCTCGCCACTTCTGTTCAGCATCACGGTGGAGGTTCAGACCACGGCAATTAGGCAAGAAGAAGAAATAAAAATCAGTGAGATTGGAAAGGATGAAGTAAAACTATCTTGATTCACAGATGACAAGATCTTATATTTACAAATCCTAAGGAATTCACAAAGAAACTATTAGCACTCTTAAATGAGTTTAATATTGTTGAAGAAAACAAGATCAATATATATAAGTATCCTAATTGTAGTATGCGTTTGCAAAATTAAGAAAATGATGGCATTTACAGAAGCATTAACTATAATAAAATACTTAGGAATAAACTTAACGAAAGAATTATAAAACTTATTTTACACCAAAACTACAGAATATTAAAAATGGTTGGCAAATAATTAAATAAATGGAAGTCATCTTATATTCACACATCAGAAGCCTTATTATTAAAATGGCAGTGCACCCCAAATAGATCTACAGATCCTGTGCAATCCCTCTCAACATCCTAGCTGATTTCTTTGCAAAGGTCGACCAGCTGGTTCTAAGGCTCATATGGAAATGCAAGGGACCAAGAGTAGCCAATCATGACCTAGAACTTCTTGACCTAAGCGAGTCATGCCCATGACTCTGATTCCCCTTTGTTGTTTTCCCTATGACTTGGTGGTCCAAACTGTGGGCCAGGGAATGGAAACAATGTCCTCACAACATGTTTGCTAATATAATCCAGGTTCCTTAGAGCCTGGACTTCACAAAGGAAGAAGTGATCCATTTTCTCCTCCAGTGCTTGGACTTGGAGGGCACAAGACAGGCCCCGTATCAAGCACATGGTTGGAATATTTTGAGGCATGTTTTGAACATAGGAGTTAGATTCAGGTAAGAGCACACATCGTGGTCTTGTTGGGGAGGCAGGTGGGTGAGTTAATTTAACGATTGCTATAGGTATTGGGGTGAGGAGGGTGTCAGTCCTGGAATATGCAGGTCCCTGAGCAGGAAAATCCCCTGGAATCCTGAGTCAGGATTGACTACTACACATTTTATTTTCTTGTTTATTTTTGTATTACTTCCACTAGATCTAATTGCTGTGAAGGTGAGAACTCTGTGTATTTTACGACTTAATTCCTAGAAAAATCAAGGTTCTGGAACAATGGAGAACTTTGATGAATATTTTTCAATTAATTTAATGTTTAATGTGTGATAGAATAAGTTCATTTACATTGAAGACACTTCTCCTGTATGGCACATTTATGCCACTGACCCTTACCTATTTGTGGGTCATATTTTCCCTTAAGAATCGGATGGAGGAAATGGACCTCTCCTACTTACGTAAATATGAAAACAAAAACAGATACGTTCCAGCAACCTCAAGTGCTTTGTTTCCCCTTAAATTCCATATTTCGACCCATTAGTATTTCTTGGACTTCAGGTTTATAAAGAATTTTTGGGGCAGGGATGGAGAAATAATTGATCTGAAGAGAGGCCAGAACTCATCATGCAGCTCCTGTCTTTTTCCTAGCCAGTCCTCATGAACATTTCCTTTCCAAGGTGGGTGTTCTCCCTGGGAAGCTCTTTCTTTTTCCCGGGGTTTTCTATGTTAAGACCATTTAACCCAGACAAAGAGTGGAAACTTGGAGGGAAGACAGGGAATGGATAGCAGAAGGGCAAAGCCGGGTGAGTGCATGCACGAGTGTATGCTCCCCAGCTGTTCAAGGTAGTAAAATGTGGCCCTTCTCACCTCTGAGATGATCTTCCACCTTCTCATACCAGAAGATATCTCTGTTCTTTTGTGACATAAGCCACCTGTCAACAAATTTTTAGTGTAGGGTTTTTAATATAGGGAATAACCTGCTGCCTGGTAGAGGATTGTAGGGATTTTTCATCTGCAGGTGCCTACAATACTCCACGGTTGACAACCTTATTTTTTTCTTTTAAGATTTAAACTAATTTCAATTCCATTTTAAGTTATGAGAAAATACTGACATTTTAAATGGAAATTTTATGAACCACAAGAACTTACTCTGATGTTACCTCTTTATCTGTTTTCAACTCATCATTGCTATGTATGTAGATGTTAAGAGCGTATAATAATGGCATGTCATCTTGTGTTGCAGTTTTTAGTTAACATTCAAAGTTATTTTCTGATTCAACCTAGTCATCATAATTATGTTTAAACTTGTGTTAAAAATAGAAACTGGCCAACCTAATAGGATTTTCAGCAACAATTTTTACTTCATATGTATCAGTAAATATTAATCTATTAAAGTCTAATGTCCTACTACTTATTGCAAAATTCTGAATCAACATTATCCAATCACATTACAATTCCAAATTTTTATCTTAATTTTTTCAAAACTAGTTCATTGGGCAAAATTCTGAATTCATGGTTAAATTGTGTGGCAAAGATTTCCTGTTAAATCTTTCCCCAGTCTGAAAATTCTGATATGAGCTCCAGCTTAAAGATTTCTCTTTAATTTTCGGATTGGCATTTCTTTAACATGTGAGCTTTAACATTGATGAAGGAATTCAAAATCACTGAAGATTTTCATTTATTCATTACACACAGTGTTTTATACAATTTGAAACCTCATGTATTTTTACAAATGTTTCTCTGTAAGTAAAGCATTTTTCATGTTTATTTAATTGAATAACTTGTCCAGCAAAAATTATCCTATTCACCTTCCCTCCCCCAGAAGGGAGGGAAGTTACCTTCTCATGGTAACTTTCCTTTCTGATCACCTGCTTTAGGTGTATTCCCACTCTGAGTTTTTCTTGTGCATACCAAGGCTGGAGCTCAGATCCAGCCTCCTGCAGTCAACTACACACATAATATTCCTCCAAATATAGTACAGTCAAATGTTGTTTAAGGATTAATTGTAAGTAAAAGCATTTGCATGTTGATTAATTGACATAGAATTACACTCCTGTGTAGATTCTTCCACTTGATTGAAGGTTAGAGCTGTGGCTGAAGACTCTTCTACAATCGAAACATTTTTACTGTGAATTTTTTCATGTCATCTGAGGGCAAAATATTGCCAGAATGATTTCCCATATATATCACATTCATATGGTTTCTCTCTATTTTCATCTAAGGTTAGAAAAATTAGTGAAGTGTTTCCCATGTATCTGACATTCATAGTGTTTACTTCCAATGTCGGTTCTCTTATGTTGTCTAAGTATAGAAGGATGAGTGGAAGGTTTCCCATAGAGTTGACATTCATATGGTTTCTCTCCAGTGTGAATTTTCTCATTTTGTGTAAGGACACAAGTTCTTCTGAAGGCTCTCTCCCATAGTGATGGTCATTAGATCGACTTCTGTGTGACTTTGCTTATGTACATTATAGGATGACTGGTCACTGAGGGCTTTTTAAAATTGCTTGCTGATGAAGGTCTTCTATCCCATGTGAAGTGGGATATATTGAGTTAATGCGGAGCTGTGATTGAAATCTCCTAAATCATCCCTTATAATTGATTCTCTCCAGTGTGAGAAATCTGTTGTTGGGAAGAAGAGGAAACATCGTAAAATATTTGCTTGAATATATTCATTAATTCAATTCTCTACATATAAATTTCAGACTAGTCATTCAATGAGATTCCAGAGAAATTTTTTCATGTTACATATACATGATTTGTTACTCTGCACGCAAAGATTTTATCTTTTGTGGCATCTCATCTATAGCTGATTAATTTTTTAAAAAAGACTTATTTATTTAATTCCCCCCTTGCGGCTTGTTCCATTCTTTGCTGTCTCTTCTCTGTGTCCATTCACTGTGCATTTTTTCTTTTTTCTGCTGGTCTCCCTTTGTTGTGTCATCTTGCTGCACCACCTCTCTGTGGTGCATGGGCCGTCAGCTCTCTGTGGTGCACGGGCCGTCAGCTCTCTGTGGTGCATGGGCCAGCTTGCCTTCACAAGGAGGCCCTGGGATGTGAACCCAGGGCCTCACATATGGTAGGCAGGAGCCCAACAGATGGAGCCACAGCTGCTTCCCTATCTGATTAATTTTGAAGATTTCATTATGTTTCACAGATTAGGTATAATTGTCCTTCCATAAGACCTCATGTTATGGTTTTCAGGTAGGTTATTTTTTTTTCCTAAATTGAAATGATCCAAAACTTTTTACTGGGGCAGTACTTAATTTCAACTTTAATTTCTGAGGTGATTGTGCTGAACTAACAGTCCATTCCAGGTCTGATTTTGGATGATCATAGTTCACACGCTTGAGCCCACCTTTGGTAGGATGGCGGATGAGTCCTTCCTGGAGGTGTGTTGCATGGAGAGCATTTCTTGTTTTTTGAAGACAATTTCCCTTCCTAAAATAATTTAAAAAGACATTGTTAGAGTGGCATTAGAGAAATGAACACTTTAAATAGTCCCAATGCTCATATGAGTATGTATCAAATATTGGCATTTAGATGGGGAAAGAAAAGTTAAGGTATAGTTTGGGAAGAAGAAACACTTTTTGGGATATCAACAGTAAAAATATTTTAAGAATTAAAGCAAGGGAAAACAAAAATAAAGATTAGATGTTAGGGAGATAAAAAAAAAAAAAAGGGAAAATCCTCAAAGTGGAGGACTAAAGACATGGGCCACATTGTGTTTAACTTCAATAAGTGTGTTAAAATCCCTTTCCCTAATGACAGATGGGTATTCGAATAGAAATTGATACATGTATTGACACTATCTGAGGAGTCCTGCTCCCCATGTCCTCCTCTGTATTTTAGAAATATCACTCAAATAAGAAATTTCAGTTGATATTTCCAAAAACCTGCTCATTAATTGACCACACTCCTTTTCATATTGAAACACAGGATCCTCGAGATCACGTGGACTCTGACCACAGAGAAATCCTAATCCTTTTCTCCACAGTTCCTTTTTATTCTCCAACTGGAAAATCACATCTGATTTACAGAACTGATAGATTGTTTACAGCAATGTAAAATAACCAAGTCCGTGGCAGGATATGAGGAAGAATAAGGTAAACATTGGTGTCAGCTCAGGGAAGCACACTTTGAACATAGGGTATTCACAATCCTTCACCAACAAAGGGATGGCTCATAACCTGGTGTCAAGGTATTAAGGACCTCTGGTTGTTGACACCCATGCCCAAGTTCAAAGACTACAGTGTCCTCAGTCTTTTCCTATAAGGAGAAATTATGTTTCCATAGTATTCTTTAAAAAAATATCCAATAGACATAAGCTTCACCAGAAAAATCTGAGTTCTATATGGAAAACTGTATACCTATTATTATACTATTATGCTCTGAAACCTCATAATAGTACTTAGAGCATTGTGATTATTTGGAGAATGTTTATTCTTTTTATTTGTCCATTGAAATATTATTCATTGAGTTCTCAGCATTGTTCTGGGTGTGAGAAATTGAATAGCAAGAAAGTCATGAATTTTAGTCAGGAAGATTACATCCCACTGGTATGACAAATTAGATGTAGGTAACAACTGAAGAAACAAATTTCAATCAGGTAGTTATAAGTGTTGTGAGAGACTTAAAGTAGAGATTATGAGGAAGCTTAATGGCATATGAACTTGAGGAGATGTGGAAAAGATGATGGATAGATTAGATAGATATATGGTAGATAATGATGATGATAGATAGATGATGGATAATAGAGAGATAAACTTTTGAGAAACTCACTGATGGACATCAGATGACTGATACTCTCCAGCATGACATCTCTGAACATCTTTCTCTGTGCTGCATGCAGCATGGTCCATTCTTCCAGGGTGAAATTTATAGCTATATCTTTGAATGTTACAGATTCCTAAAACATAATGGATGTTCTAGTTCAGACAGGGTCATTCCTACCAATGACCAGGTTGATGATTGAGATGAGCACTGAGGAAGGAAGGCGCTTTGTATGTAGAAAGCTCAGATTGTGTTTGGGTTTCCAGAGGGATCGTTCTCAGTGGTTATGTAGCATTTCTCTTTCAGATACACTTACAGAGACATGAACACTCTGAGTACATAAAAATCCATTATAAGGCACTGTCACATGAGCTGTGGTATGATATAATCTGGAAATTTCCCAACAAACTGATAATTATGACTTCCAGATGGTGTTTATAAAATGTGCTTTTGAGAATTCATAGCTAAAACTCTCTTCTCCATTGTGGTGGTTAGACTGATGTGTCAACTTGGCCATGTAATGGTGCCCAGTTGTTTGGTCAAGCAAGCACTGGGCTAGTTATAATACAAGGGCATTTCATGGACTTTAATCATCAGTGAGATGATTGCATAGTTGGCTGGTTACATCTGCAATCAACTGAGGAGATTGCCATCATCACAGTGATGTCTCATCCAATTAGTTGAAGGCCTTAAAAGGGAAAATAATTTCAACATTCAGAGAGAGAACCCCACCTCTACTTCAGATAGCCAGCATCTTCTGGGGTATTCAACGAGGGCTTCACCAGAGTCCCTGGATTACAGCCTGCCCTACAGAATTTGGACTTGTGCATCTCCACGGTCATGTGAGATAATTTTATAAAATCTCACAGCATTTACAGATATTTCCTGTTGGTTCTGTTTCCCTAGAGAACCCCAATACATCCGCTAATTCCAAGTAAATCTATAGACTCATCACAAGGCAAAAAGCATCCATGATCTGCCATTTTTAATGAAGACTATGGATCAGTTATTCCATTTAATTACTTCTTTTTCCCCATCTCTGAAATGGTTTAATAAACACAAGTTTTGAAATACCCGGTGAGCTCAGGTATGAAGTGCTTCATATCTAGTCATCACTTATAAATATAAGTGATAGTTCTATTATTCATTAAAATGACAGAAAAACATCTTGAAGCATTGCACAGCATTCTGCAGAAGTGAACAGGCTTCATAGACAACTTGGGATCAGTAGATTCTTCCTCTCTCAGCTCTACAAAACTCAGGTGTTCGTTAAGAGAATGAGGGTAGCTAATTCAATCGCACAAGCCAGCGGTCCCTCAGACTTCTATACAGAAGTAAGGTACTAGGCTGACTCTTGCTGTGGTAAGAGATCTCCCACACTTGACTTTCTCCTCAATCTCTAAAACCTAGTTTTATTGTCTGTTATATCTTCACATTTACTCTCTGTTCAAGAATAAAATTTCTTCTGTATTGGTTCTGGTCTCTCCATTTCTTCAAAAAATTTAACAGGTGAAACAGATGTGGCTCAACCAACTGGGCTCCCGTCTACTATATAGGAGGTCCAGGGATTGATGCCCAGGGCCTCCTGGTGAGGGCAAGCTGGCCCACGTGGAGTGCCGGCCCATGTGGGAATGTGGCCCAGCACAGGAGAGCTGCCCTGAATGGGAATGCCGCCTTGTGTGGGAAAAGCCACCAGCACAGGAGTGCCCGCCAAGGTACAGAGCTGGTGCAGCAAGATGATGCAACAAGAGACAAAGAGGAGGGAAAATAAGAAGACATAGCAGGGAGGTGGACTTGGCCCAGTGGTTAGGGCCTACCACATGGGAGGTCTGCGGTTCAAACCCCGGGCCTCCTTGACCTGTGTGGAGCCGGCCCACGTGCAGTGCTGATGTGTACAAAGAGTGCTGTGCCACGCAGCGGTGTCCCCCGCATAGGGGAGCCCCATGTGAAAGGACTGCACCCCGTAAGGAGAGCCACCCAGTGCGAAAGAAAGTGCAGCCTGCCCAGGAATGGCGCTGCACACACGGAGAGCTGACACAGCAAGATGACGCAACAAAAAGAAACACAGATTCCTGTGCCGCTGACAACAACAGAAGCGGACAAAGAAGAACACGCAGCAAATAGACACAGAGAACAGACAACTGGGGTGGGGGGGGTGGGTGGAGAGAAATAAATAAATAAATAAATCTTAAAAAAAAAAGATGGTACTTTATAAAAACAAAAAAAAGAAGATAGCAGAACAGGGAGCTGAGGTGGTGCAAGAGAGTAATCGCCTCTCTCCTACTCCAGAAGGTCCCAGGATCAGTTGCTGGAGCTGCCTAATGAGAATAAAAGCAGACAGAGAAGAACACACAGAGAATGGACACAGAATGGACACAGAATGGACAATGGGGGGACTGGGGTAAGGGTGGGTGGAATAAATTTTTTAAAAATCTAAAAAAAAAATTCTAACAGGGCGTAAAATTTTACTCTATTATAGTCCTCCTCCTATATGCAAAGCCTAAATTAAGGAAACAATACTTTGTATTTGTTACTTCCACTTACCACATTTGTACAAACATTATTCACAAAGAGAGAAAAATGTTTATTGGTGTCAAGGTGGTAATGAGAATTTCAAACATCTTTTTAAAATTTGCAAATATATTCTGTCAAAACTTTAAGTCTACTACTGGAGAAAATAATTTTTCATTGCCTTTTGTGGCCTTACTCTCCCGCTCTTCTGACCCCTGCATAGCCCTCAACCCAGGTGATTCTATTCATCTGATGAATCAGGCGTCTCCGTTTGACTACGTTTTGTGCTTACTCATCTCTATCTTCAGGTATTCACCAAAAACCTGAGCACATGACCGATGACATGACACGAGTGAACCACTCCCTTGCTGCGGCCACGGATTGCACGAGGTGAACAAAGCCTCTCACATCTTTTCTGTGAATATACATAACCTCAACTGAGGTTGGAGTAAGTGAGTATTTCTTAGTTCCTAACCTACCACAATTATCCCAGAGTCCTGGGGAAAAGTAAATGGATCTCAGATCCCTGAATATCTCCTAAGTGCACTTAGACTATCCAAGCCATTTTGAGAAAGCTTCATATTCTGACATATGGGTTACATTTTAGTAGAAAGAACTATTCCTTATTCACCACTGGTTACTATTTTTTTTCAATAGCATGACTAACAATTGCCTTCCTCTAGTTTTTCACTCACTAAGTAGGCAGTGCGAGGATAGAGAAAGAAGCACAAATATTCAAGACTTGCCCACAATTTCCAGAACTACCTGTCATGTGTACCCAAAATGTCACCTGGTGGTAACCCCCCAGCCAACAAACAGAAGCATGCAGTATGCTCTAAGGAAACCCAGACTCAAATGTAAGGTGGTGATGGATCTTATTTCTCATAATGAAAATATGAATACAGAAATCTTACAGATAAGATCACGGAAATCATTGTGTTTCATATGTTAATCATCCCATGGTGTTGAGATTTTCAGTCCCCTTCATGATTAAAAAAAATAGGTATTCCTAATTCATGCCACATGTGGATTTTGCACTCCACCTGCAGGTAAATATTGTGGAATTTCTCAGATTTAAGTATTCTTGGTATTGCACTAGCATTGGGTCTCCAACATCCATTTATCCAAACCCTGTGGACCCTCACTTCCTTCCTGCTGTACCCCGCCTCTACCCTTTTGTATGCATTTGCCATAAATCATCTTGGTTCAGCCCTTGGGATTTATATAAAGATCCCTTTCTCGGCCTTGACTTTTAGATATTTACTGAATGGATTTGGATATCAATCATGCAACTTAAAAAGTATTTCATAATGGGATTAATCAATTCAAGGACTAACTATATTTGCTGGGATTAATGATGTCCACCCTCCAAATCAACACGTCAAAATCCCCTGCATAAGAAAGTAGAAGTACATGGTCATAAGGTTTTTGTCACATCTCACAGTCTTCATAAGCCAGAAGGCTCAGAAAATGTAGAATGAGTAGGGCTTAGGACGATAGCTAGTTGCTCCATCAGATATTTTAGTAAAGTGGTTGCTGAAATCCTGTCCTAGAGTAATCATCCTTAGTGGGAACATACCTGCCTTTCTCTTCCTCTTCCTCTGCGTGTGGGTGTGACAGCATTAATAATTTATAACCTATAAATTATTTCCTAAAACATCATTAACAATTAAATATATTTCATGGACAAATGATGATAATTTGTCATAAGTAGGATTAGGATTAACTCACTAATTTGTACCTCAGGTTCAGAAAAAGGAAAAACAAGTGTATGAAGTGTGTATGTGTGCTTGATGATGCACATATATTTGATTATTTAATCCTCACAATAATCCTGCTGTTTATGGTTTATTTACCAATTTAACAGTGACATGATCAGAGTTTCAGAAATTTTCAGTGATATGAAAATTTTCCGTGAAATGACACAGCTGGAATTTGAGTTTTGCTGTGACTGTCGGCCCCCTCAGACTCCTCGAGAGTTACGCAGTGCTCCGGGTTTCCCCTGGACTGTCCCTTTCACAGCAGTCATTAGAGACGCCTTCCTGGGACCACGACTTCCTCTCTCACTAGTTTGTCCACACAGATGCTCCCTGTGCTCGGATTCTCCCAGTAAAGAGAGGGGACCTCCTGCCAAACATCAGCCTTTGTAGCTCTTCATTTTTATTGCCCAGTTTAGTCCACAGTTACTGTCATTTCAACAAATAACTATGAAGACTAACAGTATGTCTCTCTATTTACCACACCTACCAACCAAAACCCCAATAGTCGTCAGGAAAAATATTCCATTTACAATAGTGATTAAAACAATCAAACATTTAGGAATAAACTTAACCAAGGATGTAAATGACCTGTATTCAAAAAACTACAATGCATTGCTAAAAGAAGTCAAAGAAGACCTAAGTAAATGGAAGAACATTCCGTGTCCATGGATTGGAAGACTAAATATCATTAAGATGTCAATTATACCCAAACTGATATACAGATTAAATGCAATCCTGATAAAAATTAATATTCTTGCATTAATGCCAAGCTATACTGTGTTAATAATGGAGCTGTATGGAAAAAGTGTGCCAAATGTATGCTATGGACCATGATTGGTGGTAACAGTCTGATGATATTATCTCATAATTTGTAACAAATGTTCCACCAAGGTGTGGAGTTGTATGGGAAATCTACACATCTGTATGATTGTTTTGCAAGTTCACAATATCTGTAACAAAAATACATTAAAAAATAGTATGGGTTGGGGAAAAAATACACCAAATGTAAGATAAGGACTATAGTTGGTAGTAATGTTTTGAGGATGCTCTTGCATAGTTTGTAACAAATGTTTCACACCAATGCAAACAGTTCATGGAGGGGTGATGTATGAGACCCCTGTGTGATGTCATGTATGTTCTCAATCTTTACTATACACTTACTGTTTATGTGTGTTCATGTATGAATGATATACTTCAATAAAAATAAAAAAACAAAACAAAAAAAAGAGAAAAAAAATAAGCAGGAAAAAAAATCACTACTCAAAAAAAAGATCCAATGGCCTTTTCGAAAGAAATGGAAAACCAAATTATTAAATTTATTTGGAAGGATAAGGGGCCCCAAATAGCCAGAAACATCTTAAAAAGGAAAAATGAAGTTGGAGGACTCCCATTTCTAGATTTTAAATCATATTACAGTGGTAGAAACAGAACGGTACTCACATAAAGATAGACATATGGACCAATGGAACAAGACTGATTGTTCAGAAGCAGATCCTTACATCTATGGTCAAGAGGCTTTTTTTTTTTGCTGGGGCCTGGGCTTGACCGGGACTTTGTTTGCGGGAAGCCAGCACTCAACCACTGAGCCACATCGGCTCCCCTGAGTTGGCTTTTTCATTTGTTTGCTTGTTGTTTTTGTTTTAGAAGGTATTTGGGCCAAATGCAGGACCTCCCATGTTGGAAGCAGGCGCTCAGCCACTTGAGCCACATCGGGTCCCCTGGTCAAGTGATTTTTGACCAGACTGTCAAACCCACACAACTGGGACAGAACAGTCTGTTCAACAAATGGTGCTGGGAGAACTGGATGTCCATTTCCAAAAGAAATAAAGAGGACCCTATCTCACACCTTATACAAAAAATAACTCAATATGCATCAAAGACTTAAATATATAAATGTTGGAACATAAAACTTATAAAAAAAATGTAAGGATACATCTTTAAGAAGAGTTGGTAGGTGATAGTTTCTCAAACTTTATACCCAAAGCACGAGCAATGAGTGAAAAAATGTATAAATAGGACCTCCTCAAACTTTTGTGCTTCAAAGGACTTTATCAAGAAGGTGGAAAGACTGCCTCCTTAATGGGAGAAAATAGTTGGAAACCACATATCTGATAAGTGTTTGAATTCCATGCTATAAAAAGATATCATACAATTCTATGATAAAAGACAAGCAATCCAATTTAAAAATTGGCAAAAGACATAAACAGACATTTTTCTGAATAGGAAATACAAATGGCAAAAAAGTACAAGAAAAATGTTCAATATCACTAGATATTAGGTAAATGCAAATCAAAACTACAATGATTATGAACAAAAAATATATAATAAGGTGTGTTGTGGGAGAAACACACTGTATGTAAGATATGGACTATAGCTAGTAGTAATACTTTGATGATGCTCTTTCATAATTTGTTACAAATGTTTCATGACAATGCAAGGTACTAGTGGTGGGGTGATATATGGGAGCCCTATGTTACTCATGGTTTTGTAAGTTCGTAACTTTTACTATACAGTTATTGTTTATATATGCTCATGTATGAATGATATACTTCAATACATTTTTTTGAAATGGGAAAAATCCTACAATGAGATATCATCTCACACTTAATAGAATGGTCTTTATTAAAAAACCAGAAAACAATAAGTGCTGGAGAGGATGTGGAGAAATAGGGCACTCCACTGTTGATGGGAATGTAAAATGATGGATTTTCTGTGGAAGCGTTTGGTGGTGCCTCAGGAAGCTAAATATAGAACTGCCATGTGAACTAACAATCCCCCTATAAGGAATGTATCCAGAAGAACTGAAAACAGTGACATGAACAGACATCTGCACACCAATGTCATAGAGACATTATTCACAATTGCCAAAAGGTGGAAACAGCCCAAGTGTACATCAACCAATGAATGGCTAAACAAAATGTGGTATATATATATATATAAGATGGAATACTATGCTGCTGTAAGAAGAAATTAAATTGGGACACATATGACAATATGGATGAACCTTGAGGACATTTTTCTGGGTGAAATAAGCCAGCCACAAAAGGACAAATATTGTATGATCTCACTGATATGAGCTAAATATGAAGAATAAACACGTAGTGTTAAAATCTAGAGCATAGATTACTAGGTGATAGGATGAAGGTTGAGAAGGAGTACTGATGCTTATTGTATATAGAATTTTTAATTAGCTTGACTGTAAAAGTGTTGAAATGGATAGAGTTGAAGGTAACACATTATAGTGAATATAAATAACATGGCTGGTTTATAAACATGATTGTGGCTGAAAGGGGTAGTCTAGGGACACAGATGTCAATTGAAAGAAAGCTAGAGAAAAACCTAGGCACTGAATAACAGTGAACACAGAGGTGGATGAGGATCAGTACAAACGAAAGAATGCTCTTCTATGAACCAGAACAAATGTACATCACTATTACAAGGTGGTAAGAATATGGTAATGCACGGGGAAATACAATTAACATAACTTATGGACTATAATTAACAGCAATGTTGTAATATTCTTGCATCAATATTAAAGAAGGTTCTGCATCAATGCTGAGGGTCAATAATACGGGGCATTTGGGATTTTTCTTTTGGACTAAGGGAACCATTCAAAAATTTACTGAGCCAATTACTGCACAACTCTGTGATGAAGTGAGAGCCACTGGTGTATACTTTGAATGGAAATACAAAGCATGGGGCTGTAGAACATGGTGAGCCGTGTGGTAGATGATGAACTGTGGTTAACAGTACGAGAACATTCTCTCATGAGCTATAGCAAATGTACAGTACTAATGCATGGTGTTAATAATAGAGGGTACATGGAAAAAATATACCAAATGTATGCCACGGATGATAGTAGTAATATTTTGGTGATGTTCCTTCATAATCTGTAGCAAATATTCCACAACAACATAAGGTGTTGATGGAGGGGTTATGTAAGGGAATTCAGCACATTATGCATGATTGTTTTGCAAGCTCACAATTTCTCTAATAAAAATTATATATATTAACAAAATCCAAAGTCTAGCAATGCCAAATACCTGCATTTTTCCATACTACATCTCACACAGCACATGACTAGGGTATTAACTGTTGGTAGTGGGCAATGTATGGGAATCCTGTATGATTGTTTTGTTAACTCACAACTTCTCAAATAAAAATAGTTAAATAAGAAAGATTAGTGTACCCAACTCTCAAATTACACCATAAATATACATAACATATTTCATCACAAACTCCTGAGAAATGTTTGCTACCTACAATAGCATGACATGCCGTATAAGGTCATTAACACTTACAAAGATTCTGAAATGATGGCGCTAACCTTATCTCCACTTTAAAGCCGAGGAAACTAAGGCACAGAATTGTTCAGTTAACAAAGTCAGCCTGGGAGTAACAGTGGGGATTAGAACTCATAAGGTCTGTCAGCAGGGTCTGGCCCCTAGTCATGGCTTGTTCCCTCGTTCTCCACTGTTGACGCTCTATGAACCTCCGCATGATTATCGTCCCTGTCTCTCCTTTGGGGGTATGAAGATGATGAATTGGTTGCTCATGATCTTCACACATGACTTGCAATCCTTCCACCCCAGACTTCACAGAATTCCTTGCGGACATTCTTAAACAACATCCTGTCAGCCCCACCCCGAGATGTGCTCATTTAATTGGCATGTGGGGGGCTCATGGCTTTGGTGTTCTGTCAATTTGGGGAGAGCACAAGCCAGCCCAGTTCATCTGGGAGTGTTTCCTCTTGAGGTTTAAGTTCAGTGGGTGCATGTTTGGAGGTAGGACGCAGAAGTATGCTGAAGGCCAATGCTCTGTCCCATCCCAGAGAAAAGGCAGAAGATCCTCCCTTTGTGAGGACTTTCGTATCGCTTGGGAACATTATACTAAATTATCATTAAGAGGGGCTTATCTGATTACTGAAAAGTTAGGGAGCTTTATCTTGCTGGAGATTTGTCTTGTGAGTTGCTGTGTTGGGAGCTCTGTCTGGTGAGACTGGGGGGTGCCCAGCTCAGGACGCCTGGAGCAGGGTTGGATGTGGTCTCGGAATGAGCTTCTGCCGTCTCCTGGCCTAGATCAGGAGATTTGAGAAAACATTCAAAGAATGTTCTACAGCTGTAAGGGAAGACCTGTCTGTCTCTGGACCCAAGTGAAGGCCCAGAATTCATCCAAAGGCTCAGGCTAGATGTTTGGCTGCTCCCCACCTCCATCATGAACCTGTTAGACCAGGAGGCCTAGTTCTCTGAGAAGCAGGTAGGTAGGGCTGAAGGTCCTTGTAGCGTCACCCACAGGGCATGGGTGGAGACAGCTGATGCAGTTGAAGGGATAAAATGAGGGGAGCTCAGCTATGTGGAAGGAGGAGAGATCTATTGGAGAAGGGAGACTCAGAGAATGGGGTGAAGATCTGCCTACAGGCTAGGATGACAGAATATGAGGAGAGTGGCCACTACAGGGCTGGCAGAAGTGTGAGACAGGCCCCATGGGCAGGGACCTGGGGTGGGGGCAGACCAAGGGACAGTGAAGTTCAAGAGGGGAGGAGCGAGTCGTGTCCAGGGGCAAGGTAGGTAGCAGTGCATGGACAGGGAGGTGGAGATGAGCTGAGGGGAACTGAGCAGGGCAAGGCGAAGGTAGAAGAGGTGATCTGACTCGGGGGAGAGGGGAGGTAACCTGAGGGAGGGAAAGGAGCTGAAGAGGAGAAGGGAAGCACAGTGAGGAGGGGAGAGTAGGGGAGGGAGGTAGAGAAGTGGAGGGAAAGTAAGGAGAAATATGACCTGAGAGGAGGAGAAAACAAAGGAGGTGAACTGTGGGGAGGAGAAGGAAAGGAGTCAGAAGAGGGGAGATTGGAAGGGAAAAGTGAAGGGAGATCAGGAGGGAAGGGGGAGGGAAACAGGTGAAAATGTGGATTTGGGAACTGGTGGAGGAACAGGTTGCGGGTCACTCTCCCTGGCCAGCTGGTGCTCCTGAAGTATGCCCCTGTCTCAGAAGGGGACTTATAAAGATTTTAATTTAGCACACCCTAAAACTGAAAACTACCCATTCTGAAAATAGGATATTCCCCACATCTTCAGTGTACTTCCAGGCCATTGTTTGTTGTATCTCTCTGTGTTGACAATAGCCCTTTTGCAATAAAGTTCTGATGTATGGAACGGCACACTGTTAGAGTCTAGATTCTGGGATATTTTTGTGTCAAGGTACCCATAAATTTCCAGGGCTAACACATTTCCTATTTTTTTAACTTATTTTCTTATGTAATTCTTTTCTAATTTTGAAGGCTATATTAAGTGGCATTTTAAAAGAGAATTTAATCACCATCAGACTATGCTTCTAAAATGTGCTTATTCTTGTTTGTATTCATCCTGCCATGCACTTGTGTATCACAAAACAAAAGATAATAGTTAAGACACAAGTTTCTATTGTCAATGTTTGTGTTACATTCAAATTTGTTTTCTGACTGATCCAGATGTTTGTGTTTAGCGCTACATAGAAGAATATGGAGGAAGACGGCAGAGTGGGAAGTTCCAGGACTCAGTCCTGCACCAGAACAGCTAGTAAACAGGCGGGAGCTATCTGAAAAACTAGAAACCACAGAGGCCACAGGAACACTGCAGCATCCAGGGATGAGTTGGAGGAAGAGGCTGATAAATTACACGGTGAACAGCAAATCACTCTCTGTGTGGTGGCCACCACCACACATTCCCCCCTGATGGGGCAGGCTGCCGTGGGGTCTAGCCCCTGGCCAGCTCACTGGTGTCAGAAAGGAATGTAAAAATCCTCTTCCCAAGACCATGGCCGGGGGAGGGGCAAGGCTTTAGAACAGTGACTTTGATCCCTGGGGTCTCTATTAGTCATCCAAAGGATGCTGACGCAAAATACCAGAAATTGGTTGGTTTTTATAAAGGTATTTATTTGGAGTAGGAGCTTCTAGATACCAGGCCATAAAGCATAAGTTACTTCCCTCACCAAAGTCTATTTGGAGCTAGATGACTGCCAACATCTGTGATGGTTCAGGCTTCCTGGGATCCTACATTCCCGGGGCTTGCTTTTCTCTGGGTTCAAGGTTCCTTTCTTCCTGGGGCTGTCTTCTCTTTCCTCTGTGAGCTTACTTCCTGGATCTTCAGCATCAAGCTCCAACATCAAAACTCCTTCAGAAACCTCAACTCTGTTCTTTGCCATGCCTTTTATCTGTGACTCACCACCCCTAGGACTCAACGCCCTAATCATAATTCAATAATGCCCAGGTACAGATCAGATTACAAGCATAATCCAATATTTCCTTTTGGAATTCATCAATTATATCAAACTGCTACAGGGGCCCAGCTCTGAGGGTTGGCATTGTTTCAACCTGCTCCAATAGAAGGCAATGGTGGAGGAGACTTAAAGACAACTTCCTCAGAACTGTGGAAGACAGTTAAGAGCTGAATTTGCCAGGCAGGCCAAGAAGGCTGAGCTTTGGGAAGCCATGACGGCAAGTATTACTGCTGTTTTTGATACATTCCCCAGGGCACTTTGGAGCCTGTGTATACCCCCTTCGTGGGTCTTTGGCCTGGTTTTGGCTGGGAAAGAATTACTTGGGAAAGTTCTTTCCAGAATGCTGCTCTTACCAGAATTTACCCTTTAGGAAAAAGCAGCTTGAGACAATGAATGGAGTGAAGGAATCCATAGAGGAAGACAACTTGGGGCAAAGCTTGCTGGCTTCAAATACCCAGGAGAGGGGGGTCTGTGTTTGGGAAACAGAGGGGACAATGAAACTCTTGTAAATAATGGAACTCCACAAGAGCTAACAAGCAAAACCCAAGACACAGGCTCAGAAAGATAGATAATACCCTGCACAAAGCATTCACCTTGGGCAGACCTTCCTGATAAGCCTGAAGCTCAAGAAAATTTCTATCACATCAACAACAGGTAATAAAATCAAGAAAGAGACATCTCAGGGAATAAATCCCAGAGTTAAAATTTTAAAATATTAAAATGTATAGTGTGCAAAAAAAAAAAAGATACAAAACAAAGGAATGATGACCCACCCAAAGGAAGAGGATAAAAGTCCAGAAAACATCAATGAAGGAGACCAGAATGAGGACATAATGAACAAAACACAAACCTTTGCAAATATCTTAAAATGGTCAAGGAGATGAAAGAAATACAGACAAAGAAATAAAGGTTTTTAGGAAAACAATGAATGAGATATGGAAATCTTAGTAAAGACATAGAACCTTTAAAAATTAACCAAACAGAACTACTGAGTTGAAGACCACAATACTGAAATGAAAAATTCCCAGGAGGGTTTCAAGAGAAGACTGAAGGTAGCAGAAGAAAGAATCAGTGAACTCAAAGACAAGACTCTTGAAATGAGTGAGGGTGAGAAGCAGAAAGAAAAGAGAAATATAACAATGAAAATAGCCCAAGACATCTATGGAACATCTTCAAGCACACCAATATATACATTATGGGAGTCCCAGAAGGAGAGAAAGGGATAAAAGGGATATTCAAAGAAATGACGGATAACATCTCAAACTTAGCTAAAGTATTGAATATGCACATTTAAGAACCCCAGAGAACACCACACAGGATAAACATGAAGAAAAAGTCACCCTATCATATATTGATTACATGATCAAGTGCAAGAAACAAGGAGAGTGTTTTGAAAGCTGCAAGAGAAAAGCAACATGTGATATACAAGGGTGTCCCAATTAGATTGAGTGACAATTTCTCATGAGAAATCATGGAGGCGAGAAGACAGCAGGTGGAAATACTTAAAGTGCTGAAAGAAAACAATTGCCAATCAAGAATTTTATATTTGGTGAAGCTTTCTTTAAAAAATGATGGAGAGGTTAGACATTCCCATGTAAACAAAAGCCACAGAAACATCACCACTAGATCTGCCCTGCAAGCAATATTAATGGGAGTTCTTCAGACTGAAAGGGAAGGATACTAGACAGTGGTTTAAAGTGGCATACAGAAGTAAAGACCAGCAGTAAAGGATATTTCTTTGGCATTTTTACTAGTCAGAGTTTTCCAAGGAGGCAGAACCAACAAGAAAAATATCAGGTTTATTATGCAAATTGACTTATGCTACCATAGGGTCTGGCAAGTCCAAATTCTATAGGGAAGGTTGTGCAAGCTTGGAACTCTGATGAATGTTTCAATGAATTCCCCAGGAGAAGATAGCTTGCTTAAAGAGAGGTAGAAATTCTTCTTTCTCACTGCTGAGATCATCAGTTCTCCCTTTCAGGCCTTCAACTGATTGGACAAGATTTCTCTCATTGCTGAAGGCAATCATCTTTGTTGAGTGTAGATGTAATCAGCTATTGATACTATCAACTGTGTAATGATTTAAAGCCACATAACACCCTTATAGTAACAATCAGGCCAGTATTTACTTGGCAACACAAGTGAACCACACCCTAGCCAAGTTAACACTTGAACTAACCCATCATCTCATTGTATTTAGACACTCATTGCCAAGCACATTTTCATGAAGGTTTTCTCCTATGTTTTCTTCTAGATATATTTTAGTTTAAAATTTTGCATTTAGGTCTAATCATAGACCTAATTTCTTTGGGAAATTTTAAGGGCTGATGTATATGTCAATGCTCCAATTTTAAAAAGATGCATATGGACAACCAAAGTTTCCAGCACAATTTGTTAAAAAGAGAATAATTTCTCCATTGAATTGTCATTGTACCATTATAAAATCTAATTTGACAATACTGGTTTGAATCTGTTTAAAATGTTTTAAGAGTTTCTATTCTATTCTACTGAAAAAAATTATATCTTTTTAGCAACATGACATTGCTCAATCATAGTGGTATTACAGTAAGTCTTAACTTGTTTAATATAAATCCACTTATGCTTTTTTTCCCCCAAAATGATTTGGCTCTTTTAGTCCCTTTGCCTTTATATCTAAATTTTATAATCACATTTTGAACATACAAAAAAGCCTGTAGGATTTTCACAAGGTACTTTATAAATCTGTAGATCCCAATTTGGAAGAATTCACATCTTATATACTGAGTCTATAAAAATCTATGAGCATTAAGCATATACCTATTTATGTAAATTTTTTTTTTACCTCTTTCATCAGTATTTTGTAGTTTTGGCATACAGATCCTGCACATATTGTTAGATTTATTGCTTCCATTCATTTTATTGTGCTATTGTAAATATCACTTCAATGTTATTTGAAATACAACTACTTTGCTGATATGTAGGAATATATTTGAATTTTTGTGCATTAACTTTGTATCTTGTAACCTTGTTAAGTTCACTTATAAGCTTTTTCCTTTTTTGTAAATTTTCTGTGTAGGTAATCATGTCATCTGCAAATAAACAGTTTCATTTCACCCTTAAAAAGAAAAAAGAACAGGGTCAACATAGTATGTTGTTCATTAACAACTTTCATTGCTTACATATTTGTAAATATTAATCTCCTGAGTTGAATCTCATTTCATAGTTCTTCTTACAAAACTCTTCATTCAATATTCCCAAGCCCTTTCACAATTTTAGGCTGTTATCCCACATATTTTCATTAGCAAGTCCTGCTCAAAATTCTGGATCCAATGTTGAATTAGGTGCTCAAGTTTCCTTATAAAATATTGCATTTTCCAGTCTGAGTTTTCTTGTGTGAAATCCACATGAAGATTTTCCCATTTTGACTTTAGGACTGTCCTCTTCCCAGTGGAAGAATATTAGAGCTGATTAAGGAGTGAGTGATCTCTGAAGACCTTCCTTCCTCCACGACTCTGAGGGTACTGAGCGTAGTGTGAATCCTTACCGACCCTATGATTATTGATGTAAGAACACATGATTTCTCATGATTTTCATTGAACAACTTCTTCAGCATAAATTATGTGGCACTCCCCCAGGGAGTTTCATCCTGTTAAATAAAGGCTTTTCTCTTCTATTTTATGCTTTAGTGGTTATTCCTACACTGAATTTTCTTTTGCACACCAATGCTGGTGCTTGGCTAAAGGATAGTGTATAGTGATTATGGACCTCTTGTTTCTCTCCTGTGATATTCACTAATTTTATTTAACGGATATATTACAAATTAAGGCATTCCCATATTGAATATATAGAATTTCTCTTATCATTTTTCTGGTTTATGAGTTAGAAAGGTGGATGAAGATGCTTCCACTTTCATTATATTTATATTTTAAATTCTTTCATGCCTTATATCATCACATCAACTGAAGACTTTGCATATAGATGACATTCATATGAATACTTTTCAGTATGAATTCACTTAGACTGAAGTATTAAGTATCACTAAAGGCTCCTACACATTGATTACAAATCAGTGAGATTTCTTGTGTGTTAAAGGTTAATTCTATGGCTGAATTCTCTTCTATAGTCAAAACATTTAGTGTGAGTTTTCTCATATCATCATGTTGTCTAAGTTAGAATAGTGATTGAAGGCTTTCCAACATCAAAGACATTGACAGGGTTTCTCTACAATGTGAGTTCTTTCATGTTTTCTAAGGGCAGAATAATAAGTGAAGGGATTCCCACATAGATGACACAGATATGGTTTCCCTTCATTATGAATTCTATTAGGGTAGAACAGTGAGAAAAGGTTTTCCCACATATGTGGCAGTCTCCAGTGTGACTCCTCTCATGTTTTCTAAGGCCAGAACTGTGAGTGGAAGCTTTCCTGCATCAATGACATTCATAGGGTTTCTCTCCAGTGTTTGTTATCTCATGTCACCCAAGGTAAGAACGATGAGTGAAGGGTTTCCCACATTGATGACATTTATAGGGTTTCTCTCCAATATGAGTCCTCTTATGTAAGCTAAGGGAATAATGACGAGTGAAGGCTTTCCCACATAGATGACATTCATAGGGTTTCTTCCCAATGTCGATTCCATTATATTGTATAAGGCCAGAGTATTAACACAAGTTTTTATGACTTAGATGATATTTACATGATTTATTTCTAGTGTGGATTTGCTGATGTTGAATAAAAGATGACTGGTTACAGAGGGCTTTTCCAAACAGTTTTTTGAAATAGGGTTTCTTTCCCATGTGAATTAACCCATCTTGAGTCATGCTGGATCTGTGAGTGAAATCTTGTTGAAAATCACTATATTTAGAGGGATTCTTTTGAATATGATGTCTCTGTATTTGGGAAGTAAATAAAAGACTTAAAAGGTTTGTCCATCTACATTCATTTATGCATTTCTCTATTATGAATACTAATCACCCAGTGATAGTCTCTAATTAAAATCTTCCTCATGTTAGTTGTAGACACATATTCTCCTGCATGCACAGAGAATTTTCTATTGTTCCATCCCAACTACAGAGCTTCATGTTCAATTTTAAAGACTTCATGATGTTTCAAAGATTAGGAATGAGTTATGTATATGCAATTATCATTTTATAAGAACACAGATTATGGTTTTGGGGTCAATTCAAACTATAACAGGCTTTTTTAGATTAGCACTTAAACTGATGAAGTGTTAACCCAGAAAAACTTACAAGTTCTACTTACAATGAGGTGATTGTACTGAATTCAGAACTTATTCCATTCCCGGGTATCTATTTGAAAGACAAGTATTCATGCCCATGAAGCTTACCAAACATGTAATGGTAGATGTGCCTTTCTTGCAGATATGTTGCATGGATGCCATTTCTTGATTTTTAGAACTACTGCCTGAAATGAAACAAAAAAATAATAAGTTGCTCAGGTAACATCAGGGAAATTAAAAGGTTGAAAAAACTCAAATGCCACAGTGAGTATTCTTTAAATATTGATCCTTAGCTGGGAAAGAATAAATATCAAATTAAGGACTATTCTAGGTCATTGAAAATTAGAAAAATATTTGGGATTGAAATATAAGGAAACAAAAGAATAAGGGATATTAGAACAGTAAAGGGTGGGAAAACCTTTAAAGAGGAGGACTAAGGAAAGAGTGATTGTGAAAGTTTGACTTTATTAGAATATGAATACCTGCTTTCATTAAGCCAAAGACACTTGATAGAGATCAGTAAGTATATGGAATAATGACCACAACTGAGGAAAATTTCCCCAATATTCTTTCCTACATTTCTGAAAACATAACTCACTTAAGGAAAACTTCAGATGATACTTCCAAGAATCTATTTACTCATTGACCGTCTTCCTCCTTGTATAGAAGCACAAGTACCTAGAGCTCACCTGAACTCTGGCTTTGGAGAAATATTTCTTCTCTCCAAAGTTCCTCTCCTTGCTCCAAGTGGGAAAGCACATCTGCTTTGCAGACCTCATATCCTGTTTGTGTGAAAAAAGATAAAATAGTTTTTTGAATTCTGTGCAGAAAAGTGCATTTCATCAAGTGTGGGGTAGGCTATCAAAGAAAAATAAGATAAATGTTACAGCCAAGGGAACAGAACCTCATTGAACATAGAAACACTGACAATTCTTCACCATCAAAGGGGTTACTCTTGACCTTGTGCCTAAATACAGTGAAGAGCTCTGGTTGGTGATGCCCATGTCCAAGTGCAAAGAGAGACTGAAGAATCCTTTATATTTTCCACCAGGGAGAAATACCTTGTATCCATAGCAGTTGGATATTATTTTCAAAAATAATCCAATAAACGTAAGCTCCACCAGAACAGTCTATGTTCCATGTCAAAAAGAATGTTCCTGTTTTTTTTTTTACTACTGTTGTCTGAAGCCACAGAATATTCCTTAAAGCGTATAATTATTTAGAAGATATTTAATCCACGTATTCAGCCTTTCAAGAACATTCATTGAGTTCCCTGCATTGTTCTAAGTGTTGGAGACTGAGTAGCAAAAAAGATGTGAAATTGTGCTCAAGAAGATTACATTTTAATTGGGAGAAAAACTGGGTGTATATTAAAAGTAAAAAAACAAATTTCTTTTAGGTAGTGGTTCATGTTATAAAATAATATAAAATATAAAAACATAATAAAGAATATAAAAATAATATAAAACTATGGAAAAACTCTTCTAGTTATTTGTTGAATAAATAAATGAAGATTAGATGATAAATCATAGATTGGTAGATAGATACGTAGATAAAAATTTTGAGCAACTCACCCACTTGGATCAGATGATTGATAGTTTCCAGCATCACATCTCTAAACAGTTTTCTCTGAGAAGAGTCCAGGAGAGCCCACTCTTCTTGAGAAAAGTCTATAGCCACATCTTTGAACGTCACTGACTCCTAAAACACAGACATTTGGGTTCAGACAGGGCCATAACGACTACCAATGCCCAAACTAGGATATCTGAGATGACAGCACCTAGCAGGGACTGTGCAGAGTGCAGAACTGCCATCTGTATTTCAGGTATACTCAATCAGATGCATACACAAACTGAATACATAAGACTCCATTATAAAGAAATATTCATGACATGCGGTATGATAGGAGCTGGAAATTCCCCAATAAACTGGCAATTACGATTTCCAGACAGTCGATTATACAATTTGCCTTTGAGCATTCATAACTAAAACACTCTTCTTCACCAATTTCATGTAAATTTACAGACTCATCATGAAAGCAATATCCATGTTAAGCCCATTTTAAACCTTGAATGTGATTATTCTCCAAGATGACCTCAATTTTGTCTCATCTATAAAGTAATTTAACAAACTGTTAGGTGTTTTCAATGACCCAATTAGATAATGTGTAAAGTACTTCCTAACTAAACACAAGTTATTCATACATTAGTCATTAAAATGGCAGAGAACCTAGCAGCAAAGTCCAGAATGCTTCAGAACTAAACAGATGTCACACGGAACGTGAGGTGGGAAGGGTGCTGCCTCATCCCACTCTACATAACTCGTGCTTATCAGAACATACATGTACAATGCCTCACCAGTACACACTATGAATTTCGAGATTGCTGTGCTGAAGGATGGTCCTAGCCTGACCATTCCAGTGGTATGTGATCTCTCATTCTCAACTTTCTCTGGGACCTCAAAACATTAGTTTTTATTGTCCCTTTTGTATCTTTATCTTGCTTGGATGTTCAAGAGTCAAAGACTTGAAGGTTTCTGGTTTTTCCTGTTCTTCAAAAGGTTTTACAGGGTAATAAAATTTCCCCCTACCTACTATACTCCACCTGAATGCACAGCCAAAATTAAAGAAACAATATTCTTTATTTATTGCTTCAATTTAAAAAATTTGAATACAGGTTATTGACAAAAATGGAAATTGGGCAATTGGGGACAAGTGTGAGGAGGAGAATTTTGGTCATCATTTAAAAATTTTTCAAAATGTACAAATACATTCTATCAAAGCATTTATACATTTAGTATTGGAGAACATAAATTAATACTCATTTCCTTCTATCTCAACTATGAACAGCACTCCAACCTAGCACCTGTGGTAATGAATTGACTAAGTGCTGAAACACCAGCCTCCTACTGGACTGTAAACTTCTGCTCTTTCTCATGCCTGTTATCTATGTTCACCACATGCCTATACCAACTGGAGGCATTAATATGATCAATGTGTGTATTATTTGTCTGATAAGGCCATAGGCCGGAAGAAAAAAAGAAAACTCTCAAATCTACAATGAATACACAGCCTTAAAGAGGCTGAAACAAAGTGTAAAGTTGGAAAGGGGATTACTTATTGATGAACCTATAACCTACATTAACATCCCAGTCATCTGGTTAAACTTAACTGGAGCTCAGATCCTTCAATAGTTGCAGAATGTGCTAAGAATATCCATGACAATAGAAGGAATTCGCCCTCTACTTGGCAACACAGGTGTAATTTCAGTTGAAAAAAGAATTCCCTACTCACCATTGTCAATAGCTCAGCTGATAACTGTCTTCCTCTGGGTTTCAAAATATAACCAGAAAATCAGTAGGGGTTCAAAGCTGAGAATGGAGAAAGAAGCCATGAGACTTCAGATTTGTCCACAATTTCTGGATCCACTTGTCACAATTTCTTGGCCAAACCTTTACCTGGGAATAACCCCAGCGTAATCAATGGGAACATGAATTGTGATCCAAGAGAAATACTAACCTGGCTAATGAAGAAAATATGAATACTTTCATCGTACATATTAGGACATAAAAATATTGTGTTTGCATTTTTTAAATTAGAGCAGTTGTAGGTTTAAGAAAAATGATGCGTAAAGTACAAATTTGCCATATATCATTCACAACCAGTTTCCCCTATTAACACTTTGTTTTAGTGTGTTACTTTTGATATAATTGAATAAATTGTTATAATTATACTACTAATTGTAGTCCTTAGTTTCCATTAAGATTCACTGTTTGTGTTGTACAGGTCTATGGTTTACTAACATTTTTATTCTGGGAACATATATACACCTGAAATTTCCCACTTTAATCACTTTCAAATACACAATTCACTGGTGTTAGTTACTTCCACAACCTTGTGCTACCATCACCACTATTCATTAACAAAACTTTTTCATCAACCCTAACAGAAATTCTGCATGAATTAAGAATTAACTCACCATTCCCTATCCCCACCACAGTGCTAGCTTCTGACTTGATGGATTTGCATATTCTAATTATTCCTTATAAGTGGGATCATAAAGTATATCTCCTTATGTGTCATTCCAAGAAAAATTAACACCAATTCTGCTTAACTGCTGCCAAAAAATTGAAAAAGAGAGAACATTAACTAACTTGTTCTATGAGGCCAACATCGACCTAACAACAAAGGCAGAAAAGAAAAAGATGCCATAGGAAAAGAAAATCACAGACCAGTAAATAAACTTTATGAATATAGTTGCAAACATCCTCAACAAAATACTAGTAAACTTAATCCAATAGCACATTAAAAGAATTATACACCACAATCAAGTGGGATATATTCCAGCTATGCAAGGGTGGTTCAACATAAGAAAATCAATTAATGTAATACACTATGTTAATACAAAGGAGAGAAAAACACATGGTCATCTCAATTGATGCAGAAAAGGCATTTGAGGAAGCCAGCATCTTTCTTGATAAAAGCACTTCAAAAGGTAGGAATAGAAGGAAATTTCCTCAGTAGGATAAAAGGCACATATGAAACACCCATAGCTAACAACATACTAAATGACAAAAGACTGACACTTTCCTTAGGATGAGGAATAAGACAAGGATGCCCACTGTCACTATTGTTATTCAACATTGTACTGGTAGCTCTACCAAGAGCAATTAGGCAAGAAAAATAATAAAGGCACCCAAACTGGAAAAGAAGTGAAACTTTCCATATTTGCAGATAACATGATCATATATATATAGAAAATTACTCAGTTTTTAATATTAAGTACCCCACAGTATTCAGAGATGTTCAATTCCCTCCTTGATTCAGAAACATAGGAATCCTTGATCTGTGTCACATCTGGAATTGGGTCTCCACCTCCAGAGAAATTGCTCTTTGGATTTTTCAGATATAGCTATTCTTGATTTATGCACTAGTACTGGTTCTTCAAAATCTATTTCAGTCCTAACTCTTTTCCTGCTTTATCCTTTCCTGCTTTTCTAGGTACATTTGCCCTAAATCATCTTGTTTATTTTACTTGGGATGTCTAGCAATATCACTCCCTCAACTTTGAGTTCTAGCTCTCCCTTGAATAGTTTTGAATACCAACCAACCAACTTAAGAATGTATTTTACTTAGGGTTAATCAATTCAAGGACTTGCTCCATTTGGAGTGATTAACGGTGGCCACTCTGCAAATCTAGCCCTGAAAACCCTCTGCATTAGAAAATAGCACAAGTGCATATATCATAATGTTACTGTCATATACCATGACTCCCATAGGATTAGAAGGCCCTGGAGATATAGAATGAAGGGATTTGGGAAAAAATCTATTTGCTTGATCTCATATTGTAGGAAAGTAGTAGCTGAAATCTTGTTGTTTTAGTTTCCTAGGCTGCTCAAACAAAGGGTTGACTTAAACAATGGGAATTAATTAGCTTACAGTGTTGAGGATAAAAAAAACTCCAAATCAAGGCTGTAAGGCAAAGAATCCTCCCTAAACAAAGACTGGCTCTCCCCAAAGAGAGACTGTCCTGGGACTGGCTGCCAGTGGTCCTTGGCTCCTCTGTCACTTGGCAAGGCACATGGTGGGATCTCTGGATTTCTCCCTTCTCTTTCCAGATTCTGTCAAATTTCAGCTTTTTGCTTCCATGGCTTTTTATCCCTTAATTTGTTCTCTTGTAAAGGACTCTAGTAATAGGACTAAAACCCATCCTA
The DNA here is from genome assembly GCF_030445035.2 of Dasypus novemcinctus. Taxonomy (NCBI): domain Eukaryota; kingdom Metazoa; phylum Chordata; class Mammalia; order Cingulata; family Dasypodidae; genus Dasypus; species Dasypus novemcinctus. Next base: position 1,431,527 of record NC_080696.1, on the reverse strand, counting down.
TTGAGATGGGACACACCTTAACAGAAGTAACCTCATCAAAGGTCCTACCTATAATGGATTCATAGCCACATAAATGGATTAGATTTAAGAACACATTTTTCTGGGGTACACACTTGTTTTATATTAGTCATCAGTGGCAGTAATCTCTGAAAATCTTAATTTGTTTATGTGAAAGGATTGCTATAAAGTTTCTCCTAAAACATTTAAAATAATGTCACACATTTCTTGAACAAATGATAATGCATCAAAACATAAGTAAGATTAACTTGCCCTTTTGAAAAAAATGCATTTAAATGTGATTGGAGACTTACATATTTATTTAATTCTCATACTAACTGGTTGATTAATTTATCCTTTTAATAAATGCACAGAGGTTCAGAATAATTTAGCAATATGAGAATTTATATGGGTAGAAAAATACACAGCTAGAGTTGGAATTTTCTCTGCTTGTCTCCTATATTCAAATTCCTTAAGGCTTATGTGTCACACCTAGGTCTTACCAGGGATGCCTCTTCTCATTTCAATAACCAGAGCCCCGCCCTTCTCCCAGAATTCCTGTTCACATAGTTTATTCACACTATTATCACCCATGCCCATGTTCACCTGCCATTGCACTGAATCCACTTCCCAAATACCAGCTTCCACTTCACCTAAGGTTTACTGCCCATGATCCATACTTACTCATTTCAACATACACTTACTTAGTGAGGGAACTTCCAGGAAGATGGGGGAGTAGGGATCTCTAGGACTCACGTTTTCTCCAAAACAACTAGTGGACAGGCAGGAACTATCTAAAACAAATGTTTTTGGGCTCCAGAGACCAGGGGAATACTGTATACCATCTAGGGAAGAGTGGGAGGGGGAGGTGGAGAAAATGCAGAAAAGGACTGTAAGTCGCTCACACTGCATGGAAGTCAGTGCCCATCCCTCACTCTCATGGCAGCCATCTAGGGGTCCAGTCCCTGGCTGGCTGCTGCAAATGCAGAAGGAAGTGGAAGCCCTGTTCCCCAAGAACAAGGCAGGAGCACAGCCAAGTACTGACCAGAGCTTTGACTGGTGAATTGGGACTCACTGGGTCTGGGCACAGAGCTGCTCTTTCAATCTGCCTGCACAGGGATGGTGGTGGTCATTGTTTAAACACCACCACTGATAGGGTGGAGGCAGTGGAGGCTTGAAAACCCACTGAATGGTCTGGGGGAGAGTGTAAACTACAATGTAAACTATAAACCATGCTGTGCAGCAGTGCTCCAAAATGTATTAATCAAATTCAATGACTGTGTCACACTGATGAAAGAAGTTATTGATGTGGAAGGAGTGGGGGGGGAGTGGGGTATATGGGAACCTCTTATATATATATTTTGTCTTTATTTATTTATTTATTTTTTGGCATTTATAAAGGGTATTTATTTGGGGTTGAAGCTTACAGTCACAAGGCCATGAAACGTAAGTTACTTCTCTCACCAAAGTCTGCTGGTCTCTGCGAGGGTTCAGGCTTCTTCTTCCTCCCAAGGCTATTTTTTTAATATTACATTAAAAAAATATGAGGTCCCCATATACCCCCCACCCCCTTCACCCCACTCCTCCCTCCATAGCAACAATCTCCTCCATCATCATGAGACATTCATTGGATTTGGTGAATACATCTCAGGCACCGCTGCACCTCATGGTCAATGGTCCACATCATAGCCCACACTCTCCCATGTTCCATCCAGTGGGCCCTGGGAGGATCTACAACGTCCGGTAATTGTCCCTGAAGCACCACCCAGGACAACTCCAAGTCCCGAAAACACCTCCACATCTCATCTCTTCCTCCCATTTCCCACACCCAGCAGCCACCATGGCCACTTTCTCCACACCAATGCCACATTTTCTTTGATTAGTAATCACAATAGTTCATGAATAGAATACCAGTAGGTCAACTCTAATCCATATTCTATTCCTCCATCCTGTGGACCTTGGATTGGTTGTGTCCATTCCATATCTATGTCAAGAGGGGGCTTAGATTCCACATGGATGCTGGATGCAATCCTCCTGCTTGCAGTTGTAGGCACTCTTGGCTCCATGGTGTGGTGGTTGACCTTCTTCTTATATTTTTTAATGTAACATTTTGTGTGATCTATGTATCTTTAAAAAAGATAATAAAAGGTAAAAAAAGGTTCTATCTCTTTAGTGTTGTGGAGAAAAGTTTGCTGAAGATGCCACCAGCTGGGCAGGACAGGAAAGTGCAGTTTCAGGGAGTCATCAGAAAGGATTCTGGCATCTTTCCTGACCCTCTCCCAAAGGCTCTTTAGCATTGGTCTGTGCCCCTATCATGGGTTCCTGGCCCTGTTTTGACTGGGAAATACTGACTTGAGAAAGTCTCCTCTTGAGTAAACCTCTTCCCAGAATTGCCCTCCAGGCAAAAACAGCTAAAGATACAAAAGAAGTGTGAAAAATATATATAAAGGCAAAACAAAAACAAACAGAACAGATCAAGGTTTCCAGAGAAGATCAGAGGAAAGGAAGCTTTCTCCTGAGGGTGAAACAACTGTACAAATAGTGCAGTCTTAAAAACTGTACTGCATACGAAGGGCAAGAATTAGATGAAGAAGAGTTAGAAAAATCTGACCAGTTAGACATGGACAATTCTAAAGGCCTAGAGTATGTTGGACCAAGTGTCAAAGAAGAACCATACACAGAGCCAATTAACAACAAAACTTTATGGAAGAGAAAGAAACTAACTTCAGTGTAAACACAATCAAAACAAGCCTATGTCTAGACAGCAACAAAAAGTTACAAGCCCCACTAAGAAACAGGAAGGTATGGTCTAGTCAAAGGAACACATTAAACCTGTGGAGGAGATACATATCTCAAACAACTAACCAATTCAAACAAATCTCCTAAACAAATTCAAGGAGATGAAGTGAAATATGGCTAAGAGATAAAGGATATTAAGCAAACACTGGGTGAACATGAGAAAAGTTAGAAAGTATAAAAAGAAACATAGCAGAGATTATGAGAATGAAAGGCATAATAGAAGAAACTGAAAACGCACTAGAGACATACAACAACAGATTTCAAAGAGCAGAAGAAAGAATTACTGGACTAAAAGACGGCAATCAAAATCATACAGATAAAAGAGAATCAGCAAACCTGAAGACAATCAAAATCAGTCTGAAAGACAGAGAGAGAAAATAGAAAAAACTGAGCCGTGTTCAAAGGAGGTGGGTGACAGCAGGAAGTGCACCAACACGTGCATCATGGGGGTCCTAGAAGGAGAAGAGAAAAGAAAAGGAGCTGAACAAATATTTGAGGAAACAAAGGCTGAAAATTTCCCAACTCTTACAAAAGACATAAATATATATGTCCAAAAAGTGCAATGTAATTCAAACAGGATAAAATCTAATATACCTACTTCAAGATACATACTAACCAAATGTCAAATGCAAAGATAAACAAGAAAATTCTAAAAGCAACAAGAGATAAGCAATTTGTTATATAGAAGGAAGGGATTTTCAATAAGACAAAGTGCCAATTTCTCATTAGAAACCACAGAAGCAAGACGGCAGTTGGATGACATATTTAAGACAGTGAAAGAAAACAGGCAACCAAAAATCCTTTATCTGGCAAAACTTCCCTTCAAAATGAACCAGAGTTTAAGACATTCACAGATAAATTAAAACAAAGCTTGTCATGAAAAGACTTGTCCTACAAGAAATGCTAAAGAGAGCTCTTCAGATTGAAAGGACAGGACAGGATGGCTTGGAAGAGTATGAAGATCTTCCTTAAAAGTAAATTACAAAACCCAATAGTACTGTAACATAAATATACAACTCTACTCTCAATTTCCTATAAGAGAATATGAATGAATAAGAAATAATCCTATTTCCTTGTAAAGGATACAAAAGTACAAGCCAGGTAATGTGTGACGAAAAACAACAACAATATAAAATGGAGGACACTGTGGGATATGGATGCAGAGAATGGGTATGCTACTGAAGTTAAGAATCTTTTCAAACTAGTAGGTTAGAAACATAGGTTGTATAATGCAAATGCCATGGTAACCATAAAGTATTTAAAAAATACACAGAAACAGAAATGATAAAGGAATCAATGAGTGACATCATAAACAATCAACCATACAGAAAATGAGGCAGACCAATTAAGAAAAAGAGGGACAGAAAATATAATATCTATATAAAAAACAAAAACAAAGTGCAAAAGACACAGATTGGCAGAATGAATAAAAAAAGCATGTTCCAACTATATTTAATTTACAATAGACTCATCTTAGACTGAAAGACACAAATAGGTTGAAAGCGAAAGGATGATAAAAGATATTCCATGCAAATAATAAACAAAAGAGAGCTGGGGTAGCTATACCATTATTGGACAAAATAGACTATACGTCAACAACTATAAAAGAGACAAAGATCTTATATATTAATAAGTGAGCCAAACCACTAAGAAGATATAACAATTATAAACATTTATCTGCCTAACCACAGTGCCCCAAACACATGAGGCAAACATTGGTAACCTCTATAAACAGTTGGAAAGTTTAATACATCACTTTTATCAGTGGATAGGACATCGAGACAGAACACCAATAAGAAAAGAGAGAACATGAGCAATATCACAAATGCACTAGATCTAACAGTCATGTGTAGAACAACGCCACACTAGATCTAACAGTTGTGTACAGAACATTGCAGGATACACATTCTTTCATACACATTGTTCACTCTCCAGGTCAGACCACATGTTTGGACACAACTAAGTCTCAATAAATTTAAAAACATGAAACTACACAAAGCATATTCTCTGAATAAAATGAGATGAAGTTAAAAATCAAAAACAGATGGAGAACTGGAATAGCCACAAAGATATGGAAGTTAAACAGCACACACTTAAACTATCAATGGTTCAAAGAAGAAATCACAAGGATTATCAGGAAATACCTTCAGATGAATGAAAATGAGAAAACAACATATAAAAAATTTTGGGACAGAGCAACAGTGATAAGAGCAAAATTTATGCCCCTAAATGCTTACAATAAAAAAAGAAAGCACTTACATCAGAAGACCTAACCACATACCTGGAGGAAGTATAAAAAGAGGAACAACAAAAGAAAAAATAGATAAATGAGAACTTATCAAAATTAAAAACTTCATAATGAAAGTAAAGAGGGACACCCTACAGAATGGTAGAAAACATTTGGAAAACATTTATAAAGAAATCCTATCCCTAAATAACAAAAAGACAAACCACCCAATCAAAAATGGACAAAAGACTGGACATTTCTCCAAAGAAAATATGCAAATGGCCAAAAAGCACATGAAAAGATGCTGAAATTATTAGCCATTAGGGAGTTGCAAATCAAAACCAGTCTTCAAAAACTTTCCAACAAAGAAATGCCCAAGACCAGATGGCCTCATAGCTGAATTCTACCATCATTGCAAGAATACCAATCCTGCTCAAAGTTGTCCAAAAAATTAAACAGAAGGGAAAACTACCTAACTCATTCTTTGAGGCCATCACCCTAAAACTAGAGCCACATAAAGATACTGCAAGAAAAGAAATTTACAAACCAAATTTTTTTTGTGAATATACATACAGGAATCTTCAACAAAATACTTGCAAATCAAATCTGATAGAATGTCAAAGAATTATATACCATGATCAAGTGGGTGATATTTCAGGTATGCCAGCCTAGTTTAACATAAGAAAATCAATTAATATAATACACCACATCAACAAAATGAAGGGAAAATCATCTCAATTGACAAAGAAAAGGCATTTGACAAAATTCAGCAACTTTCTGAAGTACAAACTTAGAAAAATAGGAATAGAAAGTGTCTTAGTTTGCCACAGGACTGCCCATGCAAAGTACCAGAAATGGGTTGGCTTTTATAATGGGAAATATATTTGGGTAAAAGATTATAATTCGGAGGCATGGAATGTCCAAATCAAGGCACCATCGAGATGCTTTCTCACCAAAGTCAGCTACTGTTAATCCTAGTGTCATGTCATGGGGTGAAGATGGCTGCTGAACTCTGCCTTCCCTCCAGAACCTACTGTTTCCCTGAGCTCAGCATGGGCAACCAGGCATAGCGCTCGTCTCTTTCCAGGCCTCCTCTATCAGTCTCGTTGCTTTGCTTCCTTCCCAAGTCCAGCTGTGACCAAGCAGGCGTAAGCCTCACCTCTCCCGGGGCCTTGGCTCCTGAGCCTCTCAGAGCCTCCCTAATTTCCTGCAGTCCTCTCTTTCACAGGAAGGGTGGATATAATATGGTGTCTCCCTTCCTCCGTGTCTCCATTTATATCAGACCCAGCAGGAGGGTGGAGACTCAGCCTGAGTCATGCCTCACTTAGACCAATCAAAAGCCCTAAATCAATCTTATCAGGTAGTCTAACCAAAGGCCCCTCAACTGGATTTAATTCAATTAGTGCAGGACTAGTTTAGTTTAAGAACACGATCTTTCCCTTTTTGGGTGTTATAAAAGAACTTCAAACTGTCACACTCCACCCTCTGAATCCCCAGAAGACATGTTCTTCCCATAAGCAAATACATTCATTACATCATGATATCCCAAAAGGGGAGGCAGTTGAGCACCTGCTTCCCATGTAGGGTCCTGAGTTTGATCGATGGTACCTCAAAAAAAAAGTTCCAAAAACCTTAAATCATTTCTGTAGCAATGCTAAGTACAAAATTCTCATAAAAATCAGTTATTGGCATGCAGCTTGTCTTGGGACAGCAATTCCCCTCTGGCTGTAAACCTGTTAAACTTAGAAAACAAGTTATCCACCTCCAATATACAAAGGAGGGACAGACATAGGATAAATATTTGCATTACCACAGGGAGAAATTGGAAGGTAAACACGTACCACAAGTCCGGGACAGTTCAAAACCCTGCAGGGCATATTCCATTAGATTTCAAAGCCTGAGCGTCATCTCCAGGACCATGGTTTCTTCTCCCCAGGGCTTCTGGCCCCCCTCCCCCCCAGGCTTGTGCAGCAGCATTTTCTTGGCTCTAGCCTCATCAAGCACCCAGGTTGGGGCCAAGCTCTAGACCTCCCCCTCCAAGAACATTGGGTGATGGCCACACTTTCCCCTATCTCTGGGGGACAGTCTCAACCCCTCAGAACAGTGGGGTGGTGACCTAACTCTCTCTAATCTTCAGGGAATGTGCTCCGCCCTCTCTAGAGCCTGTGGCGGTCAGACTCTCCCTGAGCAACCCACCCTCTTCAAATGCCAGCGCAAACTCACCCTTTCTGCATACATGGGTGGGGTCCCTCTACTGGCTCAAGGAGGTGTTCTAAGTCCAAACCTCAGCTTCCACTGCTTTCCTCTTGAAGTGGCTTCTCCTTCAATCTCCCCCTTTCCTTTAACTTTTAGTCTTAGCTGATAGTGGTTGTGTTCATACAGACCTTTCAAAAAGCTTGTCAGTTCTGAATGCAGTTCACAGGGATCCAAGCCATCAGACAGCAAGACTTTCCAGAAGGCCTTCCTGGATAACTTCATTTCCAATCCTAACTTGCCGTGAAATGGCTGCTTGTCCCCAAGTGCAGTTAAGTCCTTATAAAGGGCACTTTCATCTGGGGGCTTGTTTTCCAGAATCTTGGAATTTCCCAAATCATTACTCTCTGGTTTCTTTGCGCTTATCTCCCTCCTTTTGCATTTTGCTCTAAGCTGCAAGGAGAAGTCAGGCTGCATTTTCCACATTTACTCTCATGTGTAACCAAACTGATTTTTTACAACACTTGCCAAGTCCATTCAATTGGAGTAGAAGAGTCTCTTCAATAAATGGTGTTGGGTGAACTGAATATCCATATGCGAAATAATGAAAGAGCACCCCTATATCACACCATATACAACAATGAACTCAAAATGGATCAAACACCCAAACATAAGAAACAAGACTATAAAACTCATAGGTTAAATGTAAGAAGTCATCTTCAGGATCTTGTGTTGGCAAAGGTTTCTTAGACTTTAAGCCCAAAGCACAAACAATAAAAGAAAAAAACAGATAAATAGGAACTCATCAAAAACAACAACAACAACAAAACTTTTGTGTACCAGAGGACATTATCAAGAAAGTGAAAAGACTGGGGAGCAGATGTAGCTCAGTGGTTGAGTGTCTGCTTCCTGTGTACGAGGTCCTGGGTTCATTCCCTGGTACCTGCTTAAAACAAAAAAGTGAAAAGACAACTTACTAAAGGGAGAAAATACTTGGAAAACACATATCTGATAAGGGTTTAATAACCAGAATATATATAAAGAAATCCTACAACTCAACAATAGGAAGACAAACAACCCAATTTAAAAATGGGCAAGGATTTAAATGGATATTTCTCCAAGAGGACATACAAATGGCTAAAAAGCCCATAAAAAGAAGCTCAACACTGCTAGCTATTAGGGAAATGCAAATAAAAACCACAATGAGATATCACTTTACACCCACTAAAGTGCCTCCTATTTAAAAAACCAGAAAATCACAAGAATTGGAGAGGATACGGAGAAATAGAAACATTCATTCTTTGCTGGTGGGAATGAAAACTGAAGTAGCTTCTGTGGAAGACCATTTGGCAGTTTTTCAGAAAGTTAAGTGTAGAATTACTGTATGACCCAACAATCCCTCTGGTATATACCCAAAATAATCAAAAGCAGGGACTCCAACAGATGTTTGCATTCTGATGTTCACAGTGGCATTATTCACAATTGTCAAAAGATGGTGGCAGCCCAAGTGTCCATCAACTGATGATGGATAAACAAAAGGTGGTATGTACAATGGAATATTATTCATCTGTAAACAGGAATGAAGTCCTGATGGGTGTGACAACATGGGTGTCGTGAAGACGTTATTCTGAGTGAAATATGACAGATGCAAAAGGACATATATTGTATGATTTCACTGATATGAAGTAACTAGAATAAGAAAAATCATAGAGTTAGAATCTAGGATATAGGTTACCAAGGGCTGGGTTGAAGAGTTAATTCCTAATTTTTATAGTGTTTCTATTTAGTTTGATTGTAAAGGTTTGGAAATGGATGGTGGTGATGATAGCACAATATTTTCAGTGTAATTAATACCAATGAATTGTATATGTGAGTGTGGTTAAATGGGCAAATTTTAGGCCATATATATGTTACCAGGATAAAGATTACAAGATAAAGCATAGTGAACCCCATTGTAAGCAATGGACTATGTTAATAGCAGAATTACATAAATGATCTTTCATGACTTTTTTTTACAAATGTCACACACTAATACAAGGTGTCAATAGAGTAGAATATGGGAACAAAAATAAAACTAATGTAAACTTTGGACTGTAGTTAATAGCACAATTTTAATATTCTTTCCTCAACTTTAACAAAGGTACCACATTATTGCAAAGTGTCAACGATGGGAGATTTGGGAATGCTGTATTTTTAACATGATTTTTCTGTAAGCGTATGATTTTTTTAAAAAGAAGTAAATGCTGTTCGAGTCATCTTCCTCAGGGCTCTTGATGGTAGCTAAAGGGTCTCAGTAACTTGCCAAGCACCGAAAAAAGGAAACGCACCTTAAGAACGAGAGGGAAGTTCCTCTTGCTGGCCCCTCCCTCCCCTTCACTGGTTCAGGGTGAAGAGCACCTGCCCTCCCAGGTGGGTCCCTGGGACTTTGGAAATGGAGCAGAACAGCCCCTTTGTGCCTCCTGGAGCACACACATGCCTATGTCAGTCCCTCAGTTGGCAGCCTGAAGGACTGGACCGGGACAGTTGTCTTTGGCTCGCCATCCAGAATGTGCCCTGAGCACAGAAGCAGCTTCCACACAGCTGACCCAGTACAAGAAACAATCAAATCAAAGTGGTCAAGGAAATATTACAGGACTTAAGATACATGATGGAGAATTCAAGAGAAAGGGAAAGTCTAGTTTTTAGTGAGGTGAGGGTACATTCAGGTCCCTGAAAAGGGGATAATTCCTAAGTCTAGAAGCACATGTCCAGGAAAAAAGCAAACTCAGAAAACCCTGGAAAGGACCCTGTGCTTTCATCTCAAGCTGATCTTCCTGGTAAGAGGGCTATGCTCTGAAGAAGTGAGTGAACTAACACAGAGACAGTTTGCAAACACTGTGATAGATATTCTTTACATGATGTCTTTGCTTTCTTAGCTCCTGGCATGCAAGGAAATCTCTCTCATATCGTTAACTGGATATGATCTTAAGGAACAGACAGTCCACGGACCAAATTCCAGTGCTAGCATATTAATATATTAAAATGTGGAGTGTGACAAAAGATAAGAAACAGAAGATATCGAAATAAATAGGTAATGATGGACCACCCAAAGGAAGAGAAAAACATCACAATCAACCATGAGGAAAATCAGACTTTGAACATATCAGACAGACTTTAAGAAAATGGCCTCAAATATGCTCAAAGAGATAAAGCAAAACATAGAGAAAAAAAAAAGATATCAGGAAAATGATATATGAATAAAATAAGAATATCAACAAAGAGACAGAAATTATCCAAAGAAAACAAACAAAGCTGAAAACTATAATAACTTAAATTTAAAATTCTCTAGAGGGGCTCAATACCTAACAGATATTTATAGAGCATTACACCCACAACAGCAGAATATATATTCCTTTGAAGGGCTCACGTGTCCTTCTCCAGGAAAAATCATATGTTGGGCCTCAAGACAGGTCTCAGTAATTTTTAAAAGACTGAAATTATACAAAAAACTTTCTCTGATAATAACAGAATGAAGCTGGAAATCAATAATGGATGGAAAAAGGGAAAATTAATAAATTTATGGAGATTAAACAACACACTCTTAAATAATCAGCGGGTCAAGAAGAAATTGCAAGAGAATTCAGTAAAAATTTTGAGAGATTAAAATGGAAACATAACACATCAAAACCTATGCAACACTGCAAAGGCAGTGTTGAGAGAGAATTTATAGTCCTCAATGCTTACATTAAAAAAGAAAGACTTAAAATTGAAGATCTAACCACACACTTGGAGGATAGAAAAAGAACAGCAAATTAATCCAAAACCAAGCTGAAAGAAAGAAATAGTAAAAATCAGAGCAGAAAAAAATGAAATCAAGAACAAAAAAACAGAAAAGGAGCAGATGTGGCTCAAGTGATTGAGCACCTGCTTCCCACATGGGAGGTCCTGATTTTGGTCCCCAGTGCCTCCTAAAAAACAAACAAACAGACAAAAACAAACAATAAGCAAACAAAAGAAAAAACCAACTCTGGGGAGCCACAGTGGCTCAGTGGTTAAGTGCTAGCTTCCCACATATGCGATCCTGGGTTTAATCTCTGGTCCTGGTACATCCGAAAAAAAAATAGACAGAATCAACAAAACCAAAAGTCGGTTCTTTGAGAAGCTCAATGAAATCGACAAACCCTTAGCTAGACTGACAAAAATAGAGAGAAGATGCAAATAAATAAAATCAGAAAAGAGAGGGGGCATTACTACTGACCCCACAGAAATAAGAGAGCTCATGAAAGGACACTACAAACAATGTATGCTAAAGAACTAGACAATGTAGACAAGATGGACACATTCTTAGAAACACACAAACAACATACATTGACCTAGAAGAAAGAGAAGACCTCAACAGACCAGTCACAAGTAAAGAGATTGACACAGTCATCCACACCCTCCTGGAGATGAAAAGCCCAGCACCAGGAGGTCTCACAGGGGAATTCTACCGGTCATTCAAAGATGATCAACACCAATCTTGCTCAATCTCCCAAAAATTGAAAAGGAGAGAATGCACCAAACGCATTCTATGAAGCCAACATTACCCTAATACCAAGACCATATAAAGGTACCATGAAAAAAGTGCGAGAAAAAAAGAAAAATTTAAAGCATCTGATGGAATTGTTCATAAAATAAAGGCAGAAAGAGAAGAAAGAAATTTGCTACATTCAAAACAGTGACCATAATTAACTTATATAGAACTTTCTACTTAATATTTATTAAGCATCTCCTATGCACCAAACACAATTTAAAAAACTGAAAGTAGAGCAATGAAAAAATCCAAGTCCTGCCCTCACTGAGCTTATAGCCAGTGAAAGGACAAAGACAAGTAGTAAAATGTCAGGTGGAGATTAATGCCATGGAGAAAAAACAGAGTAAAGGGGATAGAGAGGAGAAGGTTTCAATTTCCTATAAGATGCATGTGGTAGGCCTTGTAGCAAAGAGGACATCTGAATAGAAACCTAAATCAGCTAAGAGCAAACCATGCTTATGTCTAGAAGAAGAGATGGATGAAACAGCACAAGTGAAAGCCAGGAAGTAGAAGAGCATCTGCTTTGTTCAGGAATAACAAGTTAGCATGACTAGCACTGGGTGATGTATGCGGAAAATAGCAGGAGATGAAGAAAGGTATTGAAGGCTGTGGAGGTGCTGGGGTGGGGGCAGAAGAAGACTGTGTAGGAGTAAATTTCTTAGCTTTTTTTGTGCCATGGCCCCCTTTGTCTGATGAAGACTATGGCACCTTATCAATGTTTTTAAGTGTATTAAATATGTAGGATTACAAAAGAAACCACATTTCAATGGTACTATTAAAACACAATAATCGAGACTTGATTTGTGATAAGTACAAATAAAAGACACAGGTCCTATGGTCATGGCAGATAGCTCCAGAGTTTGGTGCCTTGCCCTACTTCGTAATTTGTGCTCCTGAGTGTGACGGCGTTAGACTCAGATGTTACTTTTTACCCATGCCTTTTCTGTCCCTTTTATTGAACCTGTGGTTGGTGGTGGGGTTGGTGTATGCCCAGGAGACTTTTATCTCTGGGCTGTTCATGTGCCACCTGTGCCCTGAGCCTCAGCAGAGTTGCAAAACCCACTCTCCAGTTCGTTGGACTTACCCAGGTCAGCTAACCATCCCAGAGTCCTCAGGACTGGGAAATAAAATATGGACTAGAGTGACTTTACTAGTATTCTACTATATAATTATTGTGACTCTAGCAATGGAAAAAATTATATCATTGATGTGGAGACAGTGGCCGCTGGAGTTGCTGAAGGCAGGGAGAGGGAAAAAGAGGGGTAATATGGGGGTATTTTTGGGACTTGGAGTTGTCCTGAATGATACTGCAGAGACAGATGCAGGACATTAGACATCCTGCCATAATCCACTGAATGGACTAGCAGAGAGTGTAAACTACAATAGAAACTATAATCCATGCTCTGTAGCCGTCCTCCAAATGAATTTAATGCAATTAATGTACAACACTAATGAAAGAAATTGTTGATGTGGGAAAATTGGGGTGTGTGGGGAGTGGGACATACGGGAATCTCCTATGTTTTTTAATGTAACATTTTGTGTGATTTATGTATCTTTTAAAAACAAAAAAATATATATATTTTAAAAAAAGAGACTCTAAAGGGTTCACTGCAAAAGATCAACTAAATATAAATGTAGGAAGTAATGGAAGAACTGAGGAACAAAAAAAGTATAAGACTTACACAAACCAAATTGCAAACTGCCAGAATTCCTGCATTACCAGTATTAGAGACTATTGTGAACTATTGTTATATGCTAAGAAATTATATAACTTAGATTAAATGGAAAAATTCCCAGAAACACACAAATTACTTAAGCCTATTCAAGAGTAGAAGCTCTCAAAAGACCAAGAACAAGTGAAGATTGAATCGGTAACCGTAAACCTCCCAACAGTATAAAGTCCAGGACCACATGACTCATGAGTGACTTAATTACACTTTTCTCCAAAGAAGATACACAAATAGACACTAGCACATTAAAAGATGCCCAACGTAACTGGCTATCATGAAATGCAAATTGAAACCACGATGAGATTCCATCTCACACCCACTAGGATGGCTATTAATAATAAGTACTGGCAAGAACACGAAGAAATAGGAACCCTTACACATTGCCGGTGGCATTGTGAAATGGAGTAGCCACTGTGGAAATCAGTTTGGTGCTTCTTCAGAAAGTTGAAAATAGAATTACCATATGGCCCAGCAATCCCACTTCTTGGTATGTAGCCAAAAAAATTGAATGGAGGGATTCAAACAGATATTTGCAGAACAATGCCTACAGCAGCATTTTCACAATAGCAAAAAGGTGGAAGCAGCCTTAGTATCCATCAACAGATGAATGGAAACATAAAATTTGGTGGACACACATGCAATGTTATTCAGCCATAAAAAATGAGTGAAGTTCTGCTGCATAGGACAACATGGATGAACCTTGAAGACATCATGTTGTATGAAACAAACCAGATAAAAATGATAAATACTATCTGATCTTGCTGATATGAAATACCATTAAGAAGGAAAATTCAGAGAGACAAACAGTAGATTATATGTTACCAGGGGATGGGTGGGGAGGCATGTAGGAGGGGCAGAGGGAGTTTCTGTTTGAGACGATGAAAAGAAATGGATACTGATTATGGTCGTACAATAGTGCAAATACATTTAATATAACAAATGTACACTTGAAAGTGTTAAATGGGAAATTTTGAGCTGTATGTATGGAATTACAATAAAAATTTTTAAAAAACCCATGAGAAATATCACCTTACATTCATGAAAATGGCTATTACACAAATAGAAAATAAATACTGTTGAAGATACGGAGAATTAGGAACCATCACCATTGCTATTGGAGCTGTTATGGAAAACAGATTGATAGTGCCTCAAAAAAGACTTACACATAGAATTAACATATGACCAGGCATTCTACTTCTGGGTATATACCCAAAAGAATGGAAGAGCAGGAACTCGAACACATAGTTGTGCCCCCGTGCTCACATCCTCACTGCTTACGATAGCAAGCAAGTGTTCATCCACAGATAACTGGATGAAAAATGTGGTATATATACGTAATGGAATATTACTCAGCAATAAAAGAATGACGTTCTGACACATGTTATAAAATGGATGAAGTTGAAGACATCTCTGTAAGTGAGATAAGTGACAAAAAGGGACAGATATTGTATGATTTCACTTACATGAAATAACCAGACTATCCAAGTTCAGAGACAGAAGGTAGAGCACAGTTGACCTGGTGCAGTGGGGAGGGGCGATGGAGAGCTCAGGCATAGTGGGAGCAGAGTTTCTGTTTGGGGTGATTTAGGACCTTCTGGTAGTGGATGGTGGTGAGCACAGCACAACAGTGTGAACGTATTTAATTCTCCTGGATGGTGTTCTTGGGAGTGGTTGAGATGGGAAAGTTTATGTTGTATATGTTTCCACAATTTTAAAAAAGGAACAACTAAAGAATCAATGACAATTAAATACAATGGCATCTTGTAATGGAGAAGAAAAGACTCAAAAGTTTATTATTGGAATATATGAAACAATTGGATATAGAGTATGCTTTCCCACAATACTAAATTTCTTTTACTTAATAACTATACTTAGATATGCATGGAGGTATTCTGTTGAAGGATCATGATGTATCCAATTTACTCTCAAATGTTGAGAAAATAGATTAATAGATGGATTGATTAATGATAGATGGAAAGATCGAGTGATATGGCAAATGCAGCAAAATGTAAAAATTGTTGGATTTGGGCAGCAGAGGCAGGGGTGTATTCTTTTTTTTTGACATGTCCTGTAGGTTTACAATTATTCCAAAATAAATTTAAACAAAAAAAGAAAGAAAAGGAAATAAGAATGGAATTAAAATGACACACTATAAAATATCAATTAAAAAGGCAGTAAATTCATGATTATTAACCAAAAATACATATAGAAAACAAATATCAGAATAGAAGACCTAAGTCCTTCCTTATAAGTGATTTTATCCATTATACCAATCTCTGCACTAATTAATTAGAGTTTAACATATTTTCATTTAAAGTAATAATTAGAGCAGAGATTGGCATAATGGATAAAAGATGATAAACCGTATATTGTCTGAAAGAGAAGCACTTTAACTCCAAAGGTACAAATAGGTTGAAAGTGAAAGAATGGAAATGATACTACATACTGCACACAAGCCTAACTGAAAGAGAGTTGGGCAGGCTATAGTAATATCAGGCAAAATTAAGTCAAACACTGTTCAAAAAACAAAGAAGTACATTATATATCTATAAAAGGGTCGCTCTATCAAGAAGATATAATGATTATAAACTCATATGCAAGGAACAACAGAGCACCAAAATATATGGAGAAAAAAATAAACAGTTCTAATATGGTATTTGGAGTTTTCAATTTCCCACTTTCAAAATTAGATAGAAATAATAGACAGATGATCAATAAAAATAGAACTTGAACAACACTATAAGCCTACTAAACACAGCAGAATATACCTTCTTCTCAAGGGCACAAAGAACATTCCCAGGGTAGACCTTATATAAATCATAGCACGTGTAAAAACTCTGAAATCATTAACTATATTCTTTGACCAAAGTGGAATGAAACAAAATCTGAAACAGAAGGGAAACTGGAGGACATTATATTGAGTGAAGCAAGCTAGACACAAAAGGACAAATACTGTATGACTGTGTTACTATGAACCAAATATATTGTGTAATATATTGTATGATTAAAAAATTTATATGTATCAAGTACATTTAAATGAGAAATGTATGTTTTTATTCAACTATGCTTTCTTTTTAGTTTTTAATGTTTATATTTTCAATGATTAAATATTCCAAATAAATTAAAAAATGGAAATAAAGCAACATATTCTTTTAAAAAATTATTGTTATGTAAATATGTTTTGTCAGAGTGACGGACCCGAAGGGTATCGGGAATGAAAGACAAAGAGAGATTGGGATCAGGGGTTCTGAGAGCATTGATTTCTCAAGCTCATCAGACAAGTTTATTAATCTCAGGGGCTTCTTTATATACTCCAAGCAATTGTGAGAACCAGCAACTATTCTAGCTAACTATTCCCATTACCTCATTCTAAATAACACAGTACACAGTGGATAAGATAGTTACCAAAGCTAATAATGTTCTATTATATTATTGAAACAAATATACTCATTAATCTTGTTGCCCAGGTTACTTGAAATATCAAGTCTGGGTTCTGCTGGAATGTTATATTTCCCAGAGAGATTAGCCACCTGCACGTTTATCTCTAGGGACAGCATGACTCAGTGGTCAGAAAGTGACTTGCTTCCATGGAAACAACATGCCTTTGTTTCCCACAATGTTTTTTATTTTATTTTTATTAAATTGTCTTTCTTTAAAAAGATACATAGATGACAAAAAATGTTACATTAAAAAATATAAGAGGTTCCCACATACCCCACACCTTAGACCCCCACTTCTCCCACATCAACAACCTCTTTCATCAATTTGGCACATTCGTTGCATTTGGTGAACACATTTTGGAGCACTGCTACACTGCATGGATTATAATTTACCCTGTACTTTACACTCTCCCCCAGTACATTCAGTGGGTTATGGCAGGATATATAATGTCCAGCATCTGTCCCTACAATATCATTTAGGACAATTCTAAGTCCTGAAAATGCCCCCACATCTCATCTCTTCTTCCCTCTCCCTGCCCTCAGCAACAACTGTGGCCACTTTCTCCAGATCAATGTTGCAGTTTCTTCCATTAATAGTCACAATAGTTCTATAGGAGAATACCAGTAAGTTCACTCTAACCCATGATTTATTCCTCCATCCTGTGGACCCTAGGTTGATGATGTCCACTCCACCTCTATGTCAAGAGGAGGCTTAGATCCTACATGGTTGATGGAAGCAATTGTCCTACTTGGCATTGTAGGTACTCTCAGTTCCCTGGTGTGGTGGTTGACCATCTTCACCTCCCTGTCAGCTGACCTGGGTAAGTCCAACAAACTGGAGAGGAGGAGCTGCAACTCTGCTGAGGCTCAGGGCCCAGCTGGCATGTGGCCAGTCCAGAGATTCAAGTCTCCTGGGTATATACCAACTCCAGTGCCAACCACAGGTTCAGTAAAAGTGACAGAAGAGGCATGTGTAGAAAGGTCACATCTGAGTCCAACTCGATCAAACTCAGGAACACAAATTCCAAAGTAGGGCCCAATGACATGGCACTGAACTCCAGAGCCAGCTGGCATGACCTGTGTGTCCTCAGGAGCACCAGTACCTGGGGTTGTATCTACTTTGGCTGTCTCTGGGATCCTGCTGAGACATGAGCAAGCACGACCCCTCTGGTGACCTCCTGACTAATTTTGAAATCTCTTAGCTATATAAACTCATTTGTCTTTACCATTTCCCCCTTTTATTCAAGGTCTTTTTCTAGTTGCATCACTAGTTAGTGATTGGTAGTAATTGCTTGGTGCCAGGGAGGCTCATTCCTGGGGGTCATGACCCACGGTGGGGGGAGGAGATAATGCATTTACATGCTGAGTTTGGCTTAGAGAGTGGCCTCATTTGAGCAACATGGAGGCTCTCAGGAGGTAACTCTTAGGCACCCTGCAGCTCTAGGCCTAGTTCAGATTTCAGGCTCACAGGCTCATAAGCATAGTCATCTATCAAGGGCTCATCATTGGAGCATCC
The DNA here is from genome assembly GCF_030445035.2 of Dasypus novemcinctus. NCBI lineage: Eukaryota > Metazoa > Chordata > Mammalia > Cingulata > Dasypodidae > Dasypus > Dasypus novemcinctus. The sequence continues at coordinate 1,413,073 of NC_080696.1, read as the reverse complement.
TTTTTCAGTGGTCTTTGACCTTGCACTTAGGAGATTGTTACTGAGAACAACATATTTTTAAACAACCATTGGGTCACAAAAGAAATCAGAAAGGAAATTTGAAGTTTGAGATAAACAGAAATGAATACACAACATATAAAAATATCGGTCGCAATGAAAACATTGTCCATAGAGAAACATATAGCTATAAACATGTACATTAAAAAATGAATAACCATCTCAAATCCATAACAAAATTTTATCCCTTAAAGAAGTAGAAAAAAGAAGAGTAAACTAAACCCAAAGCTAGCAGAATGTAGGTAAAGTAAAGATTAGAGCAGGCAAAAATGAAATAGAGAATCAACAAAACTAAAGTTGGTTCTTTGAAAAGGTCAACAAAATTGAAAAACTTATACCTATGCTGATTGAGAATGAAGGAGAAAAAGACTCGATACACTGAAATCAGTAATGAAAGTGATGACATTACCACCAACCGTACAGAAATAAAAAGGAATAGAAAAGAATACAGCAAACAACTACATGCCAGCAGATTGCATCTCTTAGATCACAGATAAATTCCTAGAAATACACCTTCTTGCTTTGTAATATTTACTTTTAAAGATCCATAGTTCTGAAGAATCTGTTACAATGTATATTCTTAATAGCAGGTATTTCAGGTAATCAACATATTTTATTTTTATGTAACTCAAATTTTTATGTTATCCTTGTCTGTCTACTCTGGCTATTGCACAACGTTCTTTTTTTTTTTTTTTTTAAAGATTTATTTATTTATTTAATTCCTCCCCTCCCCCGGTTGTCTGTTCCCTGTGTCTATTTGCTGCGTCTTGTTTCTTTTGTCCGCTTCTGTTGTCGTCAGCGGCACGGGAAGTGTGGGCGGCGCCATTCCTGGGCATGCTGCTCTTTCTTTTGCACTGGGCGGCTCTCCTTACAGGCGCACTCCTTGCGCGTGGGGCTCCCCTACACGGGGGACACCCCTGCGTGGCAGGGCACTCCTTGCGCGCATCAGCACTGCGCATGGGCCAGCTCCACACGGGTCAAGGAGGCCCGGGGTTTGAACCGCGTACCTCCCATGTGGTAGACGGACGCCCTAACCACTGGGCCAAGTCCACTTCCCTGCACAACGTTCTTGAGGGAAATGATGATACCGTTGAGCCAGGGCTGTTCCTGTGAGTAGGAGTATAATGACAAATGAAACAATCCATCCTATGTCCTGTGGAGTTTAAGTTTAGAAGAGATAATGTAAAACACCAAGGTTAACATATGTACATGATCCCGAAGGACTTCATTTGTGGGGACGGGAAAAAAAACCTCTTAGAAAGAATGGGTGTGTTAGCTGGAACCTTAAGGATTTAGCTGGGCAAAGTCTTAGAAAATCTGCTTGAGATATGAATTGGTTTAATGGGAAAATGTACAAAATCCCTAAGACAACAGAGAGCCTGCTCTTCCCAGACAGTGGGAGCAGAATGGACGGGAGGCAGATGGGGTGGACTGGCCTGGAGAGGACAGCAGAAAGGAGCATTCGTTCATTCGAAGACCACAGTAAGCCCCCGTGGCCCTTGATCTAAGGCCAGTGCAGCCCTTCAACAAAGTTAAAGCAGCAAAGTAACATGATGAGATTTTTGCTTCCAAGAGAGCTCTTTAGGTCGGAATGCATTGAAGTAAGTGCTAGAGAATAAACAGAAAATTTAGGATGTTTTAAATATCCAGTGATGGCTTCCACATGGCTTGGTGGAAAAAACGGCACTCCAGACGTGGCATGTAATTTGGAGACGTGAGAAATGATTTAATCTTCATTCCGTGACTTCCACCTGGACCCTGTGCAGTGACTCACGTGGGGCCTAAGTCACCTGAAAGGAGAGCCCTCTAGTGATGGCAGGTAGCAACATACTGAATAAAACAACAGAATGCATGAATCCATAAGGAACAACAAATAAATAGGGAACAGAGCAAGTCCTTTGAGTGGTAGACAGTCAAATAAAATATAGGAACAGTGGTAGAAGTGGGGAAAAACCACCAGTTAGTAACCACGGGGTGGTGGTCGTTATAGGTGAGAATCATCAACGACCAAGCTTGGTGGGTGGAGGTTGGACGGGACCACAGTGTTGATCATCTCAGAACACGCCCTCAGGAAACGCCACTCATTACACACCAAATTAGGCTTCGTGCATGAAGACACAGGGCAGCAATGTCACCCAGCGGTCAAGTTCACGTGGACAGTGGTGGGGTGTCCCTCCTGTCAGGCTGCGCTGAGGAGACCACAGCGGCAAGCTGGGATTTCCTGCTAGGAAGGCAGTGCCTGCGTCTGCTCAAGGCCTGGGCAGGCCTGAGGTGGGCCGTCTGTGCCACCTAAATCTGGCAAAGTTATGAAAGCGAGAGACCATCTCAGGAAGCTCCAGACTGGAGGAGACCAGATGGCAGTGGAAAAATAGGAACTGTGGGGCAGCTTGGGATGACTGAGCGTGGCTGCAGCTGAAGGGGTCGGTGGAGAGGTTTACAAGGTTGAGGCGATGCTGCTTTCCTGATGGGAGGTTTTCTAGGAGAGTGTCCTTGTTTTGGAGACAAATACACCAAAGTAGGTTTTGTCAAATGTTTTTTAATGGGCAAATACAGTAAAATGACAACTTGGGAATCTGTGTGAAGGGATCAGGGGTTCTTTGTAATACTACTGCAATTTTTGTATGTGTGATATTATTTCAAAATAAACTACTTTATAAATGCCATTAAAGTATTCAAAAGATGAAAATAAACAAATGCAGTCGAATTAAAGTTGTGAAAGCCATCACCCTTGTAAGAGTCTGGATGTTTTTAAGAGGAAATTCCATGTTGATACATTATGCCTTTGGTGTCCTGAGTGATTTGGGGTGTTTGAGGCAGCAGGGGCTGATCTGCATTTGGGTTTTCACAGGAACCCCTTCTCTGCCCCTTGTTCTGAGGACGACTGCCGGGCCCCAGGCTGAAAGCCTTGCAGGAACTCCTTCCTCCCAGCCAGGGGCTCGCTCTCTAAGGCCTCACATCTCAGTTCAGCTTCCGGAACTCGGCTGTCCTTTGTCAGTCTGTCACGTGTGTTTCGACACGTGAGCAGAGAAGCTCGGCCAAATGGGGGGTCTTCTCCCCTCCAGTGTCTCCTGGGAGATCTTCATGGCTGTGGGGGCGATCGGTGCTGGAATTTACCTTTACGTCCCATGCGGGGAAGGGCACCGATGTAAACAGGGCACATCGTACACAGATTAACAGTTATAAGTGGTATATGTAATACAGAGAGAGCAGACGTATATTTATCATCAGACGAAGAAGTACACTATGCTGAAATCAAAAGCCTCGTCATGCAAATAGATGACAAACATTTATGCAACTTGTCCATGTGGGGTAATCTATTGAACCAAGAGAAATAATTATGCTCAACAAAAAATCCTGGTATTACGTAAAGGTGGGTGGTTACTAGAAGGCCATTCCTCATGCCTACCAGAAATGAGAGAAGTAACTTTCAAAGTATATTTGATGAGCGTAAAATTGAACAAGACATACGAATATGTTTTCAAATTTGAGAGGAGAGAAAAAAGAAAACAATTTAAAAATGGCTTATCATCTGATGAAAGTATTATTATGGGAAAGAGGCATATAAAAATTGAGATTGTACCTATACATAGAAAACCCTGAGAGATCTACAACAAAACTTCTAGAACTCATAAATGAGTTTAGTAAAGTCACAGTTTATAAGATCAATGCGCAAAAATCAGTAGCATTTCTGTACACCAATAATGAGCAAGATCAGGAGGAAATCAAGAAACAAATACCATTCACAATAGTAAATAAAAAAATCAAATACTTAGGAATAAATTTAACTAAAGAGGTAAAGAACTTATACACCGAGAACTATACAAGATTGTTCAAGGAAATCAAAGAAGACCTAAATAAATGGAAGAATATTCCTTGTTCATGGATAGGAAGACTGAACATTATTAAGATGTCTATTCTACCAAAACTGATCTACACATTCAATGCAATCCCAATAAAAATCAACACAGCCTTCTTCAAGGAACTAGAAAAACTATGAAATTTATTTGGAAAGGAAAGAGACCCCGAATAGCCAAAGACATACTGAAAAAGAAAAACGAAATTGGAGGAATCACACTACCTGACTTCAAAACATACTACAAAGCTACGGTGGTGAAAACAGCATGGTATTGGCATAAGGAGAGACACACAGACCAATGTAATCGAATTGAAAGCTCTGATATAGAACCTCACATATATAGCCACATAATATTTGATAAAGCCACCAAACCCTCTCAACTGGGAGAGAGTGGCCTATTCAACAAATGGTGTCTGGAGAACTGGATAGCCATATGTAGAAGAATGAAAGAGGATTACCATCTCACACCTTATACAAAGATCAACTCAAGATGGATCAAAGACCTAAATATAAGAGCCAAGACCATAAAAACCTTAGAAAGCAGTGTAGGGAAACATCTACAGGACCTTGTAATAGGAAATGGATTTATGAATATCTCACCAAAAGCACGAGCAGCAAAAGAACTAATAGATAAATGGGACTTCCTCAAAATTAAAGCCTTCTGCACCTCAAAGGAGTTTGTCAAGAAAGTAAAAAGGGAGCCCACACAGTGGGAGAAAATATTTGGCAACCATATATCTGATAAGAAACTTATAACTTGCATATATAAAGAACTCCTATATCTTGAAAATAAAGAGAAAAATGGGAAAAAGACTTAAACAGACATTTCTCCAAAGAAGAAATACAAATGGCAAAAAAGCACATGAAAAAATGTTCCAAATCTCTAGCTATCAGGGAAAGGCAAATCAAAACCACAATGAGATACCATCTTACACCCATAAGATTGGCAGCTATGAAAAAAACAGAAGAATACAAGTGCTGGAGAGGATGTGAAGAAAGGGGAACACTCATCCACTGCTGGTGGGAATGCAGAAGGATCCAACCATTCTGGAGGACAGTATGGCGGTTTCTCAAAAAACTAGCCATAGATTTGCCATATGACCCAGCAATACCACTGCTGGGTATATACCCAGCAGAACTGAAAACAAGGACACAAACCAATATATGTACACCAATGTTCATAGCAGCATTGTTCACTATCGCCAAAAGTTGGAATCAACCCAAATGCCCATCAACAGATGAGTGGATCAATAAAATGTGGTATATACACACAATGGAATACTACTTGGCTGTAAGAACAAACACACTACAAACACATGTGATAACATGGATGAATCTTGAGAACCTTATGTTGAGTGAAGCAACCCAGACATTGAAGGACAAATACTACATGACCTCAATGATATGAAATAACCAAGCTGCCCTAGATAGCAAGAGACTGAATGATAGGCTTACAGGAAATCGGAGGGTGGAGGAAGGATGTGAGCCGATGTCTGCAGGGGTGGAACTTAAGACGAGATGGTGGTAAGTATGAACACAAAGAAGAGATAAAATGGGGGCAAGGGGTTGCCTTTGGTTGGGGCTTTGCGGGTTTGAGGGTGGCTGGGGGTGGGCGGATGGGTAACATTGCCCAAAAGTGGGGGGAGGGAGGGGTAGCATATGAACACAGGAGAGTGTCAGGTGTTGGTGGAGAGTAAAATGCCGAGAAAATCATATCAAAATATAATAAAGAGGGTTACCTGTTTAGAATGCTCGGAGGGGAGGGTCTGATGCAGGACGGGCTCCTGGGGAATGTCTAAATGCTCATTCTGCCAGAGTGGGTGACACCATGGGGTAGAAACCCAAGTAGTGAGAGTGGGGGTGGACCCACATCCTGGGGAGGACTAATGCCATCAAATAGAGGGAACTGTATCCCTCGAGAGAAAGGGTGGCTCCCAGGGCATTGGGGCAGTTGAGCAAGTTAGGCCCTGAACACTATTCCATCTATCTCTGGAAGTGGCTCCTCGGGAAACGGAGGTTGGCTGTCACTGTGGGCACCAAGGTGGAAGGGAAAATGGACATTAAATGTGTGGAACCAAGGTAAATGGGGGGTAAGAGAGGAGTTTCGTGAGAGTACACAAGGATGGATATAAAACATGTAATATTACACCATAACATATAGGAGATGACAGACTGATAATGTAAACCATAATGTAAAACATAGGATAACTAAGAATTTAAAAAACTGTGTATCCTAAAGTATGCACCACAATGTAAGCACAGATGTCACCTTGTTAGAAAGCTATTGCCTCAGACTCTGTACATCATGTTAAGTGAATATGATGTGAATAGGGTGTAAGAGTATCGCTGTGGAAGGGAAAAGGTTTTGTGGTGGATGTATGGGAGTGCTGTATATTATATATATGCATTGCTGTGGTCTAGGGCTCCTGTGAAGAGAAGTTCAATAATTATGGGGAAAAAGAAAAAAAAGAAAAAGATAGGATGTAGAATTTCTTCCAAGTCAACACGTATTCTTTATCTAAACTTTAAACCCATCGCTATATGCCATTTCCTAGTAAGGGACCCTGACATTATATTGGGCTTCAAATTTCAGGGAGTTCTGGATCACAGAGTGGTTCAACAATGGCAATGGAGGAATACTGGTATAGGATACCATTGACAGGGGATATATGGCTGACAGGGAGCTGTACAGAACATATGTCCAGGGTGCATGATAATGTTTGGATATACTCATAGTGGCAACAATTAAAAACCACAGCAGGGGGGGTACTGGGTTCCTGGCCAGTGGTGCTCTGTCATGGTCCGTAGGGGAGCAGCAACAGTCTCCCAGGTGCAGCGGTGGGGACCGGGAGGGAGTGAGGGTTCAACAGTGAGCCCCTGACGCTAATGACTATGCTTGTGAGCTGATAAGCCTAAAATAAGAACAAGGCCTAGAGCAGCATTGTGCCTGGGAATTTCCTCCTGTCAGCCTTCATGTTACTCAAATGTGGCCAGTCTCGAAGCCAAACTCAGCATGTAAATGCAATGCCTTCCCCCCAGCATGGGACATGACACCCGGGGATGAGCCTCCCTGGCACCGAGGGACCACAATAAACTACCAACTGATGATGCAACTGGAAAATGACCTTATACAGAAGGTTCAATGCGGATCAGCAGAATATCCCTGTCTACATAAAATAACATGACTTTAAAATGCTGTTTGACCTAATGTAAGGGGGAAATGGAAAGGAGAAATGAGTTTATATGGCTACGAGTCTCTAAAAAAGAGTCTGGAGGCTGGCAGAAGGATTGCCCTTATGCACAACTGAGCAGAGTCTGAGAGACAGATAAAGCAGATACAACCCCCAGGTATTGGTTCCTTTGAGGGCTAAAGAGACCCATGGGAGTTATGATTATGGCAGATGGGGTTAACTACCAGGTCAGATGGCCCCTCTTTGGAACTGGTGTTTATGTGTGATGAATCTGGACTCAGATGGGATCTCTCTTCATAAGACTTTCATGCTAATGTGCTGGAGTTGCAGTTAGTGTTGGGGTTTAAGATATATTTAGGGGATTTGAATCTCTGGACTGACAATGTGATAGCCAGGCCCTGAGCCTGAACAGACTCCAGCACCTACAATCTGATTTATTGGACTCACCACACTCAGCTAAGATGGAGTTGAAGAAGGACAACCACCACACCATGGAGCCTAGAGTGATTACAACTGAAAGTGGGAGGATTGCATCCAGCATCCATGTGGAATCTGAGCCTCCTCTTGACATAGAGGTGCAATGGACACAACCAATCCAATGTCCACATAGGAAAGGTGGCATTGGATTGGGAAAAGTGGACATGGTGGCTGATGGGTATGGGGAAAGGCAGGAAGAGATGAGAGGTGGAGGCGTCTTTGGGACATGGAGCTGCCCTGGATGGTGCTTCAGGGGCAATAACCGGACATTGTAAATGCTCACAGGGCCCACTGGATGGAATGGGGGAGAGTATGGGCCATGATGTGGACCATTGACCATGAGGTGCAGAGGTGCCCAAAGATGTACTTACCAAATGCAATGGATGTGTCATGATGATGGTAATGAGTGTTGCTGGTGGGGGAGAGGTGGGGTGGGGGTGGTGGGGTTGAATGGGACCTCATATATATATATTTTTAATGTAATATTATTACAAAGTCAATACAAAAAATTGAGATTGTAGATGTGCTAATTTCACCTTTCATATGGAGATATAAAAAATTAAATAGTAATTTCAGATTTTGAATTTTTAACAGGAAAAATTTACTTTCAACAAATGCATTTGATTTGTGAAGCCCAGCCACTGACTTGGCTCTTAAATATACTAACAATTTAAGTCCTGGAGAAATTTCATCTTAAATGGATTTAAGTAGTATGCAATAGTAGGCCTTAAAAACCACTATCATGTTTCGACCTTCAAAAACTGATTTCTCTTAATGCACAAAATTTAATTAGAGCAAACTTCTCCTGATTTGGAGGTGGCAGGAAAAATTCATTTAGCATAGAATTAACCACTTTACAGTGTCCAGTTCATGGTATTTGGTACTGGTATTTTGTTCAGATGATTCAGAACAGTACCCGAGCTGGGGAAGTGGACTCAGCAGAGTGGACCTGGAAGGGCCGAGAAGGCTCAGGAGTGGCGGCTCCGCTCGGCGCTGAGACGCCTCTGTCCATGCTCGACCTGGGCCCGGGCTTTGATCCCTGCCCTGGCCTGTGGGACAACCCCTGGGAAATCCCCTGGCCCATCACGGTGGGGGCCATGGTGTCCACCCAGAGCCCACCCCTCCTCCCGCAGTCCTGCGCACTGTCCCCTGGAGATGTCCAGCTGGGCGGTGCATTTGTTGGGGCTCCAGGAGGGCGGCTGCCCAGGTTCGCGCCGCACCTGAGGTCGTCGAGGCCCCTTTTCCACAGGCTGCTCTTGGGACCTGCCCCCGGGATCTGCGGGTTCTCGTGAGGGCAGTGGGGGACCACGTGTAGGGAGGAAACTGCTTTGTTTTTGTCCTTGTGAGGTTCACATCATCCCCATGGAGGGAAAAATTAACAAATTAACTAGACTTGCAAAGCTTGTTTTACACCGAGAGACTGAACTATAGCCCTGCAAGTCTTCCCACCATGGACCTGCTCCACCCCCAGCTCCTTGGAAGAGTGTCCACACTGCGAGGGTGTAATCGAGCATCTCAGGAACTGGACTGCCGAGCGCTGGTCTCCACCTGTCGCCATGTCAGGAGCGAGCCTTCAGCTCTCTCTGGTTCTCCCACACTTCAATAAAGAGGAGGAAAATGGTGCCTGCTCTGTGAGGATCCCACAGAACAAGGAGCTCAGCACACCACCTGTGTCCCCGCCGTCACTCTTCATCTGAGTCATAGTGGCCACGTGGGAGCCCCCTGCAATTCGCTTTGCCACAGTTCTTAATTTGGAAGTACTGTTTTTGCTGGATTTCCTCTAGGTTCTTGGGCATGTTACATAAATGAATTTAAGAACATGCGTTTAGTTAGGCCAGTAGTTTATTAAGGAAACAAGAGAAGAGAATAGAAATGGGAGAAAATAACAGATCATGGGTCCGAGGTATACGTGTGGGCTGGTCCAGGCAGAGAAGGAGACAAAGGGCTGATCTAACGTCTGCGCTTGCTTTTTAAACCATTAGTTATTGCCCCACTTGGTCATGTTTGGGTGAGGGGTACCAGCTGTTTGCTGTTTTGATTCATTATCCCACCCAACAATTCCCAGTGCCAGGCCGGGGGCAATGATAAGGCCCTGTGAGAATATCCGGGCTTTTCCTGGATCCCAGACGAAATCCTGCTCTGAAGGCGGTTTCCCACGTGTCCTCTGGCTGCTTACCAGTGCAGCTCTTTCTCTCGGAGGATTCCAGGTGGGATTCCATGGCCTCGTGTTTCGCGGCATGGTTTTCTGCCAGGTCCTAGATTCATCTTCTCCTTCCCTGAACTGGCCTGCTTCTGCTGGAGAGGCTTGTTCATGTTTGTCTATCTTACTCTTTGTACCAGTGACAAGGCAGATAAAAGCACTTGGCCATGTTACTGCTAAAGATGTGTGAAATTGGACTGAGGATTCGCAGGGGAATCAGCTGGGAGAGTGAGGATGAATCATGTAACTGGAAGATCAATTATAAACACCTGCGCCCACAGCAGAGCGTCACAGCCGGAGGATGCTGAGCCTGGAGCCCATGAAGGGTCAGAACCTGCTGGGCCTCAGCCCTCATCTCTCCATTCCTGTGTTCTAACTAAAACTCTAGGATACCAGGAGAACCTGTTTAGCACTGCTTTGACTTGGCCACTCACAAGGAAAACGTAAAGAAAACTGTTTCCTACATCAGTGATGGGCAGGCTGCTTGGCAGTGTTTTCTGGGTTAGGAGAATGAGGGTCTGGTTTGGGGGGACTGCTGCGTGTTCTCTGATCCTACAGCTTTTACCCCAGGCCACCAAAGCCCTTAGTTGAGACGTGCTTGGGAATATCTCACGACTCCAACTGCAGAAGACTTTCTCGCTCTCGGAATTTCTGCATTTGAGGAAAGGGATTAAAATCACCTGCTGGATTTTCATCTTAGGAGGTAAAGGAGGCTGCTGCTCCACAGGGAGCAATGCGCCGGAGCCGTCTGGAACTCATCTGCCTTGGTGACCTTTCAACGGAGCGTGAAGCTTCGAGGGAGGTCAACTACAGCACCAAACCTGTCTGCAGGTAAATGACTCGTGTGTTGACTGATCACAGGAGAGGCACCTGATGCCTCCACGTCCTCTGCTGGGTCCCTTTACCAGGTGCCTTGCACATCCACCTCCAGGGAAATCTTGCACCCCGGGCCTCCCCCCGGAAGAGGTTCCTTGAGACCAATAAAGGCTGAAAACTATATGGACTGAGCTGGCGTTTCAGGCAAAGTGGACACAGTGGCAAGCTACTTGGGAATGAAATTTAACCTGGGAACGCCTTCCCACCCACTTCTACTTAGGATCCTTCCGCTCTGGGAAAAGTGCAGGGGAGGCTGAGGAGGGAGTGGGAGGGCGAGGTGGGGCCGTAACACCTGCACATCTGGACCTGGACTGAGAAGTTAAAGTTAACAAATAACTAGGATGACTGAGTCATTACGTAGATATCTTTTTCTTACTTTCTAGCATATTGTAGAATAGCCAAAAGGAGATACCTGAAATCACTGACACCCGCTGAGCTGCGACCAGATGCCTGGATCTGTGCAAATGGTTCATTTAAGCTTTATCTTTTGATTGTGAGAAACTTGGACCCCCTCATCCTGTTTACAACGTTGGAACCTGAGGATCACAAAGACAGCCCTGATGTTCACCAATGAAGTAACCTGAGTCAGCCCCGAGCCAATCTCCCCAGTCCTGGTCTATCTTACTGGACAGGGCTAGCGCTGACCAAAATTTACCCACTTGGCATATGCAGTAGCTTCACCTTAACCTGTAAGTGACCTGTTCCTCATTACAATACTAAAAATCATACCCATCATCATATTTATTTTTTTTAACAAGAGAAAATTTGTTGAATTTTATTCTATACATATAGAATAGTTCCAATTTGGAATATATTTTTTTCTCTATTTTATTTTTAATGTTACATTAAAAAAATATGAGGTCCCCATATATCCCCCACCCCCCTCACCCCACTCCTTCAACATCAACAACCTCTTTCATCATGGTCGGACATTCATTGCATTTGGTGAATACATTTTGGAGCACTGCTGCTCCACATGGATAGTGGTTTACACTGTAGTTTACATTCTCCCCCAGTACACCCAGTGGGCCATGGCAGGACATACAATGTCCAGCATCTGTCCCTGCAGTACCACCTAAGACAACTCCAAGTCCTGAAAATGCCCCCACATCATATCTCTTCTTCCCTCTCCCTACTCTCAGCAGCTACTGTGGCCACTTTCTCCACATCAATGCTACAATTTCTTCCATTACTAATCACAATAGTTCCAGAGTAGAGTATCAGTAAGTCCACTTAATCATACTCTATTCCTCCATCCCATAGACCCTGGGATGTTTATGTTCTCTCCCCCTCTATATCAAGAGGGGGCTTCGATTCCACGTGGATGATGGATGCAATTCTCCTGCTTGCAGTTGTCGGCACTCTTGGCTCCCTGGTGTGATGGTTGACCTTCTTCACCTCCCTGTTAGCTGGCCGGGGTAAGTCTAATAAACCAGAGGGTAGGAATTGCAAGTCTGCTGAGGCTCAAGGCCTGACTGTCACATGGAAGTCCAGAGATTCAGGTCTCCTGAGTATATACCAACCCAAATGCCAACCAGAGGTCCAGTAAAAGTAACAGAAGAGGCATGAGTAGAAAGGTCATATCTGAGCCCAACTCTATCACACTCAGGAACACAAACTCCAAAATAGGGCCAACTGACATGGCACTGAACTCCAGAGCCATCTGCCATGACCATAGAACCTGTGGGTCTCTGTAGCCCTCAGGAGAACCAGTACCTGGGCTTGTATCTACTTTGGTTGTCTCTGAGACCCAGCTGGCTGAGGCGTGTGTAAGCACAACCCCTCTGATGACCTCCTGACTCTTTTTTGGAGACGCATAACCATATAAACTCATTTGTCCTTTCCATTTCCCCCTTTCATTCAAGGTCAAAAAGCAGTTTTTAACACCTGATATTACATGTAGGCTGGGATATTCTGCTGGTCTGAGTTGACCCTTTTATCTGAGGTCTCTTTCTAGTTACATCATCAGCTGGTGCTTGGTAGTAATCCCTCGGTGCCAGGGAGGCTCATCCCCAGGAGTCATGTCCCACATTGGGAGGAAGGTAATGCATTTACATGCTGAATTTGGCTTAGAGAGTGGCCTCATTTAGCAACATGGAGGCTCTCAGGAGGTAACTCTTAGGCACTCTACAGCTCTAGGCCTAGTTCATATTTCAGGCACACAGGTTCATAAACGTAGTCATCAGTATCAAGGGCTCATTGTTGGACCATCCTTCTTTATTGGTCTTTGCCATTGCGCTTGGGGGATTGTTGCTGTTCCTTTGGGGAATGTGATAGAGCTCCCCTGGCTAAGAACTCAGCACTTCCTCAGTTGTTGTTTTTAACTGAAACCAGAATGAAAATATCAAAACATTTTTATGTACCTTGTATATAAGCCCTGGAGAGCTCCCTCCCAACCATGTGCCCCTATCAATAACACCCCACACCAGTGTTCCTCCCCTGCCATAGTTGAACCTCTCTGTGGTCCAAAACTTCTTGAAAAATGAAGCCTAATCTATTGCCAGGTTTCATTAATAGTAAAATGGAATGTAGTGATGGGTTTAAAGATTAGATATAGAATACATAGTAATTTAGGAAAATTAAATAAAGTAAAAATAAATTGGGGTGTCAAAAAATGAAAAAATGAAAAAGTTTTGTTTTTGACATTTTGCCTTTCATCGCTGCTATAGGTGTTGTCTTGTATGTACAGTGGCAAGGCAATTTCTTCCATTTACTCCTGTGTCTACATCTTTTTTTCCCCCCGCCATTTTCTTGTATGTTCTATGACTAGGCATGTAACCAATCCGTGCATGCTCAAAAATTAGATCATCTGTAACTTTGTCATCTTGAGCCACTACACTCATTATCGTAAACCTGCTGATCTTGGATATTATAAAACTCAGGGTCACTGTAGTTTGGCCATTGTTTGTCCATCATATCTCTTCTTCAGGATTAGCAATAAGCTCTTTCTCCGTTTAAAGTCCCAGTGTCTCAGGAATTGGTGATTTGAGTGCATGGGGCAGAGAAGACCTGCTTTGATGGGGACAGTGCCAGGAAGAAGTGGGGGAGGAGGCTACGGAAGTGTGGTCTGTGGGGCCCCAGTTGGAGGGAAGGAGCGTCGTGTGTCAGTGATGACTTCACAGTCACAACGCCACAGTTTCTGTTGAACAGAGGAAAAACAAAGTGCACAGTACACAGAGATCCTTGCGTTTTCCACAATAGCCAGCTGCACATAGCATAAGACAGGGGTGCACTGAATGTGCCCCCAGATGCCCTTTCAAGACGCCAGGACTGCTCGGAGCTGTGCGGCTGCAGAGGGAAGGCAGCCGTGGCGGAGCTCTGAGCTTCTCCTCCTGGTACGATGCTCAGGACTTAGATAGCTCCACTTCATAGTTCACTCGACAGAGCACTGGGGAGACTGAGAGACTATGAAATGGAAAAAAATTTAATTTAATATCTGTATACATGTATTACTTATATGTATGTGTGTATGTATGTGTGATTGTGTGTATAAATAGATGAACAAATGAATACCAAAGAGAGTGAATAATTTTTATAACAAGAGTGTTTAACTCTTTAAGATGAGGAGTTTTAAAAGATCATTTCAGGAAGCAGACATGGCTCAAGTGGCTGGGCTCCCGTCTATCATATGGGAGGTCCAGGGTTCGATTCCCGGGGCCTCCTGGTGGAAGCAAGCTGGCCTATGCGGTGAACTGGCCTGTGTGGAGTGCTGGCCCACACAGGAGTGCTGACGCATGTGGACTGCTGGCTCGAGTGGAGTGCTGGCCCATGTGGAGAGCTGGCCCATGAAGAAGTGCTGGCCTGCGCGGCAAGCTGGCCCAAGTGGAGAGCTGGTGCAGCAAGATGACAAAACAAAAAGAGACACAGAGAAGAGACAATGAGAGATGCAGCTGACCAGGGAACTGAGGTGTCACAACAGACTGAGTGCCTCTCTCCCACTCCAGAAGGTCTCAGGATCAATTCCCGGTGCTGCCTAAAGAGAAGGCAAGTGGACACAGAAGAACACACAGTGAGTGGACACAGAGAGCAGAAAACGAGGGGGCAGGGGAGAGAAATAAATAAATAATTAAAAAAATATAGTATGAAAAGATCGTTTCCACAGAAGTAATGGAGGGATTTGAGATTTTTCCCTCCCCCAAGAGTTACTGAGGATAGCTGGACCACCCAGTGATGCCTGGAGCCTTCTCTTTCAAGCACCTTGCCGTGCCTTCCTGGCAGTAAAGGAGAGGCTGGGAACGCTCCTCCAACACCTGCGCTGCCTGGTGTTAACTGGGTTCTGTCAGGTCTTAGATGAGCCACCTGGCAATTCACTTATCTTCTCTGTCTCTTCCTTTGCTCTTCAGAAAGTGGGATGATGATAAAAGTGTCCACCTCAGAGAGTTTGTAAGAAGGTTGCTTTGTAACATGCTTGAATAGGTTACATTTGCTCAAATGTTAGATTGTTATTATTTCCTTCTTTAATTCTCAAATCAATCATTTTTCCTGCAAATCACATATTTCATTGACTTAATTGTAGGCAGTTTTCCATGGAAGTTTACATAGAGCATAACCTTTTTCTTCTAACTTCACAATACAGTACCAAATAGCCACAATTTATTTAAGCAATCTGTTTGATAGGGCACTGAAAACCTATTTATTGTTATCAAAACCATTCTGCAATAAATATTATTTATACCTATGTCAAAGGAATAAATTCATAGATCTAGAATTAATGTTTCAAAAGGAATGCACATTTATAATGGCATGTCATAACGCCCTCCAAAAAGGTAGGAGAAAAATTTATACTCTTTTTTTTAAAAAAGATTTATTTATTTATTCCTGCCTCCTCCATCCCATTGTCTGCTCTCTCTGTCCATTCACTGTGTGTTCTTCTCTGTCTGCTTGTCTTCTCTTCAGATGGCTCTGGGAACCCATTCTGGGGCCTTCTGGAGTGGGAGAGACATGCTCAATCTCTTGCCCACCTCAGCTCCCTGGTCTGCTGAATCTCTTATTGTTTCTCCTCTGTGACTCTTTTTGTCTTGTCATTTTGCTGTGCCAGCTCTCCACGTGGGCCAGCTCTACCACATGAGCCGTTACCTTCACCAAGAGGCCCTGGGAATTGAACCCTGAACCTCCTGTATGACAGATGGGAGCCCAATCACTTGAGCCACATCTGCTTCCCCAAATTTATACTCTTAATGATGAACAATTACCTGTGTTTCTATACTGATAGCAGTACTGGATATTATCCAAATTTTTTATTTTAATCAATCTGAGAGCCAAAAATGTATATCTTAATTTGTGTTTTTCTGATTAATGAGGTTAGTAATTTCACAATTTTCTTTATCCATTTGGATTCAAATGTGAGATACCTGTTCATATGTACTGCCAAGTTTTTGTTATTGCTTTGCATGTCTAATAGTGCTTAGTTTAGAACATATCTTTTATTATATATATGTTGCATACATTTTATGTCAATTATATTTTAACTTTTTGGAGACTTTCACTTATACAGAAGTTTTAAATCTTTACATAGCCCAACTTTTTCTCTTGTCTTATGGTTTTTAGGATTCTTTGTCCTAGAATTATGTCATATTATATATTTCTTTGTATATTTCTTTATATATTTCTTTGTAAGGTGTGAAGCATGTATCTTGCCTTTTTTTTTAAGGAAGAAATGGATAGCCACTTGTCAAAACATCATTTCCCCAATATTAAAATATCAGTGTTATTATATATCAAAATCTCTAATGCAAAGAAATCTATTTAGAATTTCTTGGCTATTATTTTTTAATGACCCTTCCTTATGCTCTTTCAAATAAAGCTCATGGAATTCTGTTTGGAATTACAATTTACAAACATTTAATAGTATCAAGTGCTTCATTTAGAAAGATGCCACAGTTCTCCTTCCAGTCACATATTTTCTATTTTATAACATAGTTTAATAATGTCCTTTGTACCTATATCCATAAATAAAGTGCTTTTTAGTTTCTCTTCTTTGTTTTTGATGTCGGAGTTGTCTAAAACAAGTTAGGACATTTGTACATTTTTCTTTGCTCTAGAGTTGGGGTTGGCAAGCTTTTTCTATAGAAGGGCTTGTAGTAGACATTTGAGGCTTTAAGTGGGCGGTAGGGCTCTGTTGCAACTACTCAGCGCTGCCGCTGTTGTGTGAACGCAGCTGTGGATAAAGCAGAAGCAAGAGTGAGGCTGGGGTCCAGTAAAACTTGTATTTACAGAAGGAGGCACACTAGGTTTGGCCCTGAGCTGTGGTTTGCTGACCCCTGCTCTAGGGTGGAGAACAGCCGACATTCTTGTAAAGGGCTGGACCGTGAGCTGTTTTGACTTTGGAGACTCTGTGGTCTCAGTCACAACTGCTCTACTCTGACGGTGCAAATATGCAAACAAATGAGCGTGGGTCTGTTCCAGTAAAATTTTATTTATGGAAACTAGAATTTGATTTCATATAATTTTCACACCGACAAAATATTCTTGTTTTCACTTTTTTTGAACACTTAAAAATGTCAAAATGTAACAAGAATTCTTCCCTCATGGGTCATACAAAACAGCCAGCGGGGCCGAGGCTCATGACATGCTTAGGGCAGGTCCCGGCACATTCCACTTAAACGTTAGCGTCTTACTCTTTTCTTCTTCAGTTCTCAAACCAGCCTTGACAGGAGACTGAGGCTCACAGGTTTCCTTCCCAGTAAGTGAAGTGCCCGTGTCCTGTGAGCCCTCTCCATTCACTCTGGGATCATTTCTGACACTTCGGTGCCAGTTGCTGCATTTACAGAGGCTTGGCTTTCTGCTCACTATTTAAAACCCCTTCCTCTTCCTGGCTACAGACTTTCTTGATTCTCTGGTAAATGGACTGCCAGACTACTTGTAAAAATCCCTGCTATTTAGAGCTCTTTTACCCCTTCCTCTCTTAAGTAAACAAAGCCTGTCTCCTATACACTCAGCAAACAAATACCAGCTGATCTTCAACCTCAGCCTCTTTAGACTGATGCATCTTCCAAGAGCCTTAAACACGCTTTCCTTGGTTTGGTGAAATTCCATCAGCTCCACCTTTGCTTTTTATTTGCACGATTTCACCAGACAGCTGAGCACTGCTGGAGAAAATATCTAACGATGCCCCCAACGGTATCACCATAAATTGAAAATTATGTACTTACCAAATGGGCAGTAAATGTTGTCCACAAATCACCAAGTTCAGGTTTCTCTAATAAAATCATTTCCCCAGAAATCCCAGCATCTATACCCAAACTTCTCTATAGTCTTCTGACCTTTCCTCCCCTTTCCTTCACCTGATTATCTTACCTAACCGTTCATTGAGAAAAAAATCCCTTCAGGCAAGAATTGAATTGCCTTTGCCCAACCCCCAAAATGATATGCACAGGGCCGCGCCCATCTCATCCTTCCTTGTTCCATTTCACTAGAAAAATATGTCCCTCCTCTTGTCAAAAGTCAAACCTTTAATAAAATATTTAGATTGCATCGTGTCTCACTTTTAAAGGAATATGTACTGTAGGTTACATCTTTCCAGCATTTTCAAGTTCTACCTCTTTATTTTATCATTTCTTCCAGTTAGTTAATATGTCCTTTTTACCTACTTTTATCTTAAAAAATCCATGAGTATGTGCATAGAGGTTTTTGTGTAAACGCAATTTTTTTATGTATGAATTTTTGTTTTGAAATAATTTATGACTTATAGGTCAGTTTTGAAATAATTTGTAATTTATAGGTCAAATTATACAAAGCCCCATACACACAACTCCAACTTACTCCCCATCCAGGCACCCAAATCCACCATTTTCACTATGTTGCTACATTGGCCATACCATTCTACCACCTCTCTCTCTCTCATCTGTTATGGAATATCTATTTTATCTGTTTTCTAAACATTTGAGAGTAGGTTGTCTACATCATGCTCCTTGAGCACTTACTATGTCCATGTACATTTCCTAAGAATAAGGACATTCACTTATGTAACCACATTAAGCGCAATTATCAAGTTCAAGAAATTCAGCCTTGCTATAAAGCTTTCGCTCTACATTCTGATAGTTACATATGCCCATAGCAGTAAGGGCGTTTTCATTGTATGGTGTTTGTTTTAGCAGCTGAGACACTAAAACGCCGTGCTTAATCGGCTGTGACTTAGTCTCATCTTCCAACTTCTGCTTGCTGCCTCATCCTCAAGGCTCATCTTAACCGTAAAACTTCAGAAAGATCATCTATGACCATCCAACCTAAGCTCGTGCCACCCGATGATTTTCCTTACTATCAAATATCTCAGTTTGTTCATGTAAACATATTTGCATTTACTTGTGAAAGCACGTTCTTCACTCTTCTCACTAAACTTTAAACCTCAGTAAGTAAGTAAAAATATTGGTTTTGCCTGCCTCTCTATTAATAAGAATAGAGAATCTAAGAATAAGAATGTGAGAGTAATTTCTGTATTCTCTACCTCTGTGTGACTGCTGAAACAGACAATGTACTTAATAAGAGCGTAAAAAGTGTACGGCCCTATGAAGTTCATAAAAATTGAGACTTCCAACATTTGTTCGTATTGAACAGTTGGTGATTTCCATGTATTCCAGAAAGCAAATAAAAATGCTAGCCTCCCATTCTTTTGATCTCCTCTTTATTTTCCTATATTCACCATATCCTATGTAAAGATGACAGAAAATTGTATTTGCTGTAGGCAGCAAAATAGAATAGATGGAGGAGGGGTAGTTAGGGGGCAGTGGAAGTGTTCTGCAGGATCCTGCAGTGATGGACACAGGTCATATTAAATTTCACCAAAAATTTATAAAAGTGTATGGTCTAAAATGTAAACCACAATGTAAACTACTGACCATGGTTAGTAGCTATGTTTCAATATTTGTACTTCAGTTGTAACAAATGTACCATCCACGTGTAAAAAGATCATTAATAGGGAAGGGGGAAAGGGGGAGGATGTTGGGTATATGGGAGTCCCCTATATTCTTTCTTTTTTTTAGATTTATCATTTATTTATTCACCCTCCCCGAGTTGTCAGCAGCACCGGGAACCTGTCTCTCTTTGCTCCGTCATCTTGCTGCGTCAGCTATCTGTGTGTGTGGCACCACTCCTGGGCAGGTTGCATTATTTTTTTTGCATGGGGCAGCTCTCCTTACAGGGCACACACCTTGTGCGTGGGGCTCCCCTACGGGATGGACACCCCTGTGTGGCACGGAACTCCTTGCATGCATCAGCACTGCGTGTGGGTGAGCTCACCGCACAGGTCAGGAGGCCCTGGGTCTGAACCCGGACTTCCCATGTGGTAGATGGATGCTCTCTCAGTTGAGCCAGTTCTGCTTCCCAGTCCACTATATTCTGTATGTGACTTTACTGTGACCTAAAACTTCCTGGAAGACAGAATGAAAAAAATGTAAGACACTGAGAAAGAAGTGAAGAAATTGCTACTGTATATACAGGACAAAGTTATTACAGTGATGAAAGGCAAAACATCAAAAAATTTAAAAATTTTTTCATTTTTTTAATACCTCAATTTTTTACTCTATTTTAGTTTTTCTAAATTAATATGTATTTTATTTCTTATGTTTAAACCTATAATTACTATCTCATTGGCTTCATTTTTGAAGAAGTTTTGGATCACAGAAGGGTTCAACTATGGCAAAGGAGAAGCATGGTGTGGGGTGACAGTGATGGGAGATGCAAGAGAGGAAGTTCACCTGGGCATACATAAAAGGTATATAAATATGTTCAAATGTTCTTGGGGCATTACCACGTGGGTAGAGATTCACAGAATAACTGAAAGACTACTGAATTCCCATCCTGGGGAGTTCTGCTGCATTCACCAATGGAACAGCAATAATCCTCCAAGTACAGGGGCAATGACCAGTGAAGAAGGATGGTCCACTGATGGGCCCTTAATATTGATGACTATGCTTATGAACCTTCTAATCTTGAAATTTCATCTTAGGTTAGTGTTGTAGGTACCTAAAAGTTACCTCCTGAGAGCCTCCATGTTGCTCAAATGGGGTCACTCTCTAAGCAAACCTCAGCATATAAATGCATTACCTTTCCCCCAGTGTGGGACATGACTACTGGGGATGAGCCTCCCTGGTACTGAGGGATTACTACCAAGCACCAGCTGGTGATGGAACTGGAAAAAGACCTTGAATAAAAGGGGGAAACAGTAAAGACAAATGAGTTTATATGGCTAAAAGACTTTGAAATGAGTCAGGAGGTCATCAGAGAGGTAATGCTTATATACATCTCAGTAGGACCTCATAGTAAGCCAAAGTAGATACTACCCCAAATAGTGGGGCTCCTGAGGGCTACAGAGGCACCCAGGTTGTATAGTCATGGCAGATAGCTCCAGAGTTTGGTGCCTTGCCAGTGGGTCCTACTTTGGAGCTTGTGCTCCTGTGTGTGACATAGTTGGACTCAGATGTGACTTCTCTACACATGCTTCTTCTGTCCCTTTTATTGAATGTATAGTTGGTGCCAGAGTTGATAGGTGTATGTCCAAGAGACTTGAATCTCTGGGCTGTCCATGGGCCACCTGGGCCCTGAGTCTCAGCGGAGTTGCAAAACCCAGTCTCCAGTTCGTTGGATTCACCCAGGACAACTAACAAGGTGAAGATGGACAACCACCACACCAAGGAACAGAGAGAGTCTACAACTACAAGCAAGAGAGTCCATCCATCAGCCATATGGGATTGAAGCCCCCTCTCAATTAGAGGTGGAGTGAGCATCACCATCCCAGAATCCTCAGGACTGGGGAATAAAATATGGACTAGAGTGGACTTACTGGTATTCTACTATAGACTTATTGTGATTCTAGCAATGGAAGAAATTATGTCATTGATGTGGAGACAGTGGCCACTGGAGTTGCTGAAGGCAAGAAGAGGGGAAAAGAGGGAGCATTTTTGGAGCTTGGAATTGTCCTGAATGACATTGCAGGGACACATACAGCACATTGTATGTCCTGCCATAACTTCCCAAATGGAGTGGGAGAGAGCATAAACTACAACGTAAACTATGATCTGTGCTGTGTGGCATTGCTCCAAAGTGTGTTCATCAATTGCAAATAATGTACCACACTGACACTCCAGGATTCCAGTTTAGGGGATAAATGAAAGTTTGTCACTAGGCTGCCTTGTTAGCAGGGGATTCCTGGATGGTGTCTGCAGCTTTGCTTTCAGTCTGGCCCCCTCCTCTGTTTCCTGCACTAACCCGCCTCAACTCTCCCTCAGCGTTCACACCCTTACTTTCAGGCAGCTGAAGGACAAAGGTCATTCTTCTCTAGCCGTTGAGCGCTGGTCATGGCAGTGGTTGTAAGACTCTTTGGTTACTCTATTGAGGGTGAGGGAAGGTGAGTCTGGGGCCGTAGTTAGAATTGGTTGAAATCCTTGCATCATTAATATTTTGTTCTTTGATTCTGGAAGAGATCTACTCCATTAGAAATTTTAGAACATAAGGGCTTTTGGGAAGTACAAAAAAAAATGGATAAAACTGACTCCAGGAGGGGCGCTAACCAGGACGATGAGGGGACTGGGAGAGGCTTGAGATGCCGCTTTTTGCATTCTCATGTAGCTGGGTTGCCTTTTCTTCCAGAAACTGTACATTGTCTTGGACCTGGACTGACCGAGTGACGTAGAGGCAGTCCTCCCCTCTGAAGTGGGCACACATGCCTCCTGGTGCTGCTGTCAGCATATCAAGCCCCTGATTTTGGAGGACCACAGCAGCCAGGGAATTTAACTGGGTTTGGACGTGGCAGGCTCGCTACAGTGCTTTCTAAGCACGCAGCCAGCTCCAGGAAAAGGTTCTGATGTGCCCTCTGTGCCTGGATGGGCCGCTGTGCTGTGGCAACTGCCCACCAGTCCTGACAATTCCTGCTGGGAGAGGTGAGGAGGGGGATCGCCCTGTGCTCTGAGGCGGTGCAGTGGGGTGAAACACAGGGATCGGGAAGGTTTTGTCCCTGGACTTATACTTAGCTCTGGGGAGGCATGGATTAGGGTGCAAGTTCCAGACTATCAGGGTAAGACACACCTTATGTCCAGAGAGAAAGGAGAGACCCTGGAGCCGTGCTGAAGGCGGGGTTTCCAGCTGGCCCAGGTGCTGCCTGTTCGTGTGGCTGCTGCATGGATTTCACTTCTCTCCTGGGCTGGTCGAGCTCACTGGTGACTGACAGGCCAGGGCCCAAGGCCTGGGAGGCAGAGTCAAAGGTCCTTCCTCCAGCCTCGCCCCGATCCAGCCCAGACTCCCAGCTGGCCGTGGAACTTTACACAGCGACGTGGTGATGTGGGGTTTGTACTCCGACTTGTAGGACTCACTGGTCAGCAAGTCCTTGGAATGTGCTACATTGTTGTCCAGTAGTATGACTTGCCCAGGGTCAGTGCTGATTTTTAGAGAGTATTCTTGGGATATTAGGACAATGTCTTGCCTTCTGTAAGTGATGCTGGCCCACTGGGAGAGAGTTTGTGTTGACAAAGAGGTAATCCAGAAGGTGTAACTGCACAGGGTGCTATTGATAGTCCCCAGGAATTTGGTTTTGGGGTGTGGAGAATTAGAAAAGGACACAATGGACTGAGGTGACATATGTAAGGTGATACACAGGTGTCCGATAAGACGGGGCTGGTAGTACTGGGCCGAGCAGTCTCCGGAGACATCCCAGGCTCCGAGGTCCTGCAGGAAGGACGGAGGACAAAGGCACTTCCTGGAAAGGCGCACCTGTTAGCAGAGGGCTCCCTGCCAGCAAATTGGGGCCTGGCAGGAAAACATGGCCAGAAACCCGTGGCCATGGAATTCCACCTGGAAATCATCTGAAGGAGACACTCACCAGCAAGTGGCTGGAAGAACCTGTGAGAATGCTCTCTTTAGAACGGGATTTCATCCGGGATCAAGGAAAAGCCAGGACAATCTCATGGGGTGTATCAGTCAGCCAAAGGGGCGCTGGTGCAAAATACCAGAAATGTGTTGGTTTTTATCAAGGGTATTTATTTGGGATAGGAGCTTACAGTTACCAGGCCATAAAGCATAAGTTACTTCCCTCACCAAAGTCTATTTCTACTTATTGAAGCAAGATGGTTGCTGATGTGTGCTTAGGGTTCAGACTTCCTGGG
Organism: Dasypus novemcinctus; assembly: GCF_030445035.2. NCBI lineage: Eukaryota > Metazoa > Chordata > Mammalia > Cingulata > Dasypodidae > Dasypus > Dasypus novemcinctus. The sequence goes on along the minus strand of NC_080696.1, from coordinate 1,389,325 downwards.
CTCCTCTGGGCTCAGCTCCTGTTTTCTCCACAAGGTCAGCTGTAGACTAGGAGGCTCTCTAGGCTTTGCCTGTCTCCACAAGGTCAGCTGTAGACTGTCAGGCGAATGGCTCTCTTCTCCCAGAGCTCCAGCTTAAGGCTTCAGCATCAGACTCCATTAAAACCCTCTCATCAAAAGCTCCAACTCTGTCCTTTGCCCTAATGACATGGCCCAATCAAAGCCCTAATCATAACTCAGTCATGCTCAGTAATAGAGCAGATTACAAAAATAATCCAATACCTATTTTTGGAATTCATAACTATCAAACTGCTACATGGGGCCTTATAACTGGGCCTCCCTGGGGAACTGACGGGTGGGGTTATCAATCAAAACAGCAAACAACTGGGACCCCTCCCCCAAACATGATCAAGCTGGAGGAATAATTAAAGGTTTGAAAAGCAAGCACAGAAGTTAAGTTGGCCCTTTTTCTCTCTCTGCCTAGACCAACCCACAACTGTACCTGGGAACCCAGTTTCATTTTCTCCACTCTTATGCTTTCTTTTAGATGAATCTACTGTTATGGATGAATCTGCTTATGGAATATAATTAGTCTTTTTTAACCTGTTAATATTCATATTAAAGTGTAACTGTTAACTTATGGGTTAGATGTTCCCGTGTTGTTCACTGAGGAGATACCCTGGAGACATGGATGTATCGCTGCCGGGTTCCAGGCCAGTCCACTGCTCACTGCTCTCATCCTCGGTTACTGGAGCCAGGTGGGGAGACCTCATGCACTTGGGGTGCCTCTTCTCTCCCTTCTGTTGCCGGATTTCCTCTAGGTTCTTGGCTCTGTTACATAAATGAATTTAAGAACATCCCAGTTTAGTTAGGCCAGTTGTTTAAGGAAGCAAGAGAAGAGGATAAAAACAGGAGCAACAGATTGCAGGCCTCCAGGTACCCTAGAATGCTGGTCCAGGCAGAGAGAGGGAAAAGGGCTGCTCCACTTTCAGCAGAGAATGGGGACCCTTATAGTTTGGCAATGACCGAAATGGAATTTTCATGACTTTAAAATGACCCAGGGAAGTGGATGTGGTTCAGCCAGGGGGGCGCCCGCCCACCATGTGGGAGGTTCTGGGCTTGGGTCCTGGAAGAAGACGAGCAGACGCTGCCCCCACTGCAACGAGCAGAGCCACCAGCCAGCAGAGGCTGCAGCCCACGGGAGTGCATGTGGCTCAGGCCACTGTGCGCCCGCCTCCCATGTGGGAGGGCCTGGGCGCGATTCCTGGTGCCTCCTTGAGAAGGTGAGCAGCGAATGAGCAGACAGAAAAGAACTAGCTGTTGGGGGAAGTAGATAAATAAAGAAAAATAAGGGAAACGGACTTTGGCCCAGTGGTTAGGGCGTCCGTCTACCATATGGGAGGTCCGCGGTTCAAACCCCGGGCCTCCTTGACCCGTGTGCAGCTGGCCATGCGCAGTGCTGATGTGCGCAAGGAGTGCCGTGCCACGCAGGGGTGTCCCCCGCGTGGGGGAGCCCCACGCGCAAGGAATGCGCCCGTGAGGAAAGCCGCCCAGCATGAAAAGAAAGAGCAGCCTGCCCAGGAATGGCGCCGCCCACACTTCCCATGCCGCTGACGACAACAGAAGCGGACAAAGAAACAAGACGCAGCAAATAGACACGAAGAACAGACAACCACGGGGGGGGGGGGGGGTGGGATTAAATAAATAAATATTGAAAAAATTAAAATTACATATAGAAAGAACTTTTCCTTCTAGATGGGTAGAAAAAGATGAAAGACGGCTGTGGAAAGAATTCACAGACTGGAACAAAAGACGCTAACTCCAAGAAAGCATGAGGACAGATAGAAACAGGTGAAAAGCAAGAAAAGCATAAGGTGTACAGTAACTCAGTTTAACATATATGGAATTGTGATATTCTAAGGAAAAAAGAGAGAGAAGCTATCAGGGGCAATATCTGGAAATTCCAAAACTTACGGATGACTTCGATCCACATTTCAAGGAGCTGAGGCTAAAAAGCATCACGCGAGTGAGAAGAGGAAATCAGCAGAAGCAAAGACTGTACCTTAGAAGCTTGTGAAGCTTGTAGATGAAAAAAAAGATGACATTCAAGGGAGCAACAACTCCACTGAGGACCACGCTCTCCATGAGAAAGCTGGAAGAGAAAGCGCTGTTAGGAAGACATAGTTGGCCCAGCACTTGCTGTCCTGGCACCTGTCACTCTGCAGGTGAAATCGCTCGACAGCGTGAGTGGGAAGGCTAGCGTGGCCGGGCGTGGGGCAGAGCATGCGTGGAGCCTGCAGCCGGGCGGCCTGTCACTGAGGCTGGAAGTCGTTTAGTACACAGAGAAGTATATGCAAGTAGCATGTCCAATAAAAAGACTCTGTTGATGAGTAGAGGATAACTGGAATGGTGGCAGGAACTCTTGCATAGTTTAATCAGGAGGATTTCTAAGAGTCACAAAGTAGAAACAGCTTCAGGGTCATGAAAGACGAGGAAAGACGAGGAGCCACGAAGGCTGGAGTGGAGTCTGTGAGACGAAGCTCGTGAAAAGTGGACCCCGCGTCAGAAAAGGGCATTTGTGGCAGAACTGCTGAGTTTCCAGAAAGGGCTCTAGCTTAGGCCCTGGTGTAAAACGTCACTTTCCCGTTGTGACAGTGACCAAGCTGAGGCGACGTGCTCACTTAGGGAGGGGAGCACAGCCCTTCACGTGCGTGTGGACTTACACATAGACCTCAGCGTGCTCACCTTAGGCGTTCGCTGGTTTCACGTTCTCGCTTTTCTAAGGTCCTCTAAGAAAGGACAGCTTCTTGGGTCTTTCTGAAGTTGGACCAGGTCTGTTTTCCCAGCGCTGCCGCGTGCTGCTTCCCTGTGGTTTTGCTTTGTTTGTTAAAGCGTGTGTGTGAGTTTGGCTTTTGCTTGAGATTGGGCAGGTGCAGGAGCGTGGGGGGGGGGGGCTTGCAAGTGGATCGTGAGGCCCGCGGGGACCCCCACGTCGTCGTGGGGCCCAGGCCTCACACGCCCACTCACGCCCACGCCCACGCAGGCAGCTCCTCGGGCTGCAGCCCCAAAAAAGCACTAGAGTGGAGAGAAGGGAGCCCAGGGCCCTGCGTCCTGCGGCCACGGCGCTCACTCCTGGAGGACCCCTCGAGCACGTCCTCACGCAGGCCACGGGCTCGGACATGCCAGCCAGACCGGCCCCAGCTGCTCCTCAGGCTGCCCACAGGGGCCTCCCCAGAGCCCCCAGCCACCAGCTCCGCAGCCGGGAGTCCCCGCCCCACACCTTGGTGTCTGGACCCTTTTCTCCACACCTTGGTGTCTGGACCCTTTTCTCCACCGACAGGAACCGGGGCTCCAGGAGAAGCGGCTGAGTCGAGGGCTGCGGCAGGAAGGGCGAGATGGGAGCTCACAGCGTCGCCCCGCTGGAGACAAGGAAGGGCTTCGGGAAGCAAGGGGCTCCGTCAAAAGGGCAATGACGCCCCTCAGGGGCCCCCCGGCTGAACCAAGGGGAAGTGACGCGTTACAGGAAGGGACGTGGGAACCGGCCGTGAACCGCTGACCAGGCGTGAGCAGGTCCATGTCGAGGCGAGCCTGTCCACACACCAGCAAACCCGAAGCCGAGTGAGAACAGGACACTGACATAGCTGCACAGCGCTCCTGCCCCAAGACACCTGCACGTAGAGGAGAAGAGAGCCTTTGTGTGGAGCGGCCGAGGACACGGCTCAGCCGTGAGACGGCCGAGGCCAGGAGCCGCTGCGGGCCCGGCGGGCCGGCCGCTCTGCTGCGATGTGCCTCCCGCAGCCGCAGACTGGAAACACTGGCACCGCCCGAGGGGCCCCCTCAGAGCAACTGACCCGCAGCGGCCAGCAATTACCCTTAAAGGGCTCGAGGAAAAAACCCCAAAAGGTCGATTTTTAAACCGTCATAAACTGTTCTGTAAGTTTCTGATCGTTTAAAAATGGGCTGTGTGTGGTGGCGTGAAGCTGTCCTCACCCCGGGAAGGCATGTCCTTATGCTCAGTCCACTGCTGTGGGGCGCAGCCTTCGCAGGAGGACGTCTGCTGAGGCCCAGCCGGTCAGGAGGGGTCTTGGCACTGAGTGGACAGAGTCCTTTGCAGGGGGATGGAACTCGGGCACGGAGAGCGGGAGCCCCGGGAGCGAGAGGCCGGCCACAGCCCGGCAGAGAAGGGGCAGTGAAGCCGCAGGGCCTGCCCATGGCGCGGGGGCCAATCGGGCAGCCAGCCCGGAGCCCTGTTGATGCCGGATTTGGGCTCCTTTTAGCTCAAAACCACAAGTTAGTAAATGCCCGTTTGTTAACAGGATCCATTCCAAGGTATCTGCTTGCGTGGCCCGGGACGTGCCATCGCCGAGCACTGGGACAGCTTCTGGGGACGCAGATGCGTTGCGGGGTGAGCCGAGGCCTCTGCCCGCAGATTCGTGTCCAAGACTTGGTCCCGCTGAGTTCTTGCGAACGGAGTGGGGAGCGACTGAGAGTCCGAGTGAAGGCCCCGGCCCGCGGAGTGGGGGTGGGGAGGGCAGCCCCTGGACCACCATGCGGAAGGCTGGGGGGCGGCGAGCGCCGCCCCGTGGAGGGCTCTGTGCACTGCGGGTGCCCGGCCCCGAAAACACCCGCATCCTGCCCTCGAACGCCGGCCCCTCCGTGCCCGCGGCATGCTTGGTCAGGCCCTCCTGCCCGGGGGGCCCAGACCTCCGCAGCCCGGCTCCTCCCTGCAAGGGGACCCCAGGGGCGGGAGGTCTGCAGCCAGCCGGGCTCGGGGTGCTCGACCCCGATGCGCAGCACAGGCGCGCAGGCTCTGACACGCCCAGCCCCAGCGAGCACGTGCGGTGGGCAGGGTGCAGGTGCCCGCAGGACGCGTGCCCAGTGCAGAGACGCTGCTGCAGGAATTTAGCCCCAGGAGATCACAGGAGAGAGGCGAAGGTGGAGACGAGGCGCCCTCCCAACGGGGCTGGGGACAGCGGCCACTCAGATCCGTCCGCAGGGCCCTGACGCCTCAGGGGACGCACCCATGCAGGACATGCCAGCCCGGGCTGGACAGTCGGCCTTGCCGTGAGGGTGAGGAGACGCCAAAGTATCAAACCTGGAACTTCAACCTAACTGAACGGACATTTGCTGTGGAAACATGACGAAAATCCACGCATCGGCCCTGCACGGGCCACCCCAGCCGGGCTGCGGCTCAGGCCTCCATGGAGAGGCGCCGGGAGCACAGAAAGGCCCGACGCGGCTGACGGCGAGCGGGGCTTGGCCGCGTGCTGCGGGACAGGGAGGAAGCGCGAGCTGCGGCCGGAACCCCCGCGCGGCCCAGGGGCTGGACCCTGGACCTCCGGCTGCCCGAGCGAAAGTCACTCCTCGGGCTTCTGTCCCGGGAACGCTGCTCAAGGCTTTCTCCGCTCTAGGGGGCAGCCACCTAAGCGGCTCAAACACGGCCCTGAGCCCCTCAGGGGACCCCTTTAATTCAGGCTAGAGCTCTGCCGCATCCTAAAAGCAGCCAGACCCTCCCGGGGTGCTGCCTGATGCTGCAGGAGGCTCGGCCCGGTCCTGCGCCGGCCGTCGGAACTCTGCCCTGGAGAACACTCAGCCACGCGCTGTGGCCAGCATCCGGCCATCGGACCTCAGCCCTGGAGAACACTCGACCACACCCCTGGGCCAGCGTCAGGGCCCTCCCTGCCCACCTCTTGGCCCTGGCAGGCCCCAGCCACCTCCGCAGCTTCCTGCTCCCACCCGCACTCTCCTCCGGCTGGTTCCTCTTTGCTCAGGACACTCACCCCAGGGCGTTAGCCGAGCCCCTCCTCTGTGCTTCCTGGTGGGCATGGGTGGCAGGAGGGAGACAGCGGGTGGTGGGGAGGCCTCCCCTGACCGACGGCAGGTGCTGGCTCAGCGCCATGACAGACACGGGTCTGGGAAGGAGGGCGAGGCCTGCGTCAGCTCCGGGGCCAGGAAAAGGGATGGGGAGTCAGGAGAGGCTCTGTCCCAGGAGCCCAGGGAACCCTAGCAATCAGCAGCCGCCAGTGGGTGCTTCCTCCGATTCAGGAAGCGTCCAGAGGCTCGATGTCCTCCAGGAACCAAGCTCTGAGCCCGCAGGGGCAGGGTGAAGGAAGACAGCGAGCAGGGTGCTGGGCGCTGCATCACAGAGCGGTTCAGGATGGGGTGTCAGGGCGGGCCGGCTGCGAAGGAGAGAAGAGGCTCTGAGCACCTCAGGGTGGGGGGGGGAGCAGGTGCAGCCCCTTGGCCAGGCCCGAGGCTGCCCCACAGCCCTACTCCCCCACCCCAGGCGTTTCCCCAAGTAGGTGACAGCTAACCTGCCGCAAGCACGCCCGGGGCCACAGCGGCTTGTGCAAAGGCCCCAAGCTGGGGCCAGCCCAGATGGCCCGACGGGGAACAACGTGGAGCAAACGTGGCCCGTCCACACCGTGGTCCTGCTTGGCAGGAGAGGAGTGGAGGTGGCGGCTCGCCCCGTGGAGCATCTCCAGGGAAGAAGCCGCGCTGACGGAGGCCGACCGAGGAGCGGGGGCCGTGTGGGTCCATGCACAGGACCTCCTAGCACGAGCAGTGGGTCTCCAGCGACGGGAGCTCATCGGTGTCCTGGGGTGAGGGCGGCGGAGGGAGGGGGGACGACAGGCAGGCGGTGGGAGCAGAGGCCTGTGCGTGGCCTTGGCCTCGGCATCTCAGGTGGACCGGGGCGCCACGTCCCGCCTCCCGCTGCAGCGGCTGAACATGCAGTTACAGGCCCGTCACGCCCGGGGACGCTGCTTGGAGACAGATGGGAGGCGGCGGGGAGCGCTGGAGTCTGAGGAGCCAGGGCAGGCGTGGAGCCGCTCGGGGTGCAGAGCGCACAGGAGGCGCCCGGGGGCGGCGACCAGAGGCCACGGGGCCAGCGGAGGCTGAGCCCGTTCTCGGGGTCCTGCCTGGCGCCGAGCGCCCAGTGGGTGCTGTCACCTAGAGCCTGCGCTTCAGGTGTGCTCCCTCCTGTCCCGTCACTCTGCCCGCCCTGGGCAGCGGGGCCTTTGGCTCCACCTTAGGGGTCCCTGCTGCTGGCGCCTGCTGTGACCACAGGCGGGTGGCCTTCGTGGTTTGGGAGATGGGGCCACAGGCGGGTGGCCTCCGTGGGTTGGGAGATGGGGCCACAGGCGGGTGGCCTCCATGGTTTGGGAGATGGGGCCACAGGCGGGTGGCCTCCGTGGTTTGGGAGATGGGGCCACAGGCGGGTGGCCTCCGTGGTTTGGGAGATGGGGCCACAGGCGGGTGGCCTCCGTGGTTTGGGAGATGGGGCCACAGGCGGGTGGCCTCCGTGGTTTGGGAGATGGGGCCACAGGCGGGTGGCCTCCGTGGTTTGGGAGATGGGGCCAGGGCCCGCCAGAGCACCTGGACATGCTCGGCCCTGGGCGCCCTTTCTTCTCTCCTGCCTCCTGCCAAGACCCCACCCTGGCAGCTTGGGGCACCCCCTCCATGTCCCACACTCTCCCCTGGATGTGCCAGGCCCGCCTGAGCCCTTTCCAACCCCAGTCAGAATGAAGGGCAGGATGTCGTGCTGCGTAGAAACCCTGGGAGCAACTTGTCTGGGGCAAAGAAAATGCCAGAAGGAGGCTTCAGGGCTCAGGGTGATCACAGGGGAGGAGACCCTCGAACTCGGCCCAGCAGGACACACGGCCCAGAGGAAGGGGTGCCCCGGTCTGCTCTGAGTTTGGGGAGTGTTCTTCAGGAGAAAACTTCCTCTTTTCATGGGAGGCAGCTGGGGGGACTTCATCGTTTCTGGAAATCCACAGGGAGTGGCCGGCCCGCCTGGTCTGTGGATCGGGCGCTGGCCCCTCAGGTCCTCGCTGCCGGGCTCTGTGGCCCCTGGAGTCACCGCAGGTGCAGGGCTCTGCAGGGACCACCTGGGGGGCTGAGGATGAGGCTGCAGGGGGCCTGGGTCACCAGTCAGCCCACCTGCCGGTCCATTGCGGGGCCTGGCCCCCTTCTGGACAGGTGCTCCACGCTTCACACAGGGGGTCAGTCACGCCTGCACACGAGGAAACTGCTCTGCCCCTGCCAGGAGGAAGGAGCAAGACCCTTCAGGCTGGACCGGGACCCAGAGTGGAGGGGCAGCTGCTGTGGCCGTCGGTGGAGCGCGGCTACAGGTGGAGCTGGCTATAGGTGGAGCTGGCTACAGGTGGAGCTGGCTACAGGTGGAGCTGGCTACAGGTGGAGCATGGCTACAGGTGGAGCTGGCTACAGGGGGAGCTGGCTACAGGTGGAGCTGGCTACAGGTGGAGCATGGCTACAGGTGGAGCTGGCTACAGGTGGAGCATGGTTACAGGTGGAGGTGGCTACAGATGGAGTTGGCTACAGGTGGAGCGTGGCTGCGGGGGGAGCGTGGCTGCAGGGCGAGGGTGGCTACAGGTGGAGGTGGCTACAGGTGGAGCGCGGCCGCGGAGCCGGCCTCACCCGCTGGGCCCCGCCACACCGGCAAGGCAGCACCTTTCTGCTCTGCTGGTCTTTGCTCTCAGAGACCAAAACGGGCAGGATTTTGCTGGCTTCAAATTTTGCTTAGTCCTGGGTGTGGTTAGGAAAAGTTCACACCAGCCCTGGCCCCAGGGGCTGACCACCAGCGGCCGCATCCCCACGCCACCCCGTCCAGCACGAGGACCGTGAGCTGGACACCTCGGCTGCCCGTGCTGCCTCCTCAGCTGGCTGGGCCGCCCGCCCTGGCCCTTCCCCTTTACCTGCGATCTGGGTTTACCGGGGGCCTTTCACGTTGCACCTGAGGTGCAGGGCCATCCCTCCTCACCTTGCCCCACTGACGTTCTCTGTGTGTACAAGGATTTGGAGAGTATCTTCACTCCTAAAGGCAGGCTGCCATGGATCTGAACAGCTCTGGGTGGATAGACGCTAGCTGAGAGTCTAGATTAATTTCTGCCCTGAGGCTACAAGGTAGTAAGAAGAGAAAAAAGGCGTCTCTGGATCTCAAACACAAACTGCGGCCGCCCGGCCAGGCCTGCGCCCTCCCTCCTTCCCGCACTGAGGTCACGTCCACACGGCACCGCCCGACCCGGGGCCCGCTGTGAGGGACTCACTAATCAAACGGGACTTTGCGGCTACAGGGCGCATGACTCTGACTTGGCTTTCCTCTATTTCCTCTTCCCTGGAAAACTTTAAAAACCCTCTCAGGTGAAAGAAAGGCAGTTTCAGTGCTAATCTGACTACCTCTGGCCCAACATAGTAGACGAACATGTTGTATCTTCTCCCTCCAAGAGAAAGAGAAGTACATAGCCACATGGAATAAACTGAGGACACGACAAAGGTAGATCACATAAAAGAAAAGAAAGGTAATGAGAAACTCCAGGAAAACAAAAGGTCAAAGAGAAGAGATAAATGCATATAACTGCAGAATACCAGGGAATTTAGGAGAGAGGATGGACTGATAGTGCCTCTTTGCAAGCTGGGAACCTGCAAGATTCTGCTGTATTTTAAGGTACTCAGTGCTACAACGATAACCAGGAAAGAAACAACAATAATGATATTTTTGCCGTGGGTTGAAGGTGGAGGAGCCCTGGACAGTCTAAGCTCATTCTTCTCTATCCAGCAGGTATAACGGGTGAGGTCAGGGGGCACAGAGCAGAGAGCAGAGGGGCAGCAGCTCTTCCCTTTCATTGTATCTCTTTTTACACACTTACTCTTTAGCCATCTGTGTATTTCGTTGTGCAAAATAAACTAAAAGTGATTGGCTGTAACTGTGGGGAGAGTCTCTGTCCTGTGGCACAGGTTCTGGGTCTAATCGGACGACACTGGATGGAAATAAACATCCTGACCTTTCCCCCTTCACACCCTCAAACGAGAGGCATGGCCAGGCACCTGGGGCAGAAATGGGTCGTCTGCCTGGTGCACGCGTCCCTGAGGGGCTGGGATTGTCCAGGCGACGAGGGGCACGGCTGCAGTGGTGTCTGGACGGAGCATCATGAGGTCCAGCTCCTGACTCTGGACCAGCTGACACTCTGGAAGGAAACCTCCGTGGAGGAGGCTAGTGTGAGGGATACCAGCCACGATCCTGAGGTGGCCAGTGTGGGCTGTGCCAGGCAGAGGCCGGCGGCCGGAGGGCAGTGGCCAGGCCTGGGCAGGGGGGCCAGGGCGCAGCGTGGAGGCCCGGGGCAGGGGGGCCGGGGGGCAGCGTGTAGCCCCGGGGTAGGGGGTCCGGGGGGCAGCGTGGAGGCCCGGGGCAGGGGGGCCCGGGGCAGGGGGGCTTGGGGCAGGGGGGCCGGGGGGCAGCGTGGAGGCCCGGGGCAGGGGGGCCTGGGGCAGGGGGGCCGGGGGGTAGCGTGGAGGCCCGGGGCAGAGGGGCCGGGGGGCAGCGTGGAGACCTGGGGCAGGGGGGCCAGGGGCAGCGTGGAGGCCCGGGGCAGGGGGGCTTCAGGGGGCAGCGTGGAGGCCCGGGGCAGGGGGGCCGGGTGCAGCGTGGAGGCCCGGGGCAGGGGGGCCAGGGGCAGCGTGGAGGCCCGGGGCAGGGAGGCCAGGGGCAGCGTGGAGGCCCAGGGCAGGGTGGGGCAGCAGGCAGCGTGGTGGCCCGGGGCTGGTGGTGCCAGGGGTTTCATGGAGGCCCGGGCAGGGGGCCAGGGGTCAGCAGCCAGGCCAGGGGCAGGAGGGGCCAGGGGGCAGCATGGAGGCCCGGGGTAGGGGGGCCAGGGGGCTGCAGCCAGGCCTGGGTAGGGGGGCCAGGGGGCAGCATGGAGGCCCGGGGCAGGGGGGCTGGGGGCAGCATGGAGGCCTGGGGCAGGGAGGCCAGGGGCAGCGTGGAGGCCCGGGCCCTCCCCCGACACCTCGGGGCCCTGCAGAGTCCCGAGGGAGAAGCAAACCCGCCCTCGGGGCAGAGGCTCCTGCCGCACGTGGGAATCTGGGTCCCGGAGGGCTCAGCCCTGACGGCTGTGGGGCCTCACATTAGGGATCTCCCTGTGTGCCCCTGTCCTCCTGCAGGGCTGAGCTGGGTGAGGGGCTGGCCAGGGACACGTCGCTAACGTGCTGCTGGGAACCTGCACCTCGTTAGCAGCTGCGTTTCCAAAGGCTGCTGGTGGAGCTCTGCTCCGAGACTGGAACTGGGGAGGCCCAGCCAGAGCCGGTGGGGTCAGCCCAGGGTGCGTGAAAGCAGCACCAGGCAGCAAGCAACTAGCAAACGACAGAAGCAGCGCTCGTGGCCCGGGCTCCAAGCCCAGTCAACCCCAGACAATCTCCGCAGCGACTCAGCATGGCAGGGCCCATCACTAGCCCCATTTCACAGGTGGGAAACGGGGCACAGAGAGGTCAGGCGAACGGGCCCAAGGTCACACAGCATGGTGGGGCCAGGCCTGGAAGGGAACCACCCGGGAGGCCACGAGCGATTCCGATGTCAGAACATTTAAACGAAAAGGAGGCGCACGCACAGCAGGGTCGGGGGCCACCAGCACCGTCCTTATGTCCCGCTGGCTTCATGCTCCTCGAAGAGACTTGGCAAGTGCTGGCAGTGACTTGTTAAAAGACAAACCATCAGAAATAACAGCACTCGTCTCCTGGTCTCTTCCCCGCTGCAGCCTCCTGGGCTCCATCCCTCTCTCCCTCCACCTACTGCCCTCTCCCAGTCCTGCTCTCCTGCCGTCGGAGCAGAGCCCAGCAGGACATGAGGTGCCCTCTGGATGTGACGTTCCTGCTGGACGTGACGTGCCTGCTGGACATGAGGTGCCTTCTGGACGTGAGGTGCCCGCTGGACATGAGGTCCCCGCTGGATGTGAGGTGCCCGCTGGCCATGGGGAGACCAGAGGGTCTTGTCTCCAGGACACTCCCGGCCCCGGGACAGCAGTTCCCACTGTCCTGGCAGCCTCCGGGGACGGCGAGGGTCACTCCCTGCTGGAGGCACGGCAGAGCCAGTGGAGGGAAGGCCCGGCCGCGCTCTAAGGCCGGCCTCCTTCCCCAGGGTCTGAGGGCTCCCGAGCAGGAAACCGCGCTGCTGGCTGGGAGAGGGCACTGCCTCGGCGCCAACCCGCTGGCCGTTATCAGGCGTCCGTCTTCGTTCTGAACCGACGAGCCTACGGATTCAGGACACCCCGAACCACGACCCTGGTTTCACCCACTCCTCCGTCTGGCCACGTGGCAGCCCCTTCTCCGCCCGCCCCAGGCCCTGGCTGCATATTAACCTCTAAGCACAGAGTGGCTGCCACGGGCCACCTGGCCAATGCTCGGCCACAGTCGGGCCCCAAAGCCCAGTGGGTCGCTGGCCTCAGCTGCAGCACTCGAACCCCCAATGACAGGTGGACCCCGTAACACCTGAGGGGGAGCTCTCGCCACCAGGAGAACACCTGGGCCTGCCAACAGGCACTGCCCCTGCCAAGCAGAAGGCGAGCATGTCGGAGGCCAGCACCAGACTCCAAAGCCCGAGGCGCCTCGGCCCTCAGGCCACTTGCCTGACCGCGCAGGCTGGTCCCAAACTGGGGGTCATAGTGGGGTTGCTGGACGGCCTGGCAGGGCTTGCTCGGGTGCAGGACGGCTCTTTGGCATCGCTGGAGGTTGGCAGACCAGGTGCAGACCTGCAGGGCAGACAGCTTGTGTCCAGGGCCAGGAGCCGCTGCCCAGGTCGGCAAGCCGCCGGGTCAGCCCGCGGCAGCTCGGCAGGGCCTGGGGGTGTGCCCGCCCGCTGCTCCCACCTGTGCTGCCCAGGGCGAGGAGGGGTCAGCGGCGAGCAGGAGGAGCAGCCCCTGCTGGCAGGTGCCGCCCCCAGATGCTGGCCAGAGGCCGCCCGAGCCCCAGGGACCACGGCCCACGCTGCAGCGCCTGCACCCCTGGGGACGCCAGGTCCAAGCAGGAGTCTCTGCCGAGCCCCGCCCTCACTCCGCGCACACCGACGGTGCGCTGTGCGTGCTGGGCTGCCCGGGCGCCGAGAGTGGCTCCTGCCTCACAGACCCGCAGGCTTCAGATCATGGATTTGGACAGAGGCGCGAGGCCATTTTAAAGCCGCGTCCTTGTGGCAGAGCCGGTGCCCTGTGGCAGCCCAGGCGGCCCCGTGGGCGTGCGCCCACCCGAGGGCCCGCGGCAGCCCTGGGGTCTCTGCGCCCGACGGGCTGCCTTCCCTTGGCGGCACAAGGACCCCTGCTCAGGAAGAACGTGGACGGGCCTCCTCCGGGGGGCCGCCGCCCCAGCGTTCCCTCGGCCCCTGCCCCGCTGCCCCCACGGCTCCCCCGGGGGAGGCGAATCCCAGGGCAGGTGTGTGCTCAGGGCTGCACGCGGGGGAGGCCGAGGGCGAGGGCACCTGCGGGCAGTGTTGGGGCTCCAGGGGCAGAGCAGCTGCGTGTGCAGTCGGGACGACGAGCCCCTGACCCGGGACCACCCATGCAAGGCAAGTGGGGAGCACTTAGATGGGGGCAGCCCCGGAGGGGAGACCCCGGGGAGTGCAGCCTGTGGGGAGCACACTAAGGGACGCACCTGGGGGCAAACATCCTGGGCTCCAGGCTCTGGGAAGGGAGCTCCCCACGGGGCTCGGCATGGGAGAAGCAGCTGGGGGCTGGAGGGGCTCCTGGGAGGGGCTCCCGGGGAGGCGGGTGGTGGGGTGGGCCAGGGGAGTCCAAGAGGAGCGTCTTGGGGGGAAGAATTCTGGGTCGGACGAGCTTCCATGGCTGCATCCTGGACGGGAGGGGGTCCTGGGGCAGGGGCACAATCGGGGAGCATCTGGGGGGCATCCTGGGGGGGCATCCTGGGGAAGCAGCATCCTGGGGGGGATCCTGGGGGGCATCCTGGGGGGGAGCATCCTGGGGGGGGCATCCTGGGGGGGAGGGTCCTGGGGGAGCATCCTGGGAGGAGCATCCTTGGGGGGCATCCTGGGGGGAGATCCTGGGGGGCATCCTGGAGGGAGCATCCTGGGAGGGAATCCTGGGGGGCACCCTAGGGGGGGAGCATCCTGGGGGGGCATCCTGGGGGGAGATCCTGAGGAGCATCCTGGGGGAGCATCCTGGGGGAGCATCCTGGGGGCATCCTGGGGGGAGATCCTAGGGGGCATCCTGGGGGAGCGGCCCAGGGAGGGCACGGCTTGGGGGGAGCAGCCACCCTCTGCTCTCACCTTTGGGCCTTGCTGGGGTGGGGGCCCACACCCAGGTGAAATCCTGCGGCTTCCGGTGAACCCCTGGGGAAGTTCAGGCTCTTTAGACCCTCTGGGCAGAGAGGAGGGCGGTGGGTGCTGGACAAGGCGGGCGATGAGAACAGGGACCCCACGTCTGCCCCTCCCCCTCACCTCTCTGTCCTCAGGATGGGGAGAAGGTAGACCAGCTGCCTCCGTAGACTCAGAGGGGACAGGCAGAGGGGCTGCCACCTGCAGACCCCAGCGAGGGCCACAGGTCTAGGGCCACAGCAGGGCTCCTGACCCACGGGGCTCACTCCTGAGCCCGGCTCATTCATGGGGTCCCCAGGAGCCCCCCAAGCTTGGCATGCAGGTCTGTGCTGTGGGAGAGTTGCTGTTTGTGTGGCCGAAGGGCCAGCTCTCAGCTCTTCAGCCTCTGCTCCCTGGGGCTGTCCGGGGGGCACCACCTCTCCCACGCCCGGTGGCCTGACCCTGGCCCGTTCCTGGGCAGCACCTGAGTGGAGCGGGCGGCGAGCAGGAGCCTGAGGGTCAGGAGCAGGCTGGGGAGGGACCTACAGCGGCCAGAGCAGAGCACGTGAGCCAGCCAGTGGCCTGGCTCTGCCCCCGGGGAGCTGTGCCCTGGGCAGGACTGCCAGCCTCCAGGATGGACGGCAGGCCCCTCCTGTGCGTGCTCACCAGCGCAGCTGCCCCTGCACCCCCATCTCCCTCCCCCTGGGCCCTGCTCCCACCGCAGAGTGATCATCACCTGAGCATTCTCCCGCCCAGCCTCCCAGCTGCGCCAGCCTGCCCTCCCGGCCCCTCCCCTCCAACCCCGGGGACCTGGTGGTGGCCTCCTCCTGGGTCACCCCTGTCGTGCAAATGACTCCCAGATGGCTCATCCCACGCCCAGCCCCCTCCCCAGCCAATGGCAGCAGCGGGGGGCTGGAGAGGGCCCCCCTACCGCCAGTGACTGCAGCCCCACCCCATCAGCCCTGGGCCCCTAGGCTTCAGGGCCACCACCGCTCAGGGGCTGTCCCCAAGTCTCCACACACAGCCCACTGGCCCAGGGGAGACCCCCTTGTAGGGACACGAAATGCCTGCTTCCCCTCCCATGAGGTATTTGTGCAGCTTGCTGGAAAGGGTGGGGTGGGATTGGCCGGCAGTCCACCCTGGAAGGTTCCTGTACAGCGCTCAGGGCCCGAGGGGCAGCGGTCGTTGCCCTGCACACCTGCTCCCCGCACTGTTCTGGGACCCCACACGACTCCCGCGTGCGCGTGCTCAGTGCTGAGCACTTACTAGTCTACGTGCCGCCGACTGCCCTGTGCATCGGCTGGACCCCTTGGTGCTGTCCGGCCCGTGATAAGCTTTGTGTCCACAACGTACGGGTGGCCGCTGCCCCACGGCCGTCACGGGACACGTGAGTAAATAAACGGCGTGGCTGCTGCTGGCCTTGGAGCCTTCCGTGGGCGTCCTTGGAGCATCAGAAGGACTCGGGCGCCTTCCCGGGCCCGGCCCTCCTGCGTAGCCCTGCTCACCCGCGCCCACCCACTCCCACGGTTTCCCAGCATGGCTGTGACCCGGCCCCACAGGGAAGCAACACGTCTCTCAGGGAGAAGGCGGTTTACTGCGCGTGGACAAGCAAGGAAGGGGGCACTCTGCCCCAAGCCCCTGCCAGGGATTTTATAGGCGAAGGAGGGGAAAGAGGAAAACAAGGGAGGCCGCGGGGCGGTGAGGAGTGTGAGCAGTTTGTTCGTCCCGAGCTGTCTCCAGCGCTCACCATGCCCTGGGCCTCCGCGGCTGATGGCGCTCAGTTAGAAGTCGAGCTCTCCGCGCCTTCCTCAGCCGAGCAGCCGGAGCTCCAGATGGGGCCCGGGGCTGGCCCTGCCCCCTGCCGGGTGTGCTCGGGACGCGCCTGTTCCGGCAGGCAGGGCCCAGGAGGCCTGTCACCCAGGATGCTCAAGAGGGAGCTCCTGAGTCAGAGGGACAGAAAGCCGGCTGGGGGGAGGGTTTCGGAGCTGCCTGCGTGAGGACAGCTGAGGAAGCGCATTTCCACCGTCACCCTCGAAGGCCAGTCCAGGGGCACAGCCGCCCCTCAGGCTCCAGGACATAAGGCTCAGCGGTTGCCTAGCAACCAGACCACCCCCCAGCCTGGACGCTACCATCCCTCCCCCAGCCCTGAGCCGCCCTGCATCTCCCCATTCCACACCCGAACTGCCGCTGGGCTGCCCGCCCTGGAGCGCCCGCACCCCCCATGTCCCCGGGATGACCCCCACACTGCCCCTTCTGCTCGGTCAATCCTCATCTGGGGTCTTGCCTCAGCTGAGGCTCTGACCATCAGCCCCGTGGCCCCTCACACCCCTCCAGCTGCCCCACGCTGCTGCCTCCACGCCCTGCGCCCCCCACTTCCACGCCATCCACTTCCCATGGCCTGCATGCTCCACACCCCCCACTCTCGCACCCCCCACTTCCTTTGGCCACCACCCCCGCACCCCCGCTTCCGGGGCCTCCAGCCCCGCACCCCCGCTTCCGGGGCCCCCACCCTGGGCACAGGCCGACCACCTGCCGGCCACCCGCATCGGGGCCAGCGCCCCGCCTGACCTGCTGAGGCCTCAGCTGCTGGGCTTCCAGGACCCCGGCCCCTTAGCTCAGCTCCAGCCCTCTCGGTCCCCTGCCGACCCCTCCTCACCCAGCTCTGTGCTGGAAAGTTCCAGGGCTAAGGCCCAAAGGCCAGCGGAGCCGGGTCCTGCGCGCAGCCCTCTGTCCACGCCCTCACAGCAGCCCCTGTCACTGCACTAAGAGCTGATGGCCCTCGAAGCTGTTTCCCTGCGGTCCACCAGCAAACACGGGGTCCCACCCACAGCACGTGCGCCCTGGGGCTGCCCTCCACCCCCCCCCCCAGGGCGGCGAGCCCTCCTGCACCTGGCCTTGTTCTGCAGCACCCACCCCACCCGAGACCAGTGCAGGGTGGGGCCCCCCACCCCAGCACCCTAACCAGCCGACGTCCTCAGCCTGGGTGTCCTCCCGCCTCCTCCCCTGCGCCTCCCTGGCCGCTGGCCCTGCTCCCGGGGCACCTTGCAGCCAGCCCTTGATGACGGCAGGTGAGAAGCACGGCGCAGCGAGGGCGCAGCGAGGGCTAAGAGGAAGCGCGCGTGTCCTTGATGGCTAATTATGAGCATCTTTCCATTACTTTCCCCAGTGCATATCAGGGGAAACTGAGCTACAGCTTGTTAATTATTACAAACCTCTAATAGCTATATAATTGTATGATTAGTATGGTTAGGAAATTATGTTTGTATATATATCGTGTGATTTAAAGGGGTGGATAACTCCACCGCTGGGTGGGAATTTTACTGTCTTAATTAAACAAGTTGAAGGGAGGACAGCAAGGGGCTGCTTCTGTGTGGGTCTGGCCAACAAGTTGAAGCTGGTTTTTATACTTTATTGCTTCAACAGGACAATTTTGACCCTCAAAAGTGGAATTTCGTACTAAGAAAGGGCTGTATTTTATTACTTTTAAATTTATGTTTAATTAATTTTCTTGTATTCTAGCAATAGGAGAGAAACAAGTTACTTTTCGGTGCTTGGTTACTTTCCAGCTATTCCTGCACCATGAAGCCCCCCAGGCAGACCCACCCAAGGGGCTGGGGGGCAGCAGGCACATCTTCCTGACCACAGCCCATCAGGTCCAGGGCCACGTCATGTAGGGGGCCCCTGCCCCAGGGCAGTGGGACACTGCCGGTCCCTGGCTCAGGGCCATGGGAAGGTCACTTCTCCTCTAGCCTCAGTTTGCTCCTCTGAAAAGTGGGGTGGCAGGAGGACGGGACCTGTGAACTTATTGAAGGGATGAAATGGGATAAGCCATGGAAAGTCCTTCCTTGTATGAGGCTTTCCAGGTGGGGCTGCTGTGGTGTTTTCCCATGACACATGGAGAGGACCTTGGCCACAGCCCCCACTGACCCAGACACCTTCCCTTTCCGTTTGTAAAGATGTTTGAGGTTCGCCTCAGGAGCCCCTGTCCTGGTTTTAGCCAGTGCAGGGAGCGCAGGGGCTGCAGGGAGTCCCTGGGAAGGTGCAAGCCGGGGCTAATTCATTACAAATAGAAAGCAGATATGCAGTGCTTCCTGCATGCGAGCACTTCTTTAGCCCTGAGCCTAACTCAGTGGGAAAAGCAGACAAAATTCCCTCCTCTCCTGGGATTCCCATTCTAGTTGTTGTGTCCAGCAGTAACCTTTCCATCAGCAGCAGGTGGTGCACCCAGCAAGTTCGGGGGTCACCCACAGGTATCCCTGCGGCAGTGCACACTGACCCCACGCTGCCGACGACGGCAGCTCGGCGATCTTATTTCTTTCTGCGCTGGCGTCCTGCTCTGAGGCTTCCATCCTTAGACTCTCCCAGGGTCCAGGATGACTTCTGGAGCTCCAGCCTGCACAGCCAATACTTCTGCTTCAAGGTGGCGGGAAGGAGGGAAGGAAGAAGGGGAGGGGCCCTCCCAGCTGGGTCAGCTCCATTGCGGCAGCCTGCCCGGAGCCCCGAGGGCCCTTCTGCTCATGTCACACTGGCCTGAGCTTAGTCTGGCCACTCTTAATACAGAGGATATAGTGGAAGAGAATGCTCTTTACAAACTGTAAAGTTCTAGAGCTGTGCTAATTTATGTATTTCTCTTAACATTATCCAAACTTTTTACAGACTCTTTTTCCCAAACTTTACAAAGACATGGAATGAAATAATTCTTCCTCCCACTCAGGTCCCTGTTTGCCCCCAGAGGCAATACCTGTTAACTGATCTTGTGTGTCCTTCAAATAAATTCTCTATGCATAGTATAACTATAGTGTGTGTGTGTGTTTGTGGTGGCCCACTTAAATCCAGTGTTGCCATACAGAAATACAATGAAAGTTATATACGTATTTTAAAATTTATAACAGCCACTACACAAAAGTGAAAGGCAATAGGTGAAGTGACTTCTGGGAAGATGGCATCAGAGTAGGTAGGCAGGACTCAATATTCTTAGAAAAACAATGGAGAGAGGGCAAAAAGCTACCTGAGGGAGCTGCTTTGGGGATCTGCAGCCCAGGAGAGTATTGCACATTGTCCAGGAGGGAGAGCAACAGAGGGGAAGAGGCCAAACAAATGCCACGCGTCTCTTACCCCTGTGGCTTGGAGCAGCACACCTACCCCACCCTGCAGGCAAAGAGCCTTGGGAAAGCCCCGGGCTCGCTGCAGCCACCTGAGTGGGAAGGAAGGTTCTCCTCCCTGGGGGGAAGAAGAGGCTGATGGAAGCAGAGAGTGGCCTCTCCTCAGTGAGTGTGGCCAGCTGAGCGCCCCCTGAATCGCCAGCTCTGAAGAGGCCCAGGGAGAGGGAAGGCTGTCACACCTAGCAGCCCTGGATGGATGGAACGAGGTCCGTGAGGGGCGGGCAGAGACAGGCGCTAACCAGCCCTGGAGAGGAGGAGGTCAGGAGAGGTGGGGGGCCAAGTGCTAGAGGCCAGCACGTCTTAGGGACACAGGGCGGGAGAGCCACGTAAGCTTTCAGAAGCCTGCTGACCTGAGCAGCGGGCGTAGCTCAGTGGGGGTGAGGGCCCTGGTTTGATTCCCAGGACCTGCTAAGAGAAGGGATCCAGAGAATGAGCCACCAGGTTGTCAGGTACCCAGCGGGCACCTTGTGACAGGGAACTTATAGACTGAGATTTTCTTTTTGTTTTAGGTTTTTCAATCTGCTATTTTATATTTATTATTATTTTTTATTATTTATTTTGTTTGGTTCCAGGTACCTTACCTGTGGAAGGCAGGTTGCAGAGTGATTGATCAATGGCAGCCTGAGGTGTTTCCTAGGGGCCTAAGAGGGAAACCTGTTTTATCTGGGGTATTTTTTGTTGTTGTTGTTGTTTGGGTGTGTCCTCTTTGTTTTTTCCATTTTTTATTTCCTTATTATGGTTTTATTCAATTGTGCTTGCTTTTTCTTTTTAAATGTTTGCTTCTACCTCCAACTCTTAAGTGGACAAGATGGAGTTAGAAATACTCAGGGCAATGGGAAGCCTCTGGCAGGATTGGAGGCACAGCCGCCATGTCTGACTCTGGTCTCATTTGCCAGATGGAGACAGCAGCCCAGGAGCACAAGTGGGTCTCCGCAGACCGCGCGGCCCTCCCCCAGCCCTGTGTGGAGTTGGACTTGGGGTTCCGTCCGTCCCCTTCCTGCTTTTCCGTGTCTGAGTGTGTGCATTCGCTCCGTGTGAACCCAGACTCCGGGGCTCACGGTGTCTGCCCGCCGTGGATGTGACGCTGACCCGGGAAGCCGATGTTAGAATGGATCCTGCTGTGTGGTGAGGAGACTGGGGGTGGGCCCCAGTGGCTAGCCTGGGCTCCCCAAAACAGTAGGGCAGAGCAGCGGGCTCTGAACCCAGCTGGGTCTCCCCCCGAGCTGGGGCCGGAGCCACCCACAGTCCTCCCAGTGAGCTGTGGGGGGGACGTGTTGGCAGACCGAAGTCCAGGGAAGAAGGCAATCCAAGAGAGGGGATGGACAGACAGTCATGCAGAAGGACTTTGGCGGGCTTCTGACAGTTGAAGGGCCCAGGGGAAATGACCTCAGGAGGTGACCTCACTTCCTCAGTGACAGAACTTGGAACCCTGGTAACCAGGCACCCAGATTCCACAGGCAGCCCCTTCCCAGCTCACTTGGCAGGAGACGCTCAAGAGAGCAACATGTTCTCCTGCTGCGTTGCGCGACCCGGAGGCTCCAGCCTCCACCAAAGCGGGAATGAATCCCCTTGCCATCGCTTCCGACATTGGCTCAGGCCTCAGCCACAGAGTCAATGGCCATCGGCACCCAGGAGGCAGCCAGAGGTGACACGGGGTGGCCCAGGGGAGCCGGTTCAGCACAGGCCACTGCTGTGCTCCTCCTGGGCAGCCCCACGTCCATCCTCTTCCCAAGCTGTGGGGGCGTGGACAGGGGGACCACTGTGGGCAGGAGCGGCTGTCAGGGTTGGGGACCCAGAGGGCCTTTCCTGTCCCCTGCCAGGTCACAGGCGGGGGTGGGAAGAGGCAGCTTGGGGACATCCATGTGGACCATGTCTATCCTGAGCCTCGAGCTCCCCTGTTCTCTCCACCGGGCTCGGGGGAAGGCAGAGCCCACCTGGGCCTGCCCTGGGTCCCGGCCCGATGGAGGGCCAGCTTCCCCTGTGGGGGAGGACAGGCCCCCTGGTGACGTCCCTTGGCCCGGCCGCCGGGCACTGTGTTTGCAGAGCTCCACGCAGGTGGTCGGCGAGGAGCTGGAGGAGGGGCTGATCTACACCGGCTCTCTGAGGAACGTGATGGTCCATCCAGGCCCCGGCCAGGGCCTGAGCAGGTTCCAGGTGAGAGCAACCGCTGAGGGGGTTCCCGCGGCAGCCGGGGAGCACTCCGGGGCCGTGTTCCACCCTGACCCCACCCCCCCATGTGCTCTTCAGTCTTTCCCACCTGAGTGGCCCCATATCCTGCTTCCCGAGGAACCTGGGACCCCCCAGTCCCCCAGCACACTGCCACTGCACACACGGGGGAAGGTCACTGCTCACGTGGAGAGGGGCGGGAGAGGGTCTTTAGCGCAGGATTCCCTTCAGGGCCGGCTGGAGGGTGGGCACGCCGCAGACACGTGCGCGTCGTGCTGCTGTTTGCCAGTCCCCTCCTCGGCCCCATGTCCCCGGCGGCATCTCCGTGACTGTCCTTGCCCATCTGCTCCGAGCCGTCCAGCTCTCGTGCTGAGGAGGGTTCTCGCCGTCTCCCACACCGCCTCCTTGACCTTCCCGGGTAGGAGCTGGGTCTGCCTCGGCTGCCCAGGATCCCAGGAGGGCAGCGGCTCAGAGCAGCCTTTCGGCCTTCGAAGCTGCTGGAGCTGAAGGTCCTGTCCCGGGGCCCTGCCGACTCTGCTGCCCTGGACACCGCCCGCAGGCCCCCAGGCAGTGGTCCTCCCAGCCCCGGCAGAGGCTCCAGGAAAGGGCCGGCCGGGCAGAGGACACGCAGACCTCCCTTTCTCCAGCGAGGGCCAGCTGACCTTGTGGAGGGGCAGCGGCGGGGGACCACTGGCTGTCTTTGGGGGGAGCGTCCCTGCAGCCCCTGGCCCTGGCCCTGGCGTTTCCCTTCCTTGTCCTGAGCTGGGGTCGGGGTGGCCAACGGCATCCCCTTGTTGCTCTGGCCCCGTGACAGTGCAGTCCAGAAGGTGGTCTCCTGACCAGGAGGGTCTGCAGTTGCCCAGGGTCTGCTCAGCCCCTCGGCCCTGCAGGGGCCTTTCTCCCCAACGACCCTCCAGGCACCCACCCTTTCAGGCCAGGGGCCTGGCCTCTCAGGTGCTGGCTCAGCTGCGCTTCCATGCGGAGGCCGAGGACCTTTCTCTACTGGGGCCCACACGGCCCCTCGCAGGACGTCGCTCAGGGCTCGGGGCAGCAGGTGGCCCTGGCCATGCCCGGCTGGGTCCAGGCGCTGCGTCTGACCACACTGCCCCCTCTGTCCCACCCCAGAGGAAGAACGAGGGGGTCCTCGTGAGGGGGGAGAGCCGCGCCGTGTGCACGGTCCAGGCCGGCCGCTGGGAGGACCTGGCGGAGCACCTGGTGCCCGCCTTGCAGGAGGGCGACCTTGACTACGTCTGCAACTTCCTGGAGACCTACCGCGTGTTCGCCTCCACCGAGCAGGTCCTGGACCGGCTGTTCCACCGGTGAGCGCCCGCCCCCACCCGCCCCCTGGGCTGCTGCACCCCCCATGCGCTGGGCATCTCAGAAACGCCACTGCCCCCGCTGGCCTCAGTTTCCTCCTTGGGAAGGGGTGCCCTGAGGACCAGCCCCCAGGGCTGAGTGTAGGACAGACTAGCAGGGTCAGTGGGAAGTGCCGCCCCGAGCCTGGCTCCGGGACAGGGCGGCTGGAGGCGCTGGGCTGCTCCTGGGCAGGACTTCCCTCTCCCCAGGGAAGAGGCTCTCAGCCTCGCCCACTTCGCACCCAGTTTTCTCATTTCTCAGGGAGGTCTGCGAGCCCTTTTGGGCGTCCGACCTTGGTGTGGTCAGAGCAGGGATCCCTGAGGGCTGTCAGAGGGCTCCAGGTCTCCCCCAGGTCTGAGGAGGTGCCGCTGAGGGCTCCCCCTTCCCCTGGTAGCCGGCACGTGTCTATTCGGTGCACGCGCTCCCTTCGGCACCTGGCTCCATGCAGCGGACACGGCAGACCAAAGATGCTGCCTTCTGGGGGCCTTTGGAGGGGGGCCGCCGGCAATAGGCCGAGCCATCTTCAGCAGGGGGGACACTCAGCCAGCAGCTGTGACAGCCTCACGGTCTCCCCTAGGTATGGAGGTGACCTCGGTGGGAAGGGTGAGTCTCCTGGACGCCTTGACGTGAAAACGTAGGTGCACCTTGGGTGAGGGCGAGGGGCTCTCATGCCCAGACCCCATCGTGGGGAGTCGGGTGGTGGGTGTCTGGGTAGGACTGGGTGGGGTCTGGGTCCACAAGTCCTCCGTCCCCTGGAAGGCTGAGTTCAGAGGGCTTCCTCCTCCCCTTGCCAAGGAGTAAGGAAGGGGAGGTGGGGTCCTGGGGCACTGTCTGCACAGGAGGCCCGGGGGCTCATTCCCCAGAGAAGCCCACCCATCCTCCACCCCCTCCCAGGCCCCAGGCCCCCAAACACCACCTCACGCAGACCCCTGACGGGAGGTGGTGAGCAGCCTGCTGCCAATCTGCCGGGGACCTCAGTCTTGTCTGCCTCCTTCAGGGGTGGCGGGGGCGGGGGGGCAGTGTCCGTGGGAAGGGAGACACACACGACACCAGGCGGAAGATGAGGCAGTTCCTCGGGGAAACGCTCCTGGGGGGACCGCGAGGGCCCGGGGCGGGAAGATGGGCCCTGCCCCCTCCGCACTCACCCCGTGCTGAAGCACCCACTGTGTGTCAGCACCGGGCCATGGCCAGGCCAGTCAGAGTCCTTGCTGTCCTCGTGGACTTTCTGTGCAGTGGGAGGGTCCCTGGGGGCAGCGTGGAGGGCAAGGCCGGCGTCTGACCGTGCTGTCCCCCCTGCCCTCAGCACCCTCTGCGCCCTGCTGGGCACCTGGATGGACCAGTACAGGGAGGACTTCCTGCAGCCTCCGGACTCACCCTGCCTCCAGCTGCTGGCGGCCCACGCCAGGGAGCACCTGCCAGGCTCTCGCCTGCAGTTCCGTGTCGTGCTTCTGCTTGCCCGGATGAGACACCCGGAGCCCACAGAGGCAGAGCCAGAGGGTGAGGGGCCCTCGGGGTGGGGGCACGTGAGCTTGTGGGCCGGGGGCCGGGATTGCACCGCAGAGGCAGGAGCCAGCAGAGGCTGCCCTCGGGCTGTGAGCACGGCGGAGCCCCAGACATGTCCCCTGGGAGCCTGCGGTGGGGAGCACTTTCCTGGGCAGGATCTTCCCCTAGAGGTAGTGGGATCTTCTCGGTTTTGGAATGACACTCGGAGCCATTCATGGTGGGGAAACTGCCTCTTGTCCAGCTCCTTTGTCAGCTCCAGAGCTACCGATGCCTCCAGTGCGACCGCCAGCGCCAGTTCCACCCCCTGCGGCCGACACAGGTCCAGAGCCAGAGTCGGCTCCATCACCACCCGGACTGCCAGCTGGCGAGGTGGCGCCAGCACCTGCCGTGCAAATAGAGCGTGACGCATTCTGTGCCGGGGCGCCAGCTCCTGAGCTGCAGGTGGCTCCAGCACCACCACAGCTGCCCCCCGCAGAGATGGGGCCCGTGCCCTCCCTGGAGCGCGACCATCCGACCCAGTCAGCCGGAGCACCTGCTGAGGAGCCGGGGGCCACTGTAGCACCATCAGGAGCAGGAGCTGCAGAGCCGGGGGCAAGTCTACCTCCACCTGCCTCTCCACCGCTCCACGGATGGGCACTGCCCGCTCTCGAGGGAGAGCCTGCTCCTCCAGCAGCAAAAGCGCCGGCTTGCGAGCTGGAAGAGGCCTCGGGGCCACCTGCACTGCCAACCGTGGAGGGAGCGCCAGTGCCCCCTACGGAGGCAGAGCCAGCCCCATCTGCAGGGGCAGCCCCATCCGCACCAGCAGTTGGTGAGGGGGAGGCGGTCCCACCGCCACCTCCAGTGCCACCTGCACAGGTTGCTCCAGTGCCCACTCTGGAGCTGCAGCCGGTTCAGGCTCCTTCAGGAGCAGCGGCTCTCGAGGGGGAGGAAAGTCTGTCAGCAGCACCTGAGCCACGGCCAGAGCTCAGCTCAGCAGCAGGGCGGGCTGCCCCCCCACAGCCTTCCTGCCCGTGGCCCGGGACCTGCGGGGACGGTCTGTGTGAGCAGAAGCCTGAGCTCCTGGCCTTCCCTCCCAAGCTGGTGGCAGAGCAGCTGTCCCTCATGGATGCGGTGAGCAGCTGGGCTTGGCAGGGGGGCACTGGGGGGACCTTCCTCCCAGGACCTGCCGCCCCAGCCTTCCCCACCCTGATCCCGAATCCTGGGATCTGGGTCCAAGCCCTGGTCCCCTGCCAGCCTTGGTCCCTGGGCGAGTTTCTTGAGCCCAAGCCCGCACTTGCGCCCCTGGAGAGGGGACCTAGGACACTAGCCGTCCCTGCCACACGCACTGCTATGACGATGACCCCGGCCAGCGTCCTGCGGGCCCGCGGGATCTGAGCTGGGGGTGGGCGTGGCCGGCTGACTTGCCCTCCTCCCCAGGAGCTGTTCAAGAAGGTGGTGCCCCACCAGTGCCTGGGCTCCATCTGGTCCCGGCGCCACCAGAAGGGCAAGGAGCACGTGGCGCCCACCGTGCGTGCCGTCATCAGCCAGGTCAACCGCGTGGCTGACTGCGTCATGGCCACCTGCCTCGGGGACCCCAGCATGAAGGCCGCAGACAAGGCCAGGGTGGTGGAGCACTGGATCGAGGTGGCCAGGGTGCATGCCGGGCCCTCTCTGGACTCCTGGACCCCCTGTGCTCTGGTGGGCTCTCGGCCTCCGGGCCCTGCCCTGCCTGGAGCAGAGCCCTCCTTCCTCTTCATGTCCCCCCAGGCTCTTCCTCAGGTGGAGCTTGGGGGTCCCGCTCTGGGGCCCCGGCTCGCCATCAGGGGCTCCGTGGGGGTCTCTCATCCAGAGGGGGAGGTCAGCCGAGAGGGCTGGCGTGGGAGCAGGGCACCCTCAGACCACTCCTCAAGGCCCATTCTTTCTCCCTCCCCAGGAGTGCCGAACCCTCCGCAACTTCTCCTCAGCCCGTGCCATCCTCTCTGCTCTCGAAAGGCACGCGATTGGACGTCAGAAGAAGACATGGGGGGAAGTTTCCAGGTGGGCAGGCTTCTTTCCAGGGGACGTGGGGGGGGGACCAGGGGCCCCGCAGGAGGCTGGGCATCACCCAGCAGGGAGCCTGGAGGCCGCAGGACCCGGGCAGGGGCCGGGTGGGCTGGGGCACCAGGTCTCACCAGGACCTGAGGTCAGCTGTTGGGCGTCACCACTGGTGCCGGCCGCGGTCGAGCCAGATGAGAGCCCGTCCAAGGTGCGCTGGTCAGCAGCCCGCTCTGTCCAGGGGACAGCTCCCATGTCAACAGCAGCCGCTCGTCAACTAGGATGGGGGTCCCCGCGGTGCCCACCTGAGAGCTCAGCTCCCAAGCCCACGCTGTCCTGCAGTGCTCGCAGCTGCCCAGTCTCAGCACCACCCACCCAGGCAGTCCGGGTCCCAGGATCCGGCTACGACCAAGTGGGCTGTCCCCGGGACGCTCCCACCCACTTCCACCTTTCTCCTTCCTTCTTGCCCTCCCCCAGGGACAGCTTCCACCTCTTTCAGACACTGTCTGAGATTTTCTTCACTGAGAGCAACTCCTCCCAGCGCAGCGAGCTGATCTCCCAGGTGAAGAGCAGGCGGGGGGCCAGGGCTCAGCAGGGGGGCTTGTGAGTGTTTCCCTGGGTGTTTCTTTGCCAACATCCTGTCTGGCCTCTTCTGGAGGAAGATGATGAGGGCTCTGCCTGGTTTGTGGGCAGGTGGGGGGCAGCTGCCGGGCCATAGGCCGGGGTTGGTGCTCAGACGCGGTCAGGGGGGCGCTGGGATGTTCCAGGAGGAGATGATGAACCGGCAGGATTAGAAGTCTCCATCCATGTGGGGATCTCAGACCTGCGCCTTGTTACGAATGGCTTGTGTCCGAGAGCTAGGAGAAGTCTTTGGGAGACGGGAAACCACGGTGGGTCCTTTCTGACTGAAACTAGAAGCTTCCACCTAGAAGACGCAGCACATCTTCGATGTCCAGTGCTGCAATGTCCAGCCGTGCAGCTGGAGGACGGGGTGCCCCTGCAGGCAGAACATGCTGAGTGGACCCCCGGCAGGGAGCGCCTGTGTGCAGGCCTCGGGCGGCCTTTGGGTTTTCCATCCTGTGGGCTGGGGCAGGCAGGATCTGCTCAACTAGGCCTCCCGGGACAGCCCATCCTGCAGCTCCACGGCTGGGGCGACACGAGGCCCCTCGCACACCCACGCACAGAGGCCGGGAGAAGCGGACAGCTGTTGGCAGTGGCGGGCTGTGGGGCGGCATCAGCGCAGACGAGGCCTCCAGCCGGAGGGAGACACCCGTCCTCGGCGCCCCGAGCGCATCCTTCCTTGGGCCTCCAGCGGAATGGTAGCACGAGCATCCAGCGGCGCCGCCCTCACAGCCAGGTGGCGGGGTTGACGGGAGAAAAGGAGCGTGGTCGAGCGTTCCCGGGACTCCGAGCAGGCGAGCCGGATGCCCAGAGCGTCCGTGCTGCCGGCGTGCACCCCCGAGGCCTCTGGACTCCCGAGAAGGGGTCAGGTCTTTGTGGTCACATCCCAGATGTCCACACCAGCTCAGGGAGGCCAGGCCGCTTGCACCAGGCCCCCAGGGCACCTCCGGCATGTGGTGGCAGCAGATTTCTACCTGCCCACTTGGTCCAGGGGTCCATGGCCCCGGGGACACTGACGCCGAGCCGCTCAATCCTGACAGGACTGGAACCCTGAGTTTCCCACCCGGGACGTGAACCCCAACAGAGCCCAGAAGCAGCAGCAGCAGCAGGAGGGGGAGGGGGTGGCTCCTGCCAGGGGGCCAGGGCGGGTGGCCTCCAAGTCAGGGTGGGGACCTCCTCCCAGCCATCCCTTCTGGGCCTCTGAGCCCAGGCAGCCTCCCTTCCATGTCTGTTCCCCTGGAAGCTTGAGGGCCGGGAGCCGAGGGAATCCTCGGGGACTAGTGGCAGCAAGTCAGAGCAAGAGCCTGGAAGAGCTGGGGCTGGGGGACTGGGTGGGGCGGGGTGTGGGCTTGGGATGGAAGAAACGCCGGTGCTGGGAGGGGACTGCAGGGGAGGTTGGTATCCTTGAAGGCCGGGCGGGGAACTTCGGGGTGACAGCTGGGTGCCCGAGCGTGTGCCGGGGTGATGCTGGGTAGTCCTAGGAGTCTGAGCCTGCGGGGTGGTCAGGGCAGGGTGTCGGGGGCCCTAGAGCGCCTGCGCTCATCCCCACCCACTCCACGCCACAGGGTGCCATCCAGGGCACTGTCCCATGGCTGGGGACATTCCTCACTCAGTTTTCGCTGGTGGACTCTGCCATGCCGGAGTTTCTGGATGTGAGTGAGCCGGGGGACCGGGGCTGCGTGGGAAAGGGTCCCTGATGCTTGGGAGGAGAGGCCGGCCCGAGCCCCGAGCACTGAGCAGTGGGCACACTGCATCTCCTGAGAGCCTCCCGGGCGCCCTGGAGCAGGCAGCAGTGGTCTTGTGGCAGCAGAGTGAGCACAGGCTGGTCCCAGGGCATCTCTCCACTGTGGTCAGAGGCTGGGCTGGGCGGGCCTGGGGCTCCCCTGGGGGCCCCACTCCTGCACCCACAAGCCTGCCTGGGTCCTTGCCTGGTCTGGGCTGCCCTGTGCCCATGGAACCCACAGTTGTGCTGGCGACAAGGGCTCAGGGGCGACAGGCACGGCAATGGCTGGGGGCCCCTGGTGACAGATGTGACCTCTCTGCCTTCCAGGGGACAACGGTGAATTTGAAGAAAAGGAGGAAGGTGAGCAGCTGCGGGCAGCAGTGCGGGGGTGGGGCTGGGGGTGGGGGCTGGACAGTGAGAGCCTCCTGGCAGGGCCCCCCCGGGCTGCAGGCAGCTTCCTGGAAGACTGCTGGGGAGTTGGAGGAGAGAAGACAGGGCCGCCCTGTCCCTCGTCCCTCGGGAGGGTGGGGGTTCACCTGGTGGAAGGCCGACTCCCTGGAGGAGGAGCTGTGTGAGCTCAGCCCTGAGGGCAGGTAGAGCGCGGAAGGCAGGGGAGGGCTGGGAACCCAGGGGCCCCGGGCCCCGGCCCACCAGGCAAGCCCACCCAGGCCTCAGCAGTGCCTCCTCCTCCGTCTGACCCCAGGAAGAGCAGCTGGTGGCCGAGCTGCAGAAGCTGCAGGCGCGCTGCTGCTACGACTGCCTTGTGCCCGACGGGCACTTCAGGGCCTGGTTTGAGGCCGTGGAGCAGCTCAGCCAGAAGGACAGGTGAGGCCAGGGGGGCACCAGGCCCCGGTGGGGGTGGGAGCACCCTGGTGGCTCCTGGGCCCGCGTAGGCCCTGCTGCCCGAGGAGGCCAGGACACGCGGATGCCAACTGCTGTGTGGATCCCGGGAGCCTGACGGCCTCCCCTCTCCTGTAGCCTCCTCCTGTCTCGTGAGTGGGAGCCGCCCCCCGAGGCGGCCAGTGAGAGCTTCCAGGCCCAACAGCCCCCGGAAGGCAGCGAGCCTTGGAGCGGAGAGTGAGTTCCCCTCACGGGGCAGGCGCGGGTGGGCTCAGGGGAGCTCCAGGCTGAGCGTGGGCTGGGGGGCCTGCCTGCCACTGAGCGCCGGGATCCCAGCTCCACTCCCGACCAGCCCTGGGGCTGCGAGAGTCGCCCCCTCCCTGGGCCTGTTTCCTCCTCTGGGCAACGGGGTGCTGCGGCGTGAGCTCTGGGGCAGTCGGGGCCCGCTGGCTCCTCTTGATGGACCTAGGACTCAGCCGTGTGCAGATTTAGCAGGGCAGAGGTGGGCAGGCATGCCAGGGGAGGCCCCCAAGGTAAGCCGAGCCTCCATCCAGCCGCCAGGGCCCTGATGCTGAGTCCAGTGGCAGCAGAACCGCCCATTCCAGCGTCCAGCTCCAGGGTGGCCCTGACCTCAGCGGCGGGGATGCCGCGGATTCTCCTCACGCGCCCGTGGCTGGCTCCTCCAGCTCTGCGGTGGAAATCCACCTGGACCAGGTCCCGGAGGCCCAGGACAGCCAGGAAGTGAAGGTGACTGCCCAGCCCTGCTCCCTGGGGCCCTCACCCTCTCACCGCCCCTCCTGTGCCTGCTGGGCCCTCCCCGTGTCTACCAGGGGTGGAGCCCCGTTGCCTCGTCCAGACCTTCTAGAGCCTTCTGGAGCTTCTCGAGCAACCCGGGCTGCCCTGAGGCTCCCGGCCTCTGCTGACCTCCCGTTCCCCACAGCCGGGGCCGTCGACCTGCGCATCGTCTCGGATCGGCTCCACCGTCACGGCAGCATCGGGAGGATCGTCCTCTTCCTCCTCCATCCAAGCCAGGGCCACCCAGAGCAGCCGAAAGCGCTGTGACTCACGGCCACGCTACAAACGGCACGTGGGCGACTGCTGCTTCGTCCGTGTCTCCCTGGCCGAGGACAGCGGCCACAAGGTCCAGAGCATCCTGGTGAGCCGGGCGAGCAGCCGCCTCCCGGGCCATGGTGGCTCAGGCCGTAGGCACCTGAGCGGTGCTGTGGTCCCCACCTGCCGCCCTGGAGCAGACTTACCAGTGGCTGGGGAAGGACAGACGGCCACGACCAGGGGCAGGAAGAGCGTGTGTGCGACGGCGGTCAGGGCTCAGGATGGTGGACACAGGCAGGCCCGAGGAGGCGTGTGCTTGGCGGGCCGAGGAGCAGCCGAGAGGCCAGGGCTGAAAGAGCAGGGGTCGGGGGAAGGGCTGGGGTCAGAGAGGTGTTGGAAGCCAGGTCCCAACAGGCCCTGGAGCTGCCAGATGGAGCGTGACTTTCTCAGGAGCCCCTGAAGGGTCAAAGCAGAGCAGGGACAGCAGGAGAGCTTTGGCCCCAGAGTGGACGGTGAGGTGGTGGGTGGAGACACCGGCCAATGAGGGGCTGCTGCCGTGACCCAGAGGGGAGGACGGGGTGTGCCCCAGGGCGCTGGCCGTGAAGGTGTGAGCAGGGCCCAGATCCCGGATGGACGTGCAGATGGAGCCACCCCTGCTCCGCGGCCCAGAGGCTGCAGCGCTGCGGCGGTGCCCAGCCGAAAGGGCTGCACTTCTCTTGTGGCCAGGAGCTGCCGTGCTTGTTCTACGCTGTCCCTGAGTGGCCCTTGGCCTGAGCCCTGCCTGCACCCGGGCTCTCGTGCTCAAGGCAGCTGCGCTCTAGACCTTGCTGAGCACAGCTGCCTCCTGGAGCCCAGGGCCTCCTGCGGGGCCGTAGGGTGTCTTCCAGCCTCCTCTCAGACAAACATCTGAGCTTGGACTGGACGTGTGTGTTCTGCCTGGGGTTCAGTGCTCCCGGGAGGCCTCCTGGAGGGGCAGGGGCAGGGCAGGGGCCCTCCCCGAGGGCGAGCCCTCTCCTGTGACGGGGAGGGAGGAGGGACAGAGAGAGGCCCCGAGGTCACTCCACAGTCCCCACCCTCTGCTGTGAGGCCACCCTTTGTCCCAGGGCTCTGGGGGCCCCTAGCAGTTGTGCAGGCTGAGGACCAGGGGCCGGGGCTCAGCCTGCAGGGCAGGGGATTTGGACCCTCCTTTGGAAACACCCTCAAGACAGAGGTGCAAGTTCTTGTAGAAGGGGTGAGGAATGACTGGGAAAGAGCCCTCAGTGCGTGGAGTGTCCCCGGGGGAGCAAGAGAAGACGGGGAGGCCCCTGTAGACCCAGCCCCGAGCAGAGGGGCCTCCTCGGGGTCTCGGGCAGCTGCGCCGTGGGGAGCCAGCTCCAGGACCCATGTCCTGAGGCCTGTCGTTGACCTACCGCAGGTGACCGACCAAGACAGGGCTCCAGCCGTGATCCGCAAGGCCCTGGAAGAGCACGAGCTGGCTGGGGAGCAGCCCGCGGACTACCAGCTGGTGCAGATCCTCTCAGGAGATGGCAGTGAGTCGGGGGCGAGTGGAGAGGGCGGGGGCGCAGTGGTGGGTGGGGGTAGCACGGCCCCGGATGAAGTTACGAGACCCCGCTCAGGAGACCTCGGTGCGGGGCTGCCCTTGGCGGGCTCGGCAGTCTGGCCCGGGGAGCGCTGGGCACAGGGGCGTGCGCTGGGCTGGAGAAGGCCAGTTTCAGCGCCGCCTCCAGAGCAGGGAAGGCAGGTGGCAGGGGGGCTTGGGGGAGGAGACGACCTCGTGGCAGCTCCACTCTGGGGCTGGCAGGTGGGAGTCAGAGTCGCTTTTGGATCAAGGGTCCCCCGCTTTCAGCTGTGCCTCTGCAGTCTTCCCTGATCATTCAGGGTGTCATTCAGGCGGCTCCTCTGTGGTCCAGGAGTTGAACTGGGGAAGTCGGGTGCCCGGGTGAGGCCAGCTCTCATGGGGACACAGAAGGTGGGGTTCGTCTGTGCCCCGGAGCACGGCTGACCCCCTCTGCCCCACGCCCCCAGCACTGCAGATCCCGGACGACGCCAACGTGTATTACGCTATGGCGCCCTCGCCCAATTATCGGTTTCTTCTCCTGAGGAAGACCACGCCCCTGGATGCCGAGGTCAAGGGGAGAGCTCTCTCAGCCTTTCGAGGGAGTTGGCGGAAGGGACCCAGGTTCCGAAAGGGGAAACCGTAACTGGCCCCAGCGGCCCCCCAGCCTCAGGGCCCCCTTCCCTTCCAGGTCCGCCTGGCCAAGTCGTTCTGCTGACCCCAGCCACCACGGGCCAGGCCAGGCAGGCGCTGCCCTCCCCAGCAGCCAGTCTGGGCCACCCCCAGACTCCACTCACACCCCTGGGCCTGTCCTGCCGCTCCAAACATGGCTAGTCAGAGGGAGGATCTGCGGGAGACGGTCAAAGAACTTGATTGAGACTCAACAGCAACAAAGACTATCTGTCTAAAGGGGAGGGGCAATACCTACCTTTGTCCTTAGGAGATGTTCGATGTGAGGGTTTTATTATTAAATTCTTGTTTCCAGTATAGCCTGGGAGTTGAGTTTGGTTCTTGCATTTCCTGTTTTCATCAAAATGAGATACAGGCTCTCCCAGTGCTCAATCGAAGGAGAAATCCTGCAGAGCCATCCATTGATTTTAGAAGGGAGAAGCGAAAAGAGCCAGCTGCCACTGCCCGGGTTCCTGAAGCCAACTCGGGCACCCACAGCAGAGAGCGTTTCGGTGCGTTTCGGTGTTCCCCCCGCGGGAGCCGAGAGCACCCAGGACTGTCGGACTTAGACCATTCACAAAGACCGTTTCCCGAGCCCGGGCAGGCAGCGGCCTACTTCCCACCACTTTGGAGGAGGAAGGAACCTTTCCGGCTTCTTGCCTGAGGCTTTGCTTGCACACCAAATAGGAACTTGTCGTTTTCAAGGGCAAACGATAGGGTGACAGCAGCAGTAGGTAGGGCAAGAAGGAGAACACAGCTGAGAATGTGGAATGCAAAGGGCCAGAGGAGCAAAGGAGGAGGACTCTTGGCTCCAGTGCAAGGACAGGCAGACCTGGCCTCCTCAGTGCCCCTCAGGCCTCATGGTCCACACTTGACCTTGGAGTTCCTGCTTTGCCATCCTCATCCCTGGCACCAGAATTCCTTTCCCTGAGGCGGGGACGGGGATTTGAGCTGCAGCGTCCCGGGCTCCAGCTGGGCCTCCTTGGTGTCCACACCACCGCTCCCTGTGA
The DNA here is from genome assembly GCF_030445035.2 of Dasypus novemcinctus. Taxonomy (NCBI): domain Eukaryota; kingdom Metazoa; phylum Chordata; class Mammalia; order Cingulata; family Dasypodidae; genus Dasypus; species Dasypus novemcinctus. Next base: position 1,355,571 of record NC_080696.1, on the reverse strand, counting down.
TCGAGTGCTTCCCACTGCCATGCCATTCCCTGTGCACGTCCTTCCCCCGGAAAATCCCCGCAGGCCCCACCTCTGCGCGGGCTCCCCGTGGGCTCTCCTTGCTGGTCGGGGCCTGCAGCAACACGCGGGAGCTCTCAATGCCAAGACAAGAGCGCTGCTTCCTGGCGGCCAGAGACCCCGCGCGCCCTTTTCTGCGGGTCCAGGGGAAGACGGGCCGTGCACTCTGAGGTCCACACTCCCCGCCGTGTGGCCGCTGCCTGGTCTCAGGAGGAGTTTGGCTCTGAGCGCTTCGAGCTTGCGGGACTCTGGGAGGGCTGCATCCATCGGTCCACAGCTCGGGCTTTGCTGATGTCACGGGGGTGTGGACAGGTCCTGTCGGGAGAGGGTGCAAGTCACGGCCTGCTGGGACCGACGACCACAGTCTTGCCCCGATTCCCCTCATGGCACGTTCAATCGCTGAGCGGCTCCCTGTCGGGGGTGGCAGGCCCTGTCCTGAGCTCCCCGTGGGCTCTAGCCTGGCTTCCCCATGACCGGGAGCTAAAGGGGAAGCCCTGGCTCAGCACAGAGCCCAGGAGCCTGCACCAGCCTCCCGCCTGCCCCAGGTGAGGGCCGAGAGGCCCCTTCCGTCTGGGTGATCGGGGAAGGCCAACACTCTCATCGTGCACGTTCATGAGGAAATATTGGTCTCGAATGCACTTTCTCTGTCAATAAGAGAGTCTCTAGCTCCAGCGGTCACCGTGAGCTGCTGGTGCTGGATGCTCACCTCTAAAAGGGAAAGAGTCACTGATTGCCAGAGGGCTGCTGTGTTACCAGTCATTGTCCCCCAACTCTCGTTCCGCCCTGGTAGTGGGGCTCAGTTCCCTGGGTTCCCTCACGTCCTCTCCTATCCCAGCTGGGGACAGGCTGGACATCCAGTTCAGGGGTCCTAACTGCAAACACAGGGGCCGGGAGGCCAAAGAGGAAGAGGAGGGGGCGCCTGGCCTTGTCGTCGGCCACACTCCCCTGCCTGCCTCCAGATGCCCTGCTCCTGGCTGTCCTCTGTGGGTGTCACCCGGGCACCTTGGCCGTGGGGAGGTGGCCAGATATCAGGTAGCCTCCCCCCCCACCCTCTTCACCCCCAGCTTCTCCAGGCTCTCCAAGCCCACCAAGCCCATCAGCAGCATGGCCCCCCACCCGGCAGTGTTCCAGGTGCCCCCAAGGTCCACGGGACCAGGTAAGCACGGGGAGGGCTGGTGGCACACGGCGTTGGCCGGTGCCTGCGAGCAGAGCCGTGGATGCATCACCCACGTGTGCCCTGCAGTGACCAGCGGGCATCACTGCCCTGCACGCAGAGTCTCCCTGGTCAGCCAAGCCGGCCAGGGCCTATGGGCGCACTCGGTCCCTGAATCTGTGACGGGAGCAGAGCCCTGGAGCCGGCCGCTCACACCTGTGGGTCCCTGGGTGGAGCTTGGTCTTGCCAGAAACTCTCCCCGCCCACTCCTACCCGAGCACAGAACAGAAGAGGACCCGGGCAGCAAGGAGGGAACATTCAGCAGCGTGGCGCTGCCCTGCCAAGGGGAGCAACGGCAGCCGGGGAGGCTGCCAGGCAGCAGCTGGTGCAATGAGCCCCGACACCGGGGCGGCTGGGGGAGGACGTGTAAAATTGGGAAACTGACACCGAGAGAGGGAGCGATTGGCCCGGGGCACAGGGCTGAGCAGAGTCCCGAGTGTAAGGAAGGGTTGCGCCCTCAAGCCAGGGCTCCACACCCCCCACCCCACAGAGTTTCCTACCTAGGCAGAAACCTCCAGGGCTTGTCCCAGGGCCAGGAGCCAAGGGCAGCCTCGGACCACTTCCCCGGGGGAGCGCAGTCTGGGAGGATTCCTGGGCCAGGGCTTCTCCTAGAAGCAGGAGCTTCTGTTCCTCCCCTTCCTGCTCCAGGTTCCAAGGGACCTTCAGGCACTTCTCTATGGGAAAAGAGAAGGATGAACTCCGGGCTGCAGTCTCCTTGGGATCACAGCTTTGGGCCAATTGGTGCTCTCTCCCACTCGGCAGGAGGCGAGTGCATCAGGCTGCTCACAACCACGCCAGCATTTCCAGTGAGGAGCACAGAATGAATGAGTGGACAGTCAAAGGACGGTGCCACAAGATCCCTTGACCCCAAGGCAACAGGACACTCTCCCCAGGCTCCAAGTCCCCCACCGAGACCTCAAGACTCTTATGGCAAAATGGACTGACAAAGGACAATTCCAGCTGAGCACTGGCTTTGCCAAAGCAGGCCCAAAGAGACATTATTCAAAGGTCAGTCTTTGACCATCAATGGTCATGGACCAGGCCACTCAGGGTGTCCCTGCCCCATGGGTAAGGAGATGCAAACCAAGAGCAGCCATTTTCCTAGCTGCAGGATCTTCAGCTTGAGCTCTTCCTGCCTCAGCCAGAGAGCGATGGTGACTACTGGCTCTGCCTGCTGGACAGCAGCCTGGTTCGTGGATGCACCGAACCAGGGCATCCCTCCTTCACGGAATGTCCCCTCCACCCAGGGCTTGGAGGACGGCATCAAGCATCACGTCACAGTCAGGGCCAGACCCAGTTGCTCCCAGCGTTGAGATCCCAGCTCTCGGCCAGGGCCCTGCCAGGGCTTTTCTGGCTACTGCGCTGACAGCAGGGGGCAGGGCTTGTGCTGAGCTCCTCATTCGACCTGGGCACAAGCTTCTGCTGGTGGCGGCAGCCCCAGCCTTCAGTTCACGGAGTCAAGCATCTCCACCTCCATCTCCGTCTCATTCCTGTCCAACGGCTTCAGCACCTCTCCCTCCTCTTCATCATCCCCCTCCTCATCCAGAGGCTGAAGGCTTTAGAGACCAAGCATCTTGGACATAGAGCCAGAAGCTGAAAACCAGGAAAAGCCAGAGATAGAGAGAGACAGACAGGCAGATGGAGAGAGAGACAGACAGGCAGATAGATAGATAGAGAGAGAGAGAGAGAGAGAGTTGAGTGTAGAATTACTATATGACCCAACAATCCCTCTGGTATATACCCAAAATAATCGAAAGCAGGGACTCCAACAGATATTTGCATTCTGATGTTCACAGTGGCATTATTCACAACTGTCAAAAGATGGTGGCAACCCAAGTGTCCATCAACCGATGAATGGATACACAAAAGGTGTGTACAATGGAATATTATTCAGCTGTAAACAGGAATGAAGTCCTGATGGGTGTGACAACATGGGTATCCTGAAGACGTTATTCTGAGTGAAATATGACAGATGCAAAAGGACATATATTGTATGATTTCACTGATATGGAGTAACTAGAATAAGAAAAATTTTAGAGTTGGAATCTAGGATATACGTTACTAAGGGCTGGGTTGAAGAGTTAATGCCTAATTTTTATAGTGTTTCTATTTAGTTTGATTGTAAAGGTTTGGAAATGGATGGTGGTGATGATAGCACAATATTTTCAGTGTAATTAATACCAACGAATTGTTTATGTGAGTGTGCTTAAAAGGGCAAATTTTGGGCCATATATATGTTACCAGGATAAAAATTACAAGATAAAGCATAGTGAACCCCACTGTAAACAATGGACTATATTAATAGCAGAATTACATAAATGATCTTTCATGACTTTTTTTTAACAAATGTCACACACTAATACAAGGTGTTAATAGAGTAGAATATGGGAACAAAAAGAAAACTAATGTAAACTTTGGACTGTAGTTAATAGCACAATTTTAATATTCTTTCCTCAACTTTAACAAAGTGTTAAAGTTTGCACATTACTGCAAAGTGTCAACAACAGGAGATTTGGGAATGCTGTATTTTTAACATGATTTTTCTGTAAGTGTACGCTTTTTTTTAAGAGAAGTAAATACTGTTCGAGTCATCTTCCTCAGAGCTCTTGATGGTAGCAAGAGGGTCTCAGTCACTTGCCAAGCACTGAAAGAAGGAAATGCACCTTAAGAACGAGACGGAAGTTCCTCCTGCTGGCCCCTCCCTCCCCTTCACTGGTTCAGGGAGAAGAGCACCTGCCCTCCCAGGTGGGTCTCTGGGACTTTGGAGATGGAACAGAACAGCCCCTTTGTGCCTCCTGGAGCACACACATGTCTATGCCAGTCCCTCAGTTGGCAGCCTGAAGGACTGGACCAGGACAGTTGTCTTTGGCTCGCCATCCAGAATGTGCCCTGAGCACAGAAGCAGCTTCCACACAGCTGACCCAGTGCAAGAAACAATCAAATCAAAGTGGTCAAGGAAATATTACAGGACTTAAGATATACAATGGAGAATCCAAGAGAAAGGGAAAGTCTAATTTTCAGTGAGGTGAGGGTACATTCAGGTCCCTGAAAAGGGGATAATTCCTAGGTCTAGAAGCACATGTCCAGGAAAAAAAGCAAACTCAGAAAACCCTGGAAAGGACCCTGTGCTTTCATCTCAAGCTGATCTTCCTGGTAAGAGGACTATGCTCTGAAGAAGTGAGTGAACTAACACAGAGTCAATTTGCAAACACTGTGATAGATATTCTTTACATGATGTCTTTACTTTCTTAGCTCCTGGCATGCAAGGAAATGTCTGTCATATCATTAACTGGATATGATCTTAAGGAACAGACAGCCCACAAACCAAATTCCAGGGCAGCATATTAATATATTAAAATGTAGAGTGTGACAAAAGATAAGAAACAGAAGATATCAAAATAAATAGGTAATGATGGACCATCCAAAGGAAGAGAAAAACTTCACAAACAACCATGAGGGAAATCAGACTTTGAACATATCAGGCAGAGACTTTAAGAAAATGTCCTCAAATATGCTCAAAGAGATAAAGCAAAACATAGAGAAAAAAACTAAGGATATCAAGAAAATGATATATGAACAGAGCAAGAATGTCAACAAAGAGACAGAAATTATCCTAAGGAATCAAACAAAGCTGAAAACTACAATAACTTAAATTTAGAATTCTCTAAAGGGGCTCAATACCTAACAGATATTTACATTACACCCCACAACAGCAGGATATATATTCCTTTGAAGGGCTCACGTGTCCTTCTCCAGGATAGACCATATGTTGGGCCTCAAGACAGGTCTCAGTAATTTTTAAAAGACTGAAATTATACGAAAAACTTTCTCTGATAATAACAGAATGAAGCTGGAAATCAATAATGGATGGAAAAAGGGAAAATTCATAAATTTATGGAGATTAAACAATACACATTTAAATAATCAGTGGGTCAAGAAGAAATTGCAAGAGAATTCAGTAAAAATCTTGAGAGAATAAAATGGAAACATAACATATCAAAACCTATGCAACACTAAAAAGGCAGTGTTGAGGAAGAAATTTATACTCCTCAATGCTTACATTAAAAAAGAAAGACTTAAAATTGAAGATCTAACCGCACACTTGGAGGATAGAAAAAGAACAACAAATTAATCCCAAACCAAGCTGAAAGAAAGAAATAGTAAAGATCAGAGCAGAAAAAAGTGAAATCAAGAACAAAAAAACAGAAACAGAGCAGATGTGGCTCAAGTGGTTGAGCACCTGCTTCCCACATGGGAGGTCCTGATTTCGGTCCCTGGTGCCTCCTAAAAAACAAACAAACAGACAAAAACAAACAATAAGCAAACAAAAGAAAAAACCAACTCTGGGGAACCAATGTGGCTCAGTGGTTAAGTGCTAGCTTCCCACACACGAGGTCCTGGGTTTAATCTCTGGTCCTGGTACATCTAAAAAAAAATAGACAGAATCAACAAAACCAAAAGTCAGTTCTTTGAGAAGCTCAACGAAATCGACAAACCCTTAGCTAGACTGACAAAGGAAAAAAAGAGAGAAGATGCAAATAAATAAAATCAGAAAAGTTAGGGGCATTACTACTGACCCCACAGAAATAAGAGAGCTCATGAAAGGATACTACAAACAATGTATGCTAAAGAACTAGACAATGTAGACAAGATGGACACATTTTTAGAAACACACAAACAACATACACTGACCTAGAAGAAACAGAAGACCTCAACAGACCAGTCACAAGTAAAGAGATTGACGCAGTCATCCACACCCTCCTGGAGGTGAAGAGCCCAGGACCAGGAGGTCTCACAGGGGAATTCCATTGGTCTTTCAAAGATGATCAACACCAATCTTGCTCAAGTTCCCAAAAATTGAAAAGGAGAGAATGCACCAAACTCATTCTATGAAGCCAACATCACCCTAATACCAAGACCATATAAAGGTACCATGAAAAAAGTGGGAGAAAAAAAGAAAAATTTAAAGCATCTGATGGAATTGTTCATAAAATAAAGGCAGAAAGAGAAGAAAGAAATTTGCTACATTCAAAGCAGTGACCATAATTAACTTACACAGAACTTTCTGCTTAACATTTATTGAGCATCTCCTATGCACCAAACACAATTTAAAACACTGGAAGTAGAGCAATGAAAAAATCCAAGTCCTGCCCTCACTGAGCTTATAGCCAGGGAAAGGACAAAGACAAGTAGTAAAATGTCAGGTGGAGATTAATGCTGTGGAGAAAAAGCAGAGTAAAGGGGATAGAGAGGAGAAGGTTTCAATTTCCTATCAGATGCATGTGGTAGGCCTTGTTGCAAAGAGGACATCTGAATAGAAACCTAAATCAGGTAAGAGCAAACCATGCTTATATCTAGAAGAAGAGATGGATGAAATAGCACAAGTGAAAGCCAGGAAGTAGAAGAGGGTCTGCTTTGTTCAGGAATAACAAGTTAGCATGACTAGCACTGGGGGATGTATGCAGAAAATAGCAGATGAAGAAAGGTATTGAAGGCTGTGGAGGTGCTGGGGTGGGGGCAGAAGAAGACTGTGTAGGAGTAAAGTTCTTAGCTTTTTTTGTGCCATGGCCCCCTTTGTCTGATGAAGACTATGGCACCTTATCAAAGTTTTTAAGTGTATTAAATATGTAGGATTACAAAAGAAACCACATTTCAATGGTATTATTAAAACACAATACTCAAGACTTGATTTGTGACAAGTACAACATAAAAGACACAGGTCCTATGGTCATGGCAGATAGCTCCAGAGTTTGGTGCCTTGACAGTGGGCCCTACTTTGTAATTTGTGCTCCTGAGTGTGACGGCATTAGACTCAGATGTTACTTCTTTCCCCATGCCTTTTCTGTCCCTCTTATTGAACCTGTGGTTGGTGGTGGGGTTGGTGTATGCCCAGGAGACTTGAATCTCTGGGATGTCCTTGGGCCACCTGGGCCCTGAGCCTCAGCAGAGTTGCAAAACCCAGTCTCTAGTTCGTTGAATTCACCCAGGACAACTAACAAGGTGAAGATGGACAACCACCACAGCAAGGAACAGAGAGAGTCTACAACTACAAGCAAGAGAGTCCCATCCATTAGCCATATGGGATTGAAGCCCCCTCTCAATTAGAGGTGGAGTGGGCATGGCCATCCCAGAATCCTCAGGACTGGGGAATAAAATATGGACTAGAGTGGACTTACTGCTGTTCTTCTATAGACTTATTGTGATTCTAGCAATGGAAGAAAAAATTATATCATTGATGTGGAGACAGTGGCCACTGGAGTTGCTGAAGGCAGCAAGAGGGAAAAAGAGGGAGCAGTTTTGGGACTTGGAATTGTCCTGAATAACATTGCAGGGACACATACAGGACATTGTATGTCCTGCCATAACTTCCCAAATGGAGTGGGAGAGAGCGTAAACTACACGTAAACTATAATCTCTGCTCTGTGGCCTTGCTCCAAAATATGTACATCAATTGCAAATAATGTACCACACTAATGAAAGAAGTTGTTAATGTGGGAAAAATGGCAAGTGTGGGGAGTGGGGCATATGGGAATCCCTTATATTTTTTAATGTACCATTTTATGTAATCTATGTATCTTTTGAAAACAAATAAAAATTGATTTAAAAAAGAACACTGCAGGGTTGGAAATATGCTCAATGTATGGGAGATTGACACTCCAGGATTCCAGGTTAGGGGATAAATAAAAGTTTGTCACTAGGCTGCCTTGTTAGCAGGGGATTCCTGGATGGTGTCTGCAGCTTTGCTTTCAGTCTGGCCCCCTCCTCTGTTTCCTGCACTAACCCGCCTCAACTCCCCCTCAGCGTTCACACCCTTATTTTCGGGCAGCTGAAGGACAACGGTCATTCTTCTGTGGCTGCTTCCCGCTGGTCATGGCAGTGGTTGTAAGACTCTTTGGTTACTCTATTGAGGGTGAGGGAAGGTGAGTCTGGGGCCATAGTGAGAATTGGTTGAAATTCTTGCATGATTAATATTTTGTTCTTTGATTCTGGAAGAGATCTACTCCATTAGATTTTTTAGAACATAAGGGCTTATGGGAAGTACAAAGAAAATGGATAAAACTGACTCCAGGAGGGGTGCTAACCAGGACGATGAGGGGACTGGGAGAGGCTTGAGATGCCGCTTTTTGCATTCTCATGTAGCTGGGTTGCCTTTTCTTCCAGAAACTGTACGTAGTCTTGGGCTTGGACTGACCGACTGACGTAGAGGCAGTCCTCCCCTCTGAAGTGGGCACACATGCCTCCTGGTGCTGCTGTCAGCATATCAAGGCCCCTGATTTTGGAGGACCACAGCAGCCAGGGAATTTAACTGGGTTTGGACGTGGCAGGCTCGCCACGGTGCTTTCTAAGCATGCAGCCAGCTCCAGGAAAAGGTTCTGATGTGCCCTTGTGCCTGGATGGGCCGCTGTGCTGTGGCAACTGCCCACCAGTCCTGAGAATTCCTGCTGGGAGAGGTGAGGAGGGGGATTGCCCTGTGCTCTGAGGCGGTGCAGTGGGGTGAAGCACAGGGATCAGGAAGGTTTTGTCCTGCACTTATACTTAGCTTTGGGGAGGCATGGATTAGGGTGCAAGTTCCAGACCATCAGGGTGAGACACACCTTATGTCCAGAGAGAAAGGAGAGACCCCGGAGCCGTGCTGAAGGCGGGGTTTCCAGCTGGCCCAGGTGCTGCCTGTTCGTGTGGCTGCTGCATGGATTTCACTTCTCTCCTGGGCTGGTCGAGCTCACTGGTGATTGACAGGCCAGGGCCCAAGGCCTGGGAGGCAGAGTCAAAGGTCCTTCCTCCAGCCTCGCCCCGATCCAGCCCAGGCTCCCAGGTGGCCGTGGAACTTTACACAGCGACGTGGTGATGTGGGGTTGGTACTCCGACTTGTAGGACTCACTGGTCAGCAAGTCCTTGGGATGTGCTACATTGTCGCCCAGTAGTATGGCTTGCCCAGGGTCAGTGCTGATTTTTAGAGTATTCTTGGGATATTAGGACAACGTCTTGCCTTCTGTAAGTGATGCTGGCCCACTGGGAGAGAGTTTGTGTTGACAAAGAGGTAATCCAGAAGGTGTAACTGCACAGGGTGCTATTGATAGTCCCCAGGAATTTGGTTTTGGGTGTGGAGAATTAGAAAAGGACACAATGGACTGAGGTGACATATGTAAGGTGATACACAGGTGTCCGATAAGACGGGGCCGGTAGTACCGGGCCAAGCAGTATCCAGAGACATCCCAGGCTCCGAGGTCCTGCAGGAAGGACGGAGGACACAGGCACTTCCTGCAAAGGCTCACCTGTTAGCAGAGGGCTCCCTGCCAGCAAATTGGGGCCTGGCAGGAAAACATGGCCAGACCCGTGGCCATGGAATTCCACCTGGAAATCATCTGAAGGAGACGCTCACCAGCAAGCGGCTGGAAGAACCCGCAAAAATCCTCTCTTTAGAACGGGATTTCATCCGGGATCAAGGAAAAGCCAGGACAATCTCATGGGGTGTATTAGTCAGCCAAAGGGGTGCTGATGCAAAATACCAGAAATGAATTGGTTTTTATAAAGGGTATTTATTTGGGGTAGGAGCTTGCAGATACCAGGCCATAAAGCACAAGTTACTTCCCTCACCAAAGTCCTTTTCATGTGTTGAAGCAAGATGGCTGCTGACGTGTGCTTAGGGCTCAGGCTTCCTGGGCTCCTCTGGGCTCAGCTCCTGTTTTCTCCACAAGGTCAGCTGTAGACTATGAGGCTCTCTAGGCTTTGCCTGTCTCCACAAGGTCAGCTGTAGACTGTCAGGCGAATGGCTCTCTTCTCCCAGAGCTCCAGCTTAAGACTTCAGCATCAGACTCCATTAAAACCCTCTCATCAAAAGCTCCAACTCTGTCCTTTGCCATACCTTTTATCATTTTACCTAATGACGTGGCCCAATCAAAGCCCTAATCATAACTCAATCATGCTCAGTAATAGAGCAGATTACAAAAATAATCCAATACCTATTTTTGGAATTCATAACTATCAAACAGCTACATGGGGCCTTATAACTGGGCCTCCCTGGGGAACTGATGGGTGGGGTTATCAATCAAAACAGCAAACAACTGGGACCCCTCCCCCAAACATGATCAAGCTGGAGGAATAATTAAAGGTTTGAAAAGCAAGCACAGAGGTTAAATCGGCCCTTTTTCTCTCTCTGCCTAGACCAGCCCACAACTGTACCTGGGAACCCAGTTTCATTTTCTCCACTCTTATGCTTTCTTTTAGATGAATCTACTATTATGGATGATTCTGCTTATGGAATGTAATTAGTCTTTTTTCACCTGTTAATATTCATATTAAAGTGTAACTGTTAACTTATGAGTTAGATGTTCCCGTGTTGTTCACTGAGGAGATACCCTGGAGACATGGATGTATCGCTGCCGGGTTCCAGGCCAGTCCACTGCTCACTGCTCTCATCCTCGGTTACTGGAGCCAGGTGGGGAGACCTCATGCACTTGGGGTGCCTCTTCTCTTCCTTCTGTTGCCGGATTTCCTCTAGGTTCTTGGCTCTGTTACATAAATTAATTTAAGAACATCCCAGTTTAGTCAGGCCAGTTGTTTAAGCAAGAGAAGAGGATAGAAACAGGAGGAACAGATTATAGGCCTCCAGGTACCCTGGAATGCTGGTCCAGGCAGAGAGAGGGAAAAGGGCTGCTCCACTTTTAGCAGAGAATGGGGACCCTTATAGTTTGGAAATGACCGAAACGGAATTTTCATGACTTTAAAATGACCCAGGGAAGTGGATGTGGTTCAGCCAGGGGGGCGCCCGCCCACCATGTGGGAGGTCCTGGGCTTGGGTCCTGGAAGAAGATGAGCCAACGCTGCCCCCGCTGCAACGAGCAGAGCCACCAGCCAGCAGAGGCTGCAGCCCATGGGAGCGCATGTGGCTCAGGCCACTGGGTGCCCGCCTCCCATGTGGGAGGGCCTGGGCACGGTTCCTGGTGCCTCCTTGAGAAGGTGAGCAGACAATGAGCAGATGGAAGAGAACTAGCTGTTCGGGGAAGTAGATAAAGAAAAATAAATCTTAAAAAAATTAAAATTACCTATAGAAAGAACTTTTCCTCCTAGATGGGTAGAAAAAAATGAAAGATGGCTGTGGAAATAATTCACAGCCTGGAACAAAAGACGTTAACTGCAAGAAAGCATGAGGACAGACAGAAACAGGCGAAAAGCAAGAAAAGCATAAGGTGTACAGTAACTCAGTTTAACATATATGGAATTGTGATATTCTAAGGGAAAAGAGAGAGAAGCTATCAGGGGCAATATCTGGAGATTCCAAAACTTACAGATGACTTCAATCCACATTTCAAGGAGCTGAGGCTAAAAAGCATCATGCGAGTGAGAAGAGGAAATCAGCAGAAGCAAAGACTGTACCTTAGAAGCTTGTGAAGCTTGTAGATGAAAAGAAAAGATGACATTCAAGGGAGCAACAACTCCACTGAGGACCACGCTCTCCATGAGAAAGCTGGAAGAGAAAGCGCTGTTAGGAAGACATAGTTGGCCCAGCACTTACTGTCCTGGCACCTGTCACTTTGCAGGTGAAATCACTCGACAGCGTGAGTGGGAAGGCTAGCGTGGCCGGGCGTGGGGCAGAGCACGCGTGGAGCCTGCAGCCGGGCGGCCTGTCACTGAGGCTGGAAGTCGTTTAGTACACAGAGAAGTATATGCAAGTAGCATGTCCAATAAAAAGACTCTGTTGATGAGTAGAGGATAACTGGAATGGTGGCAGGAACTCTTGCATAGTTTAATCAGGAGGATTTCTAAGAGTCACAAAGTAGAAACAGCTTCAGGGTCATGAAAGACGAGGAAAGACGAGGAGCCACGAAGGCTGGAGTGGAGTCTGTGGGACGAATCTCGTGAAAAGTGGACCGCGCGTCAGAAAAGGGCATTTGTGGCAGAACTGCTGAGTTTCCAGAAAGGGCTCTAGCTTAGGCCCTGGTGTAAAACGTCACTTTCCCGTTGCTGACAGTGACCAAGCTGAGGCGACGTGCTCACTTAGAGAGGAGAGCACAGCCCTTTCACGTGCGTGTGGACTTACACATAGACCTCAGCGTGCTCACCTTAGGCGTTTGCAGGTTTTCACGTTCTCGCTTTTCTAAGGTCCTCTAAGAAAGGACAGCTTCTTGGGTCTTTCTGAAGTTGGACCAGGTCTGTTTTCCCAGGGTTGCCGCGTGCTGCTTCCCTGTGGTTTTGCTTTGATTGTTAAAGTGTGTGTGTGAGTTTGGCTTTTGCTTGAGATTGGGCAGGTGCTGGGAGTGGGGGGGGCGGGGCTTGGAAGTGGATCGCGAGGCCCACGGGGCCCCCATGCTGTCGTGGGGCCCAGGCCTCACACGCCCACTCACGCCCACACCCACGCAGGCAGCTCCTCAGGCTGCAGACCCAAAAAAGCACTAGAGTGGAGAGAAGGGAGCCCAGGGCCCTGCGTCCTGCGGCCACGGCGCTCACTCCTGGAGGACCCCTCGAGCACGTCCTCACGCAGGCCACGGGCTCGGACGTGCCAGCCAGACCGGCCCAGCTGCTCCTCAGGCTGCGCACAGGGGCCTCCCCAGAGCCCCCGGCCACCAGCTCCGCAGCCGGGAGCCCCCGCCCCACGCCTTGGTGTCTGGACCCTTTTCTCCACTGACAGGAACCGGGGCTCCAGGAGAAGCGGCTGAGTGGAGGGCTGCGGCAGGAAGGGCAGGACGGGAGCTCACAGCGTTGCCCTGCTGGAGAGCAAGGAAGGGCTTCGGGAAGCAAGGGGCTCCGTCAAAAGGGCAACGACGCCCCTCAGGGGCCCCTGGCTGAAAGGGGAAGTGACGCGTTCCTGGAAGGGACGTGGGAACCGGCCGTGAACCGCTGGCCAGGCGTCAGCAGGTCCATGCTGAGGCGAGCCTGTCCACACACCAGCAAACCCGAAGCCGAGTGAGAACAGGACACTGACATAGCTGCACAGCGCTCCTGCCCCAAGACACCTGCATAGGGAGGAGAAGAGAGCCTTTGTGTGGAGCGGCCGAGGACATGGCTCAGCTGCGAGAGGGCCGAGGCCAGGAGCCGCTGCGGGCCCGGCGGGCCGGCCGCTCTGCTGTGATGCGCCTCCCGCAGCTGCAGGCTGGAAACACTGGCACCGCCCGAAGGGCCCCCTCGGAGCAACTGACCCACAGCGGCCAGCAATTACCCTTAAAGGGCTCAAGGAAAAAACCCCAAAAGGTCGATTTTTAAACCGTCATAAACTGTTCTGTAAGTTTCTGATCGTTTAAAAACGGGCTGTGTGTGGTGGCGTGAAGCTGTCCTCACCCCGGGAAGGCGTGTTCTTACGCTCAGTCCACTGCTGTGGGGCGCAGCCTTCGCAGGAGGACGTCTGCTGAGGCCCAGCCGGTCAGGAGGGGTCTTGGCACTGAGTGGACGGAGTCCTTTGCAGGGGGATGGAACTCGGGCACAGAGAGCGGGAGCCCTGGGAGCGAGAGGCCGGCCACAGCCCAACAGAGAAGGGGCAGCGAGGCCGCGGGGCCAGCCCATGGCGCGGGGGCCAATCGGGCAGCCAGCCCAGAGCCCTGCTGATGCCGGATTTGGGCTCCTTTTAGCTCAAAATCGCCAGCTAATAAATGCCTGTTTGTTAACAAGATCCATTCCAAGGTATCTTCTTGAGCGGCCCGGGACGTGCCATCGCCGAGCACTGGGACAGCTTCTGGGGACGCAGACGCGTTGCGGGGTGAGCCGAGGCCTCTGCCCGCAGATTCGTGTCCAAGACTTGGTCCCGCTGAGTTCTGGGGAACAGAGTGGGGAGCGACTGAGAGTCCGAGTGAAGGCCCTGGCCCGCGGAGTGGGGGTGGCGGGGGCAGCCCCTGGACCACCGTGTGGAAGGCTGGGGGGCGGGGGGCGCCGCGCCGCGCCGCGGAAGGCTCAGTGCACTGCAGGTGCCCGGCCCCGAGAACACCCGCGTCCTGCCCTCGAACGCCGGCCCCTCTGTGCCCGCGGCAGGCTCGGTCAGGCCCTCCTGCCCGGGGGGCCCAGGCCTCTGCAGCCCGGCTCCTCCCTACAAGGGGAACCCAGGGGCGGGAGTTCCGCAGCCAGCCGGACTCGGGGTGCTTGGCGCCGATGCGCAGCACAGGTGCGCAGGCTCTGACACGCCCAGCCCCAGCGAGCACGTGCGGTGGGCAGGGTGCAGGTGTCCGCAGGACACGTCCCCAGTCCAGAGACGCCGCTGCAGGAATTCAGCCCCAGGAGATCACAGGAGAGAGGCGAAGGCGGAGGACGGGGCACCCTCCCAACGGGGCTGGGGACAGCGGCCGCTCAGTCCATCCACAGGGCCCTGATGCCTCAGGGGATGCGCCCATGCAGGACATGCCAGCCCGGCTGGACGTTCGGCCTTGCCGTGAGGGTGAGGAGACGCCAAAGCATCAAACCTGGAACTTCAACCTAACTGAACGGACATTTGCTGTGGAAACATGACGAAAATCCACGCATCGGCCCTGCAGGGGCCACACCAGCCGGGCTGCGGCTCAGGCCTCCATGGAGAGGCGCCAGGAGCACAGAAAGGCCGGATGCGGCTGACGGCAAGCGGGGCTTGGCCGCGTGCTGCGGGACAGGGAGGAAGCGCGAGCTGCTGCCTGAACCCACGCGCGGCCCAGGGGCTGGACCCTGGACCTCCGGCTGCCCGAGCGAAAGTCCCTCCTCGGGCTTCTGTCCCGGGAACGCTGCTCAAGGCTTTCTCCGCTCTAGGGGGCAGCCACCTAAGCGGCTCAAACATGGCCCTGAGCCCCTCAGGGGACCCCTTTAATTCAGGATAGAGCTCTGCCGCATCCTAAAAGCAGCCAGGCCCTCCCGGGGTGCTGACTGGTGCTGCAGGAGGCTCAGCCCAGTCCTGCGCCGGCCATCGGAACTCTGCCCTGGAGAACACTCAGCCACGCCCTGTGGCCAGCGTCCAGCCGTCAGACCTCTGCCCTGGAGAACACTCAGCCACGCCCTGTGGCCAGCATCCGGCCGTCGAACCTCTGTCCTGCAGGACACTCGGCCACGCCCCTGGGCCAGCGTCAGGGCCCTCCCTGCCCACCTCTTGGCCCTGGCAGACCCCAGCCACCAACGCAGCTTCCTGCTCCCACCTGCCCTCTCCTCCGGCTGGTTCCTCTTTGCTCAGGACACTCACACCAGGGCATTAGCCGAGCCCCTCCTCTGTGCTTCCTGGAGGGCACGGGCGGCAGGAGGGAGACAGCGGGTGGTGGGGAGGCCTCCCCTGGCCGACGGCAGGTGCTGGCTCAGCGCCACGGCAGACACGGGTCTGGGAAGGAGGGCGAGGCCTGCGCCAGCTCCGGGGCCGGGAAAAGGTACGGGGAGTCAGGAGAAGCTCTGTCCCAGGAGCCCAGGGAACCCTAGCAATCAGCAGCCGCCAGTGGGTGCCTCCTCCGATTCAGGAAGTGTCCGGAGGCTCGATGTCCTCCGGGAACCAAGCTCTGAGCCCGCAGGGGCTGGGGGAAGGAAGACAACGAGCAGGTGCTGGGCGCTGCATCACAGCGCAGAGCAGGGTGGTTCAGGATGGGGTGTCAGGGCGGGCGGCTGTGAAGGAGAGAAGAGGCTCTGAGCACCTCAGGGTGGGGGGGGGGAGCAGGTGTAGCCCCTTGGCTAGGCCCGAGGCTGCCCCACAGCCCTGCTCGCCCCCCCCCCCCGGGCGTTTCCCCAAGTAGGTGACAGCCAACCTGCCGCATGCGCACCCGGGGCCACAGCGGCTTGTGCGAAGGCCCCAAGCTGGGGCCAGCCCAGATGGCCCGACGGGGAACAGCGTGGAGCAAACGTGGCCCGTCCACACCGTGGTCCTGCTCGACAGAAGAGGAGTGGAAGTGGCGGCTCGCCCCGTGGAGCATCTCCAGGGAAGAAGCCACGCTGACGGAGGCCGACTGAGGGGCGGGTGCCGTGCGGGTCCATGCACAGGACATCCTAGCACGCACAGTGGGTCTCCAGCGACGGGAGCGCATCAGTGTCCTGGGGTGGGGGCGGTGGAGGGAGGGGGGACGACGGGCAGGCGGTGGGAGCGGAGGCCTGTGCGCGGCCTTGGCCTAGGCGTCTCAGGTGGATCGGGCGCCAAGTCCCGCCTCCCGCTGCCGCGGCTGAACCTGCAGTTACAGGCCCGTCACGCCCGGGGACGCTGCTTGGAGACAGATGGGAGGCGGCGGGGAGCGCTGGAGTCTGAGGAGCCAGGGCAGGCGTGGAGCCACTTGGGGTGCAGAGCGCACAGGGGGCGCCCGGGGGTGGGGCCCAGAGGCCGCGGGGCCAGGGGAGCCGAGCCGGTTCTCGGGGTCCTGCCTGCCGCTGAGCGCCCAGCGGGTGCTGTCACCTAGAGCCTGCGCTTCGGGTGCGCTCCCTCCTGTCCCGTCACTCTGCCCGCCCTGGGCAGCGGGGCCTTCGGCTCCACGTTAGGGGTCCCTGCTGCTGGCGCCTGCTGTGACCACAGGCGGGTGACCTCCGAGGTTTGGGAGATGGGGCCACAGGCGGGTGGCCTCCATGGTTTGGGAGATGGGGCCACAGGCGGGTGGCCTCCGAGGTTTGGGAGATGGGGCCACAGGCGGGTGGCCTCCGTGGTTTGGGAGATGGGGCCACAGGCAGGGTGGCCTCCGTGGTTTGGGAGATGGGGCCAGGGCCCGCCAGAGCACCTGGACACGCTCAGCCCTGGGCGCCCTCTCTTCTCTCCTGCCTCCTGCCAAGACCCCACCCTGGCAGCTTGGGGCACCCCCTCCATGTCCCACACTCTCCCCTGGATGTGCCAGGCCCGCCTGAGCCCTTTCCAACCCCAGTCGGAATGAAGGGCAGGATGTCGTGCTGCGTAGAAACCCTGGGAGCAACTTGTCTGGGGCAGAGAAAATGCCAGAAGGAGGCTTCAGGGCTCAGGATGATCACAGGGGAGGAGACCCTTGAACTTGGCCCAGCAGGACACACGGCCCAGAGGATGGGGTGCCCTGGTCTGCTCTGAGTTCGGGCAGAGTTCTTCAGGTGAAAACGCCCTCTTTTCATGGGAGGCAGCTGGGGGGACTTCATCGTTTCTGGAAATCCACAGGGAGTGGCCAGCCCGCCTGGTCTGTGGATCGGGCGCTGGCCCCTCAGGCCCTCGCTGCCCAGCTCTGCGGCCCCTGGAGTCACTGCAGGTGCAGGGCTCTGCAGAGACCCCCTGGGGGGGCTGAGGATGAGGCTGCACGGGGCCTGGGTCGCTAGGCAGCCCACCTGCCGGTCCACCGCAGGGCCTGGCCCCCTTCTGGACAGGTGCTCCATGCTTCACACAGGGGGTCAGTGACGCCTGCACACGAGGAGACTGCTCTGCCCCTGCCAGGAGGAAGGAGCAAGACCCTTCAGGCTGGACCAGGACCCAGAGTGGAGGGGCAGCTGCTGCGGCCGTCGGTGGAGTGCGGCTACAGGTGGAGCTGGCTATAGGTGGAGCGTGGCTGCGGGGGGAGCGTGGCTGCGGGGGGAGTGCGGCCGTGGACGGAGCACGGCCCCAGGAGCCGGCCTCACCCGCTGGGCCCCGCCACACCGGCAAGGCAGCACCTTTCTGCTCTGCTGGTCTTTGCTTTCAGAGACCAAAACAGGCAGGATTTTGCTGGCTTCAAATTTTGCTTTGTCCTGGGTATGATTAGGAAAAGTTCACACCAGCCCTGGCCCCAGTGGCTGACCACCAGCGGCCACATCCCCACGCCACCCCGTCCAGCACGAGGACCGTGAGCTGGACACCTCGGCTGCCCGTGCTGCCTCCTCAGCTGGCTGGGCCGCCCACCCTGGCCCTTCCCCTTTACCTGCGACCTGGGTTTACCGGGGGCCTTTTACGTTGCACCTGAGGTGCAGGGCCATCCCTCCCTCGCCTTGCCCCGCTGACGTTCTCTGTGTGTACAAGGATTTGGAGAGTATCTTCACTCCTAAAGGCAGGCTGCCATGGATCTGAACAGCTCTGGGTGGACAGAAGCTAGCTGAGAGTCTAGATTAATTTCTGCCCTGAGACTACAAGGTAGTAAGAAGAGGAAAAAGGCGTCTCTGGATCTCAAACACGAACTGCGGCTGCCCGGCCAGGCCTGTGCCCTCCCTCCTTCCCGCACTGAGGTCACGTCCACTCGGCACCGCCCGACCCAGGGCACGCTGTGAGGGTTGCACTAATCAAACGGGACTTTGCGGCTGTGGGGCGCATGACTCTCACTTGGCTTTCCTCTATTTCCTCTTCCCTGGAAAACTTTAAAAACCCTCAGACAAAAGAAAGGCAGTTTAAGTGCTAATCTGACTACCTCTGGCCCAACATAGTAGAAGAACATGTTATATCTTCTCCCTCCAAGAGAAGGAGAAGTACATAGCCACATGGAATAAACTGAGGACACGACACAGGTAGGTCATGTAAAAGAAAAGAAAGGCAATGAGAAACTCCGGGAAAACAAGGTCAAAGAGAAGCGATAAATGCATATAACTGCAGAATACTAGGGAATGTAGGAGAGAGGATGGACTGATAGTGCCAGTATCCTCTTTGCAAGCTGGGAACCTACAAGATTCTGCTGTATTTTAAGGTACTCAGTGCTACAATGGTAACCAGGAAAGAAACAACAATAATGATATTTTTACCGTGGGTTGAAGGTGGAGGAGCCCTGGACAGTCTAAGCTCATTCTTCTCTATCCAGCAGGTATAACGGGTGAGGTCAGGGGGCACAGAGCGGAGAGCAGAGGGGCAGCAGCTCTTCCCTTTCATTGTATCTCTTTTTACACACTTACTCTTTAGCCATCTGTGTATTTCATTGTGCAAAATAAACTAAAAGTGTTTGGCTGTAACTGTGGGAGGGTCTCTGTCCCGTGGCACAGGTTCTGGGTCTAATTGGACGACACTGGATAGAAATAAACATCCTGACCTTTCCCCCTTCACACCCTCAAACGAGAGATGGGGCCAGGCACCTGGGGCAGAAATGGGTCGTCTGCATGGCGCAGGCGTCCCTGAGGGGCTGGGATTGTCCAGGGGACGAGGGGCACGGCTGCAGTGGTGTCTGGACGGAGCATCATGAGGTCCAGCTCCTGACTCTGGACCAGCTGACACTCTGGAAGGAAACTTCCTTGGAGGAGTGAGGTGAGGAGCCCCCGCTTCTCTAGACAGGGGGCTTGGGGTGGGGAGGCGCAGGCGTGAGAGGATGCACAGTGACTCGAAGTACAACTGCGGAGATGAGGCGGATGGCACAGGTCTACTTTATTGAGGAAGTACAAGCAGTTTTATAGAGTATGAAGAGAGGGGATTGGTGGAGGGTGATTGGGTTCTGATAGGCTAGATTAGCTGTTGTTACCTTATAAGGGCATAGAAGCAGAACTCGTCTACTAGGCTGGTCAGTAGTTACTAGGGAGAGCTTAAATTTGAGAGGGCTGAGCTGGATAGCTCGCTGATAGGTGGAAGAGAGCAGGCGTGTCTTTACGAGGTAGGAGGCCCTGAGATTGGCCCAGAAGGAGGTGGTGTGAGGGGGCTTGCGTGAGTTTCCCCTGCGGGGAGGCGTAGGTGCATACCTCGTCCCGAGGGGCCAACCAAGGGAGGCGTATTTCGTGCCTCAGACCTCGGAGGCGGCCAGTTCTGAGAGCCAAACTTTTGCATGCTTGCCCTCAGAGGAGGCCAGTGTGAGGGGCACTAGCCACGATCCTGAGGTGACCAGTGTGGGCTGTGCCAGGCAGAGGCCGGCAGCCAGGGGGCAGTGGCCAGGCCCGGGGCAGGGGGCACCTGGGGCAGCGTGGAGGCCCGGGGCAGGGGGTCCAGAGGGCAGTGGCCAGGCCCAGGGCAGGGGGGCCGGGGGCAGTGTGGAGGCCCGGGGCAGGGGGGGCCAGGGGGCAGTGTGGAGGCCGGGGGCAGCATGGAGGCCTGGGGCAAGGGGGCCAGGGGCAGTGTGGAGGCCCGGGGCAGGGGGGCCAGGGACAGCGTGGAGGCCCGGGGCAGGGGGGCCAGGGGCAGCGTGGAGGCCCGCGCCCTCCCCCGACACCTTGGGGCCCTGCAGAGCCCCGAGGGAGAAGCAAACCCGCCCTCGGGGCAGAGGCTCCTGCCGCACGTGGGAATCTGGGCTCCCGGTGGGCTCAGCCCTGACGGCTGTGGGGCCTCACATTAGGGATCTCCCTGTGAGCCCCTGTCCTCCTGCAGGGCTGAGCCGGGTGAGGGGCTGGCCGGGGACACGTAGCTAACGTGCTGCTGGGAACCTGCACCTCGTTAGCAGCTACATTTCCAAAGGCTGCAGGTGGAGCTCTGCTCCGAGACTGGAACTGGGGAGGCCCAGCCAGAGCCGGTGGGGTCAGCCCAGGGTGCATGAAAGCAGCACCAGGCAGCAAGCAACTAGCGAACGACAGAAGCAGCGCTCGTGGCCCGGGCTCCAAGCCCAGTCAACCCCAGACAATCTCCACAGCGACTCAGCATGGCAGGGCCCATCACTAGCCCCATTTCACAGGTGGGAAACGAGGCACAGAGAGGTCAGGCGAAGGGGCCCAAGGTTGCACAGCATGGTGGGGCCAGTCCTGGAAGGGAACCACCCAGGAGGCCCCGAGCGATTCCGATGTCAGAACATTTAAACGAAAAGGAGGCGCACGCACAGCAGGGTCGGGGGCCACCAGCACCGTCCTTATGTCCTGCTGGCTTCGTGCTCCTCGAAGAGACTTGGCAAGTGCTGGCGGTGACATGTTAAAAGACAAACCATCGGAAATAACAGCACTCGGCTCCTGGTCTCTTCCCTCTGCGGCCTCCCGGGCTCTGTCCATCCCGGTACGGCCGTCCCTCTCTCCCTCCGCCAAACACCCTCTCCCAGCCCTGCTCTCCTGCCCTCGGAGCAGAGCCCAGCTGGACGTGAGGTGCCCGCTGGACGTGAGGTGTCCTCTGGATGTGACGTGCCTGCTGGACGTGAGGTGCCGGCTGGACGTGAGGTGCCCGCTGGAAGTGAGGTGCCTCCTGGCCACAGGGAGACCAGAGGGTCTCGTCTCCAGGACACTCCCGGCCCCGGGACAGCAGCTCCCACTGTCCTGGCAGCCTCCGGGGACAGCGAGGGTCACTCCCCGCTGGAGGCACGGCAGAGCCAGTGGAGGGAAGGCCCGGCCACGCTCTAAGGCCGGCCTCCTTCCCCAGGGTCTGAGGGCTCCCGAGCAGGAAACCGCGCCGCTGGCTGGGAGAGGGCACTGCCTCTGCGCCAACCCGCTGGCCGTTATCGGGCGTCCGTCTTCTTCTGGACGGACGAGCCTATGGATTCAGGACACCCCGAACCACAACCCTGGTTCACCCACCCCTCCGTCTGGCCACATGGCAGCCCCTTCTCCGCCCGCCCCAGGCCCTGGCTGCATATTAACCTCTAAGCACAGAGTGGCTGCCACGGGCCACCTGGCCAATTCTCGGCCACAGTTGGGCCCCAAAGCCCAGTGGGTCGTTGGCCTCGGCTGCAGCATTCGCACCCCCGAAGACAGGTGGACTCCGTAACACCTGAGGGGGAGCGCTCACCACAGGAGAACACCTGGGCCTGCCAACGGGCACTGCCCCTGCCAAGCAGAAGGCGAGCATGTCGGAGGCCAGCACCGGACTCCAAAGCCCGAGGCGCCTCGGCCCTCAGGCCACTCTCCTGACCGCGCAGGCTGGTGCCAAACTGGGGGTCATCGTGGGGGCACTGGACGGCCTGGCAGGGCTTGCTCGGGTACAGGAGGACGGCTCTTTGGCATCGCTGGAGGTTGGCAGACCAGGTCCAGACCTGCCCGGCCGACAGCTCGTGTCCAGGGCCAGGAGCCGCTGCCCAGGTTGGCAAGCCGCCCGGTCAGCCCGCGGCAGCCGCGGCAGGGCCTGGGGTGTGCCCGCCCGCTGCTCCCACCTGTGCTGCCCAGGGTGAGGAGGGGTCAGCGGCGAGCAGGAGGCGCAGCCCCCGCTGGCAGGTGCCGCCGCCAGATGCTGTCCAGAGGCCGCCCGAGCCCCAGGGACCACGGCCCATGCTGCAGCGCCTGCACCCCTGGGGACAGCAGGTCCAAGCAGGGGTCTCTGCCCGAGCCCCGGCCTCACTCCTCGCACACCGACGGCGCGCTGTGCGTGCTGGGCCGCCCGGGCACGGAGAGCGGCTCCTGCCTCACGGACCCACCGGCTTCAGACCGCAACTTCGGATAGAGGTGCGGAGGCCATTTTAAAGCCGCGTCCTTGCGGCAGAGCCGGTGCCCTGTGGCAGCCCAGGCGGCCCCGTTGGCGTGCGCCTGCCTGAGGGCCCGCGGCGGCCCCGGGGTCTCTGTGCCCGACGGGCTGCCTTCCCTTGGCGGCACAAGGACCCCTGCTCAGGAACAACGTGGACGGGCCTCCTCCAGGGGGCCGCCGTCCCCCGCTCCCTCGGCCCCTGCCCCGCTGCCCCCACGGCTCCCCCGGGAGAGGCGAATCCCAGGGCAGGTGTGTGCTCAGGGCTGCACGCGGGGGAGGCCGAGGGCGAGGGCACCTGCGGGCAGTGTTGGGGCTCCAGGGGCAGAGCAGCTGCGTGTGCAGTCGGGACTACGAGCCCCTGACCTGGGACCACCTGCGCAAGGCAAGTGGGGAGCTCTTAGATGGGGGGCAGCCCCGGAAGTAGACCCCGGGGAGGGCAGCCTGTGGGGAGCACACTAAGGGGCGCACCTGGGGGCAAACATCCTGGACTCCAGGCTCTGGGAAGGGAGCTCCCCAGGGGGCTCGGCCTGGGAGAAGCAGCTGGCAGCTGGAGGGGCTCCCGGGAGGGGCTCCCGGGGAGGCGGGCAGTGGGGTGGGATGGGGGAGTCCAAGAGGAGCGTCTTGGGGGCAACAATTCTGGGTCGGACGAGCTTCCACAGCTGCATCCTGGAGGGGAGGGGGTCCTGGGGCAGGGGCACAATCGGGGAGCATCCTGGGGGGGCATCCTGGGGGGCATCCTGGGGGCGCGATCCTGAGGGTGCATCTGGGGGAGCATCCTGGGGGGGCATCCTGGGGGGCATCCTGGGGGGGATCCTGGGGGGCATCCTGGGGGGGCATCCTGGGGGGCATCCTGGGGGGGGATCCTGGGGGGAGCATCCTGGGGGGGCATCCTGGGGGGCAATCCTGGGGAGGGGGAGCATCCTAGGAGGGCATCCTGGGGGGGGGACATCCTGGGGGTGGAGCATCCTGGGGAGGGGAGCATCCTAGGAGGGCATCCTGGGGGGGGAACATCCTGGGGGTGGAGCATCCTGGGGGGTATCCTGGTGAGCATTCTGGGGGGACATCCTGGGGGTCATCCTGGGAGGAAATCCTTGGGGGGGAGCATCCTAGGAGGGCATCCTGGAGGGGGGGAGCATCCTGGGGGGGGGGGAGCATCCCAGGGGGAGCATCCTGGGGGGCATCCTGGGGACCATTCTGGGGGGACATCCTGGGGGGGCATCCTGGGGGGGCATCCTGGGGGGGATCCTGGGGGGAGCATCCTGGGGGAGCATCCTGGGGGGAGCATCCTGTCATGCAAATGACTCCCAGATGGCTCACCCCACGCCCAGCCCCCTCCCCAGCCAATGGCAGCAGTGGGGGGCTGGAGAGGGCCCCCCGCTCCAGTGACTGAGCACTTACTAGTCTACGTGCCCCCAACTGCCCTGTGCATCGGCCGGACCCCTTGGTGCTGTCCGGCCCGTGATAAGCTTTGTGTCCACAGCGTACGGGTGGCCGCTGCCCCACGGCCGTCACGGGACACGTGAGTAAATAAACGGCGTGGCTGCTGCTGGCCTTGGAGCCTTCCGTGGGCGTCCTTGGAGCATCAGAAGGACTCGGGCGCCTTCCCGGGCCCGGCCCTCCTGCGTTGCCCTGCTCACCCGCGCCCACCCACTCCCACGGTTTCCCAGCATGGCTGTGACCCGGCCCCACAGGGAAGCAACACGTCTCTCAGGGAGAAGGCGGTTTACTGCGCGTGGACAAGCAAGGAAGGGGGGACTCTGCCCTGAGCCCCTGCCAGGGATTTTATAGGCGAAGGAGGGGAAAGAG
This sequence comes from Dasypus novemcinctus, assembly GCF_030445035.2. Taxonomy (NCBI): domain Eukaryota; kingdom Metazoa; phylum Chordata; class Mammalia; order Cingulata; family Dasypodidae; genus Dasypus; species Dasypus novemcinctus. Next base: position 1,331,395 of record NC_080696.1, on the reverse strand, counting down.
GAAAACAAGTGAGGCGGCGGGGCGGTGAGGAGTGTGAGCAGTTTGTCTGTCCCGAGCTGTCTCCAGCACTCACCACGCCCTGGGCCTCCGCGGCTGATGGCGCTCAGTTAGAAGTCGAGCTCTCCGCGCCTTCCTCAGCTGAGCAGCCAGAGCTCCAGATGGGGCCCGGGGCTGGCCCTGCCCCCTGCCGGGTGTGCTCGGGACGCGCCTGTTCCTGCAGGCAGGGCCCAGGAGGCCTGTCACCCAGGATGCTCAAGAGGGAGCTCCTGAGTCAGAGGGACAGAAAGCCGGCTCGGGGGGAGGGTTTCGGAGCTGCCTGAGTGAGGACAGCTGAGGAAGCGCATTTCCAAGGTCACCCTCGCAGGCCAGTCCAGGGGCACAGCCGCCCCTCAGGCTCCAGGACATAAGGCTCAGCGGTTGCCTAGCAACCAGCCCACCCCCCAGCCTGGACGCCCCCCACCCTCCCCAGGCCCTGAGCCGCCCTGCGTCTCCCCATTCCACACCCGAACTGCCAGTGGGCTGCCCACCCCAGAGCGTCCACGCCCCCCGTGCCCCCAGGGTGACCCCACACCACCCCTTCTGCTCGGTCAGTCCTCCTCTGGGGCCTTCCCTCAGCTGAGGCTCGGTCCATCGGCCCGTGGCCCCTCGCACCCCACCAGCTGCCCCATGCTGCTGCCCCCATGCCCCGCGCTCCCCACTTCCACGCCCCCCACTTCCTGTGGCCCACGTGCCCCGCACCCCTACTTCTGTGGCCCCCACGCCCCGCACCCCGCAGTTTCCACACCCCCCACTTCCCTTGGCCCGTGTCCTCCACACCCCCTTTCCCATGGCCCCCACCCGCACCCCCGCTTCCAGGGCCCCCACCCCCGCACCCCCACTTCCAGGGCCCCCACCCCGGGCACAGGCCGATCACCTGCCGGCCACCCGCATCGGGGCCTGTGCCCCGCCTGACCTCCTGAGGCCTCAGCTGCTGGGCTTCCAGGACCCCAGCCCCTTAGCTCAGCCCCAGCCCTCTCGGCCCCCTGCCGACCCCTCCTCACCCAGCTCTGTGCTGGAAAGTTCCAGGGCTAAGGCCTGAAGGCCAGCGGAGCCAGGTCCTGCGCGCAGCCCTCTGTCCACGCCCTCACAGCAGCCCCCGTCCCTGCACTAAGAGCTGACGGCCCTCGAAGCTGTTTCCCTGCGGTCCACCAGCGAACCACGGCTCCTACCCACAGCACGTGCGCCCCGGGGCTGCCCATGTGCCCATGTGCCCATGTGAGGGTTGATTTCTGAGCTCTCAATTCAATTTCATTGGTCTTTGTTTGTCCGTGAGTCAGTACCATGCTGTTTTTGTATTTTTTTATTTTAATATTGTTTTTTTTAAGATACATAGATCACAAAAAATGTTAGATTAAAACATATAAGAGGTTCCCATATTCCCCTCACCTCCCCCCCACTCCATCCACATGAACAACTCCTCTCATCATTGTGGCACATTCATTGCATTGGTGAATACATTTTGGAGCACTGCTGCACTGTATGGATTATAGTTTACACTGCCGTTTATAATCTCCCCCAGTACTTTCAGTGGGTTATGTCAGGATATATAATGTCCAGGTACCATGCTGTTTTGATTACTGTGGCTTTGTAATAAGTTTTAAGATTGGGAAGTGTAAATCTTCCATTTTTCTTTTCAGGGTGACTTTCGCTGTTTGGGTCCCCTTGTACTTCCACATGAATTTGATGATAGCTTTTCCACTTCTGCAAAGAGGGTTGTTGGAATTTTGATTGGGATTGCATTGAATCTATAAATTGCTTTGGGTAGTGTATTAGTCAGTCAAAGAGGTTGTATTAGTCAGAGTTCTCTAGGGAAACAGAATTAACAGGAGATATCTGTAAATAGTATAAGATTTTATAAAATTCTTTATGTGACTGTGGGGATGCACAATCCAAATTCCACAGGCAGGCTGCGAACCAGGGCATCTGGTGAAGGTCCTTGATGAGTTCCCAGGAGACATTAGCTGTCCAAAGCCAAGCTGGAAAATTCTCTCTGAAAATCACTTGCTCTTTTAAGGCTTTCAGCTGGTTGGATAAAACATCACTCATTGCTGACAGCACTCTCCCTGGTTGATTGTACATGTAACCAGCCATCTGTGCAATAAGTTCACTTGTGACAAAAGTCCATAAATGTCCTTGTATTACAATTAGCTCAGTACTTGTTTGACCAAACAATTGGACACAATTACTTGGCCAAGTTGACAAATTAGCTTAAAACCATCATAGAGGTGCTGTTGGTCTTTATAAAGGGTATTTATTTGGAGCAAAAGCTTACAGTTACAAGGCCCTGAAGAGTTTAACTCAAGGTACCATAAGAGGTACTTTCTCACCCAGGTCAGTTGCCACATGTGAAAGTAAGATGGTGGCCTGGTCTCTCTTTCCTCTTCCTCTTAAGACTCCTGGGCCCAGCCTCTTCTGATCTCAACTGTAGACTGGCAGAGGGTTTGTGTCTTTCCAGCCTTCCTCAGCTCAGCGGCTCTGTTCTCTTCAGCTGCTATTAGGCAAAGAGTTCATGTCTCTTCTTGGGGCCACAGGGTCAAATTCTCTCCTCTGCCATGTCTATGGAGCTCTCTTTCTTCCCGTGCCACCTTCTGTGTGTCTTCTTTTTTTTAGGGGGAAACCTAAAAGTGCTTTATTTATTTATTTTTCATTTTTTTTCCCTCTATTTTTAAAAAGTGTTATAGTAAAAAAATATGAGGTCCCCATGTATCCCCCACCCCCTTCACCCCACTCCTCCCACATCAACAACCTCTTTCATCATCATGGGACATTCATCGCATTTGGTGAATATGTTTTGGAGCACTGCTGCACCACATGGATAATGGTTTACATTGTAGTTTACACTTCCCCAGTCACCCAATGGTTCTGTGTATCTTCTTGAGTGAGTGTCCATTTATGTATCCCACCAAAGGATTGGAACTTAAATTGAGTTATACCCTACTGATGTGGCTGAATCAAAGCCCTAATCTTAACATAATTTAAAAAAAGACATCTCAGCTGAATCTAACACAGTCAAAGGGTATCACACCTAGAGGAGCAGACCAGTTTACAAACATAATCTCTCTTTGTGGAATTCATAAATAATCTCAAACTGCCACAGGTAGTATTGACATCTTAAAGATATTAGTCTTCCAATCCATGAACACAGAGTGTCCTTCCATTTAGTTAGATCTTCTTTAATTTCTGTCACCAAGGTATTGTAGATTTCTGTGTATAAGTCTCATACATCCTTGTTTAGATTTATTCTTAGATATTTCATTCTTTTAGTTGCTATTGTGAATGGAATTTATTCTTGATTTTTTCTTCTTTTTTTTCATTGCTCATGTATAAAAACACTACTGATTTTTAGGTGTCAAACTTGTACCCCTGTTTTGACAGTTTGAAGCTGAATGGACCCCAGAAAATTATGTTCTTGATGATAGTTTGTGTGGTGTAAAGGTATTGTGCCTGGCACCTATTGATTAGATTAATCCAGTGAGTTTTGGCCTATGATAGCTTTTAATTCACTTACCGGAGTCTTAATAAATGGCATGAATATGGAGAAATAGAGAGGGAAAAGGCCACAGAAGGAGAAAGAAAGGCAGAAGTGAGAAGCTGAAACAAGGAAGACTAGAGGAGAGTGGAGAACCCAGCAGGTGCCATCATGTGCCTTGCCACATGACCGTGATGTCCTGGATCTCCAGCAGCTGGTCTTTGGGGAGAAAGCATTACCCTGATTTGGACATTTTCAGACCTATAAGTTTGCAGGCAAATAAATCCCCATTGTAAAAGCCATTGAATTTCTGGTATATTCCATTTTAGCAGCCTAGCAAAATAAAACACTTCTACTTTACTGAATTCATTTATTAGCTCTAGAAGTTTTGTTAAGGATTTTTCAGGATTTTCTGTATATAGGATCATATCTGCAAATAGGGAATATTTTACTTCTTCCTTTTCAATTTGGATGATTTTATTTCTTTTTCTTGCCTAATTGCTCTGGAAAGAACTTCCAGTACAATGCTAAATAACAGTGGTGAGAATGTGCCTCATTGTCTTGTTCCTGATCTTAGAGGGAAAACTTTCAGTCTCCCCCCTTTAAATAGGAAGTTATCTCTGGGTTTTTCTTACATGTCCTTTATCGTGTTGAGAAAGTTTCCCTCTATTTCTAGTGTTCTAAGTGTTTTTTATCAAGAAAGTATGACGTATTTTGTCAAATACCTTTTCTGCATCTATTGAGTTGATCGTGTGGGTTTTTTTGCTTCATACTGTTAATATGGTGTATTTCATTAATTCATTTTCTCATGTTGAATGAACTTTGCATACCAGGGATAAATTCCACTTGATCATGGTGTATAAATCTTTCAATATGTTGTTGGATTTGGTTTGCTAGTATTTTGTTGAGGATTTTTGCATCTATATTTATAAGAGATATTGGTCTCTAGTTTTCTTTTCTTGTGGTATCTTTATCCAGCTTTGGAATAAGAGTGATGTTGGCCTCATGGAATGAGTTAGGGAGTATTCCCTCTTCATTTTTTGGAAGACTTTTAGCAAAGTTGGAGCTAAGTCTTTTTGGAATGTTTGGTAGACTTCCCTTGTGAATCTATCTGATCCTGGGCATTTCTTTGTTAGGAGGTTTCTGATTACTAATTCAATCCATTATTGAGAGTAGTATGTTAAACTGTCCTAGTATTAATATTAATGTAGAACCATCATCAATTTCCCCCTTTGAATCTGTATTTGCCTCATATCTTTTGGGGCTCTGCTGTTAGGTGTATATATATTTATGATTGTTACATCTTCCTTTTGGATTGCTCCCTTTTTTAGCATATAATGATCCATCTTTGTCCCTAATAACTGTTTTTGACTTAAAGTCTATTTTGTCTGATATTAGTATAATCACTTTAGCTCTCTTTAGGTTACTACTTGCATGATATATTTTTTCCATCCTTTCACCCTCAACCTACATGAATCTTTGAGTTTAAGGTGAGTCTCTTGCAGAAAGTATACAGTTGGGGTATGCTTTTTAAAATCCATTCTGCCGATCTCTGCCCTTTGAGTAGAGAGTATGATACATTTACATTTAAAGTCACTACTGATAATATAGGACTTTCTTCTGCATTCAGCCTTTGTAATCTTGTATCTTTTTGCCCCTCACTTCTGTTAATGCCTAATTTTATATTTATTTGCTGTTTTGTGTTGTACCATAGTTGAGTGCCTTCTCATTTCTATCTGGATATATATTTTCATCTGTTTTCCTTATGGTTACCATAGGATTAAGATTTAACACCCTAAATATATGACAATCATATTTGTCTTGATACCAAGTTAATTTCAATAGCATGCACATAAACTTTTCCTATACCCCCTATTACCCATTTTTATTGTAGTTATTGAAGTGGAGTTACATACCAAACAATACAATACAATAATACTATCATTTATAATTACTCAAATTGTTAGCTTTACCATAGGTTCTTATTTCTTTATGTTGCTTTGAACCACTGTATAGTGTCCATTCATTTGAGTCTAAAGAACTCCCTTTAGCATTGTTTTAAGGACAGGTCTAGTTGTGATGCATTCCCACAGCTTTTGTTTATCTAAGAATGTCTTAATTTCTCCCTCATTTATGAAAGGGAATCTTGCCAGATTTAAAATCCTTGGCTGGCAGTTGTTTTCCTTCAGTATTTAAGGTTTTCAACCCACTACCTTCTTGTCTTCTTGCCTTCTGATGCAAAATTGACACTCAGTCTAATTGGGACTCCCTTGTATGAAACAGTGCTTTTCTCTTGCAGCTTTCATTTGCCTTCTATAAAGTAACCAATATATGACTGGGGGTTTTAGTCTGCTAGGCTGCCCAGATGTAATGGAGCAGAAATGGGTTGGCTTTTACAATGGGGATTTATTAGGTTGTAAGTTTACAGTGTCAAGGCTGAGAAAAATTGTCCAAATCAAGGCATTATCAGGTAATGCTTTCTCCTGAAGACCATCTGCTAGTGATCCTGGACTTCTCTGTCACATGGCAAAGCACATGGTGGTGTCACCCTGTCTCTCCCTTCTCGTCCGAGTTTCACTGTCTCAGCTTCTGGCTTCCTCTGGCTTCTCTCTGCTCTTGAGTCTTTCTCTCTTTGCTTCTGTGGGTTTCTCTCCATCTCTTCATATTCATCCTGTTTATACAGGACTCTAGGAAGAGGATCAAGGCCCACCATGGGGAATGCCCTACTGAAGTAACCTAATCAAAAGAAGATCTCACCTACAATAGGCTGACAGCCACAGGAATTGATCAGCCCTAAGTACATGAGGCCAATAAAAGCCTCAAACTACCACATCGAGTGCATTTTTCTTCATATTTATCCTATTAGGCGCCGAGCTTCTTGGATATGCACATTCACATCTTTTGCTAAGTTTGGGAAGTTCCTTGTTGTTATTTCTTTGATTATTCCTTCTGCTCTTTTCTTTCTTCTCCTTCTGGGGCTCCCATAATGCACATATTGGGGCACTCGATGGTGTCTCACAGCCATCTCAGACTATTTTCAGTTTTAATACTCCTTTTTGCTTTCTGTTCCTCAACCTTATTAATGTCAAGTGTCTTGTCTTCAAGTTCATGGGATCTTTCTTCTGCCAGGTCCAACCTGCCCTTGAATCCTCCCGGGCATTTTTAATTTCAGTCACTAGTCCAAATCTCCAGTAGTTCTGTTTGGTGTCTTTTAAAATGTTCTCTTTACTTTGACTCCCATAATGGTCATTCGTTATTTTCCTTATGTCTTTTAGTTCTTTCTCTGTACTTTCCTTCATTTTATTGAGTATTTTTAGGACTATATTTAAAGGCAGTGTCTGGAATGTCCAATTCTTGTCTGCTTTATTGGTTTTTCTGTATTTTTATCCTATACCTTTGAGGACCATCATTTCCTGTGTCTTTGTTTGTCTTATGCTCTTTTGTTTCACCTGCTTACATTTTAACATTTTAAAAAGCAAACTCTGGGATTTATTCCCTCAGATGTCTGTGTCTTTGCTTGGTAACCAGTTAGTGGTAAGATTTTATTTTTCTTTCTTTCTTTTTTTTTTTTTTTAACTTTGACTGTCCTATCAGGAATGATTGCTCAATTTCAATGCAGTGTGCAGGGTTTTCTCTGTCTTTCTGGGCCTCTGTCTTGTTCTGGGTTTTTGCTTGTTCGTTGTTTTGGAGTTTGCCTGTTTACAGGAGTTTGGTTGTTGGCCTATCTATTTCCCAGGAGACAGGCCTCTCCCTCCTTGGTATTTGAAGCTTGCAGACTTTTGTCCCAGATTGTCCACCTCTATTTTTTTTTTAACAAATCAATTTTATTGATACATATTAATAAATAAATCCACCCAAAGTGTATAATCAATGGTATTGGTGTAATCACACATTTGTGCATTTATCACTTCAATCATTCTTAGAGCACTTTCATTATTCCAATAATAATAATAAACAAAAAACAAACAAAACTCATTACCTTTCAATCTCTCCATGCTTCCTCTGCCATACATGGTTGCTATTCTTTTTCCTTCTCTCTTAGTATATTTGTATTTATATTTTATAAAAACAGTCTTATATGTGCAATATCACCCATATTTGTGTTATACATGAGGTTTCACTATCTTATACTGTCACATGTTATGGGTTTTAGCTTCCTTCTAGTAATATATATGAACTTAGGCTTTTCCTTTTAACCACTGTCATACCCATATAATAGCTCTGCTAGTTATAAACACCATGATGTGCTTTCACCATTTCTATTCATTTCCAAAGATTTACCAACAAGTTTTTAATCAATTCTGCACAGATTAACCCTCAACTTTCCATTCTTTACCCTCCTTCTATTTTCTGGTGATCTATATTCTAATTATTAACTCTATGAGTTTACACACTATGTTTAGTTCATAGTAGCACAATCATAAAATATTTGTCCTTTTTGTGTCTGACTTGCTTCACTCAGCATAATAATGTACTCCAGTGACAAACAAAGCCACAGGAAATGATGGCCCTCAAAGGTATAGGATAAAAAATAAAGCTTCATGACTTCTTACCACTGCATAATATTCCATCGGGTATATACAACCACAGTTTACTTATCCATTCATTTGTTGATGGACACCTGGGTTGTTTCCAACTTCTGATAATCGTGAATAACACTGCTATGAACATCAGTGTGCACACGTCTGTTTGTGCCACTGCTCTGTTCTTCTGGGTTTATACCTGGTGATGGTGTTGCTGTGTCACATGGCATGCCTATCCTCAACTTCCTTAGGAACTGCCAAACACTCCTCCACAGTGACTGTACCATTCTACATTTCCACCATCAGTGAGTATCTGCTCCTATCCATATCCTCTCCAACATTTACAGTTTTCTGACTTTTAATAGCAACCAGTCTAATAGATATGAAATGATATCTCATTGTAGTTTTGATTTGCATTTCCCTAATCGCTACTAATGTTGAACATTTTTTTCATGTGCTTCTTTGCCATTTGTATTTCTTCTTTGGACAATTGTTTTTTCAAGTCTTCTGCCCATTTTTTGATTGGGTAGCTTGTCATTTTATTGTTGAGTTGGATGCTCTTTTTGTAGATCATGGATATTAAACCTTAATCAGATATGTGATGCCAAATATTTTCTCCCATTAAGTCAGCTGTCTTTTCACCCTGTTGACAAAATTGTTTGAGGTGTAAAAGTGTTTAATTTTGAGGAAGTCTAGTTTATCTATCTTTTCTTTTGTTGCTCATGCTTTTGGAGTAAGGTTTAAGAAACTTCCGCCTACCACAAGATCTTGAGGATGTTTTCCTATATTTTCTTATAGGAGTTTTATGGTTATTGCTCTTATATTTAGGTCCTTGATCTATTTTGAATTAATTTTTATATAAGGTGTGAGATAGGGGTCCCCTTACTTTCTTTTGGATATGGGTCTCCAGTGTTTCCAGCACCATTTGTTAAACAGACTGTTCTGGCCCAGCTGGGAGGGCTTGGCAGCCTTGTCAAAAATCACTGCACCATAGATGTGAGGCTCTAGTTCTGAGTTCTCAATTCTGTTTCATTGGTAAACTGTCTGTCTTTATGCCAGTACCATGCCTTTTTGTTGTTGTTGTTTTTTAACCACTGTAGTCAAGTAATATACTTTGAAGTCTGGAAGTGAGAGTCTTCCAACTTTGCTCTTTTTAAAAATCTGCAAAATTTTCCTGTCTGCAAAAAAGGCTGTTAGGTTTTTTATTGGAATTGTATTGAATCTGTAAATCAGTTTGGATAGAATGCACATCTTAATGATATTTAGTTTTCCAATTCATGAACATGGAATGTCCTTTCATTTATTTAAGTCTTCTTCAGTTTCTTTTAGTAATGCTTTGTAGTTTTCTGATTATGAGTCCTTTATGTCCTTCGTTAAGTTTATTGCTAAATATTTGATTGTTTTAGTTGCTATTTTAAATGAATTTCTTTTCTGACTTCCTCCTCAGATCAGTAGTGTATGGAAACACTATTGAATTTTGCATATTAATCTTGTATCCTGCCACTTTGCTGAACTTGTCTATTTGTTCTAGTAGCTTTGTTGTGGATTTATCAGGAGATTTTAGATATAGGATCATATCATCAACGAATAGTGAAAATTTGACTTCTTCCTTTCCTACCTCTATAGTTTTGTTGTTGTTGTTGTTTTTTTACAGTCCTTTCATTGCTTCAAGCTGCTTTTGCTGGAAGGAAAGTTCTGAGAGGAGGGAGCAACAGAAGGGATCCAATCTCTCCCAGCCAAAAGAGCTACAGACTCACAAAGAGAGCACGGACTAGGGCCAAAGAGCCCCGGGATCGGGAAGGGTGCGGAGAGTGCTGATGGCTCCCAAAGCTGAGCTCTACTGTTGCCCAGCCAAGGTAGCCCTTCAGCGGCCTGCTCCCTGCAGGCCTGAGAAAGCGCTACGTATTTATATCTCCCCAGCCTCTGCCCCTGCCCAGGGAGGGTTGAAACAATGGCTGCTGCTGCCTTTGTCAGTAAGAGGTGAAACAATGGCTGCCCTCAGAGCACCCCCAATGCTGAATTTGCTAATCGCAGCTCATGACCAATGATCCGCCAAGCCCACCACTGTTCTTGGGAGGGGGTTTTTATGCCCCTTTCTGTCAACAGGAAAGTAGCAAGGAATTGGACCCCGAAGAAGCCTGTTGCGAGAATGGGGCTGGGCACCAGTAGCTGCTGCATGGAGAGAGCGATTTGTTGCCTTGGACCACAGTTTATCAGCCTTTTCTATCCTCTCTTCCCTGGATACTTTACAGTATTCTTTGGACCTCCAGAGTTTCAAAATACTTGTTTTAGACTGTTGCTTCAGTTTAATAGTTGTTTTGGTGTAAAGACTGAGCCCTGGACCTTCCTACTCCACTATCTTCCCATGGATGTCTGATCCTTTTCAAGTAAATTTGATTATTTCTCTTTCATTCCTACAAAGAAGGGTGTTGGTATTCCATTTCTGCTAAGAAGGTTTATCCTGACTCAAGAAGAAATGGAAAATCTCAACAAAACCAATTACTAATAAAGATATTGAATCAGTAATCTAAAACCTCCCAACAAATGAAAGCCCTGGACCAGAGGGCTTCACAGAGGAATTTCACAAAATATTCTAGGGAGTATTAACAGCAATCCTGCTTCAATCCTTCCAAAAAAGAAGAGGAAGAAAGACACCGTACTAATTCCTTTGGGACTGCATCACCCTCACATCAAAGTCGGATAATAATACCAGAGGAAGGGGAAATTATAGACCAATATCCTTTTTAAACAAAGATTCAAAAGTCCTCAACAAAATACTAGCAACTCAAATCTAAGAGCATATTAAAAGAATTGTTCACCCTAATCAAAAGAATTTATCCCAGGTCTGCAAACTCAATTAATGTAATTCAACAGAAAAAAAAAAAAAGGTCATCTCAATTGATGCATCAAAGGCATTTGATGGGAAGCCCACTTGGCCCAGTGGTTAGGGCGTCCGTCTACCACATGGGAGGTCCACAGGTTCAAACCCCGGGCCTCCTTGACCCGTGTGGAGCTGGCCCATGCGCAATGCTGATGCACACAAGGAGTGCCCTGCCACGCAGGGGTGTCCCCCGCGTAGGGGAGCCCCATGCACAAGGAGTGTGCCCCGTAAGGAGAGCCGCCCAGGGTGAAAGAAAGTTCAACCTGCCCAGGAATGGTGCCACACACACGGAGAGATGACACAGCAAGATGATGCAACAAAAAGAAACACAGATTCCTGTGCTGCTGACAACAGAAGCGGACAAAAAGAAGAACACGCAGCAAATGGACAAAGAGAAGAGACAACTGGGGCGGGGTGGTGGGGGGAAGGGGAGAGAAATAAATAAAATAAATCTTAAAAAAAAAGGCATTTGACAAAATCCAGCACTGCTTCTTGATAAGAATACTTTAAAAAACTGATTAGAAGGAATTTCCTTGAAAGTGATAAGGAGAAATATGTGAAAAAACAAACACCTTGCATAATTCTTAATGGTGAGAGACTGAAAGCTTTCCTTCTAGCATCAGGAAAAAGACAAGGATGTCCACTGGTACCACTCTTATTCAACACTGAGCTAGAAGTTCTAGGCAGAACAATCGGCAATAAAAAGAAATTAAAAGCATTCAAATTAGAAAGGAAGAAGAAAAACATTCCCCGTTTGCAAGTGACATGATCCTATATACAGAAAATCCTGAAAATTCAAAACAAAGCTACTAGAAATAAAAGAAAATGAGTTCAGTAAAGTGGTGGCATACAAGGTCAACACCCAAACATGAGTAGTGTTTCTATACACAAGTAATGAACAGGTAAACAAGAAAAAAATCCATGTACATTAGCAACTATAGAGTCAAATATCTAAGAATCAATCTCACCAGGGAAGTAAAGGACCTGTACAGAGAGAACCACAAACATTACTACAGAACTCATATTTACAATCCATCACCACAATTCATTACCAAAATTTTTATAACCTCAAAGAAGGTGATACACATTAATTTTCCATTTCCCACACACCTTTGGTAACCTGCAATTAAATTTCTGTCTCTATGAATTTGAACATTCTAAGTATTTCATATAAATGAAATAAAAAGTATTTGTCATTTTGTGTCTGCCTTATTTTGTACAACATGATGGCCTCAAGTTTCATTCATGTACTACCTAGCAAAAGTTCGTTCCTTTTTATGACTGAATACCACTCCAAGATGTGTATGTATCTCATTTTGTTTATCCATTCATCTAAAGATGGGTATTTGGGTTGGCTTCCACCTTTTGGCTACTGTGGATGATGCAGCTATAGACTGGTGTACTAATTCCTGAGTTACCGCTTTCAATTGTTTTGGGTATATATACAAAATTGGAATAAGTGGGTCAAGAGGAATCCCTGAGCTTTTTCCACAGCAGCTGCATCATTTTCAATTATCATCAACAATGTACTAGGGTTCCTAATTCTCTGCATCGTCACCAAGACCTGTTATTTTCATTTATTTAAATATAGCCATCTTAGTGGATATGAAATGGTTTCTCTTTGTGGTTTTGATTTGCATTTCCTTAATGGCTAATGATGTTAGGCATCTTTTTCTGTGCTTATTGGCCACTTGTTTATCTTTATCAAAATGTCAATTCATTTATCCTGTCTGTTTTTCAATTGAGTTATTTGTATTTTTGTTGAGTTACAGGATTACTCTATATTTTATGGATATTAAACTCACATTGGATATGTGGTTTCCAAATATTTTCTCTCTTTCCATAATTGTTCTTGAGAATTTCCTCTAAAGATAGAAGAAAATTCACAAATATGTGGAAATTAAATAGAAGATCTCAAGAAGATAACCTCAAATTCTTCTATTTCTTCTGAAGGCAGTTTAGGTAGTTTGTGTGTTTCTAGGAATTTGTTCACTTCATCTAGGTTACCTTATTTGTTGATATGTAATTATTCATAGTATTCTTTTATAATCCTTTATATTTCTGTGGAGTTGTTAGTAATGCCTCTCTTTCCTTTTTTTTTTTTTTTAAGATTTATTTATTTATTTCTCTCCACTCCCCGCCCCCTGTTGTCTGTTCTCTGTGTCTATTTGCTGTGTCTTCTTTGTCTGCTTCTGTTGTTGTCAGTGGCACGGGAATCTGTGTTTCCTTTTGTTGCATCATCTTGCTGTGTCAGCTCTCCGTGTGGGTGGTGCCATTCTTAGTCAGGCTGCCACTTTCTTTCGCGCTAGGCGGCTCTCTCTATGGGGTGCACTCCTTGTGTGTGGGGCTCCCCTATGCGGGGGACACCCCTGCGTGACAGGGCACTCCTTGCGCGCATCAGCACTGTGCATGGGCCAGCTCCACATGGGTCAGGAGGCCCGGGGTTTGAACCACGGACCTCCCATGTGGTAGGCAGATGCCCTAACCACTGGGCCAAGTCTGCTTCCCTCTCTCTCCTTTTTAATGTTATTTTTGTGCTCTCCTTTTTCTCTTTGCCTGTCTAGCTAAAGGTTTGTTGATTTTATTCTTTTCAAAGCACCAATTTTTTGTTTCATTCACATTCTGTATTATTTTTATTAGCTATTTAATTTACCTTTGTTCTAATCTTTGTTATTTTCTTTTCTCTGTTCACTTTGGATTGAATTTACTCTTCTTTTTCTGTTTCCTCCAGGCATGATGGTTAGGTCTTTGGCTTGAGATCTTTATTTTTATTTAATGTAAACATTTAGAAGTTCCTTCTGTGAAGTGACTTTGTTGCATCCAATTAATTTGTATACATTGTATTTTCATTTTCCTTCACTTCAAAATATTTCCTAAGAAATATTTTCTGATTTCTTCTTTGACCCATGAATTTTTAAGGGGGTATTGTTTAGTTTCCGTATATTTGTGAATTTTCTAGTTTTCTTTCAGTTATTGTTCTCTACCTTCCCTCCATTGTGGTCAGATAAGATATAATGTATGATTTTGTGTATTGAGAATTTATTAATTTATTGAAAATTGTTTTTTAACTTTTTAAGGAGGTACTAGGGATTGAACCTGGGCCCTCATACATGGGAAGGAGGTGCTCAAGCCACTGAGTTACACCCACTCCCTGAGAATTGTTTTTGATCTAATATATAGACTATTCTGTAGAAGGACCAGTGTGTACTAGAGTAGAAGATTTATTTGGCTGCTGTTGAGTGAAATGTTCTCTATTTTTTAGAATTTGTTTGTATTATCATTCAAGTCTTCTATTTCCCTATTGATCTTCTGTCTTGATGATCTATCCATTAATGAAAGTGGTGTATCGAAGTTTCTTACTATTACGGTAAAACCAGGGAGCTGAGGTGGCACAAGAGATTGAGTGCCTCTCTCCCACTCCACAAGGACCCAGGATCAGTTCCCGGTGCTGCCTGAAGAGAAGACAAGCAGACACAGAAGAACACACAGTGAATGGACACAGAAAGCAGAGAGTGAGCACAAAAACAACCAGGCGTGTGTGAGGGAGTAAATAAATAAATAAAAATCTTAAAATAAAAGGTAAAATTATTATCTCCCCTTCAAAATTGTCAATGTTTACTTTGTATATGTTGGGGTTTTGCTGCTAGCTGTACATATGTTAACAATTCTTATGTCTTGTTGTTAAACTGGCTCCTTTATCACTACATAGTGTTCCCCTTGCAGAAGTTTTTGACTTAAAGTCTAATTTATCCAATAGTAGTATAGCTACCCATGCTTTTTTTAAGCAAATTTTTTATTGTCTTTTTTAAAAAAGATACATAGATTACACAAAATGTTATATTAAAAAATATAACTGCACCACTGCCATGCCCCTCCACTATATAAGCTACACACTTTCCCTTTATCATACATTTCACCCATATGGGCATTGGCTCACAGCATTCTTCTACCTTCCTGTCTCCTGTAAACTTATCTTCCAGACTCTAAGTCTGCAGTTCTGCTCAATTCACTTAATTTATGTCAGTGAAAGCATCACTGTTTGTCCTTCAGTGCCTGGCTTACTTAGCTCAACATGAAGTCTTCAGGAGTCATCCACGTCACTACATACAAGATAACATCTCACAGTGGTGAAAACACATAATGTCAATTTCTAAAATTTTATATTTTTATTATTTTTATTTCATAATTTTAAAAAATTTTGAATTTTATTTTTAAAACTATCATTATTTCAAAAAAAAAATATATGAGGTTCCCATTTACCCCTCTCCCCGCCCCCACTCCTCCCACTTCAACAACCTCTTTCATTAGTGTGGCACATTCATTGCATTTGGTGAATACATTTTGGAGCACTGCTGCATTGCATAGGTTGTAGCTTACATTGTAGTTTGCAGTCTCCCCAGTCCATTTGGTAGGTTATGGCAGGCTATATAATATCCTGCTTCTGTCCCTGCAATATCATTCAGGACAGTTCCAAGTCCTGAAAATGCCTCCATATCACACCTCTTCTTCCCTCTCCCTGTCCTCAGCAACTCCGTGGCCACTGTCTGCAGTTTTGATACCAGATTTCGTTTAGGTTCTTTGACTATGCTGGAGAAATGAATTTCAAGAACACGCTTAGGTCAGTAATTTATTCAGGTAGGGAAGGAAGAGAAATGGGAGAAAATGACAGAGCAGGAGTCCCAAGTAGAGAGGAAGGGACTGAAAAGTGACAAAGAGGGCTGATTTACAGGCTGCAGCTTCCCCATTATAGGCCATAATCCCTAGGTTTTACTTGCATGGCCACATGGCAGAGGAAAAATGGTGAGAGCAGCGCGCAGAGGGCAGGGATGGGTCCAGAGGCAAGAGAGTGGGACGGGTGCACTCAGGCCTCGTGGTCTGCTTTATCAACTATTAATTATCCCACCCCTTTGCTAATGGGGGGTTCCAGCTGTTGGCTGTTTTGATTGATCACTCCACCCATCAATTCCCCAGTGAGGATGCAATGATAAAAGTCCTTGGGGAATATCCGGGGCTTTTCTTGTATGCAGAAGAAGTCTTTGTTCTGGAGAGCAGAATATTGGAGGTGGGGGTCCTCCAGCAGCCGTCTTGGGGGTTCCTGATGTCCACGTGGACTCTCTGCCAGGTTCCAGATCCACCTATTAGTTTCCTATCTTACTAGCCTGCTTCAGATTTTTCCATTGCTAAAGTCAATAGCTCTGTAGTAGAATAGAAGTAAGTCCACTCTAATCCATGTTTTATTCCTCCATCCTGTGGACCCTGGGATGGTGATGTCTACTCCACCTCTAAATCAAGAGGGGGCTTAGATCCCACATGGATGATGGATGGGATTCTCTTGCTTGCAGCTGTAGACCCTCTTGGTTCCCTGGTGTGGTGGTTGACCATCCTCACCTCCCTCTTAGCTGACCTGGGTAAGTCCAACGAACTGGAGAGTAGGTTCTGCAACTCCGCTGAGGCTCAGGGCCAAACTGGCACATGGACAGTTCAAAGATTCAAGTCTCCTGAGCATACACCAACCCCAGTGCCAACCACTGGTTCAGTGAAAGTGACAGAAGAGGCAGCGTAGAGAGGTCACATCTGAGTCCAGCTCCATCACACTCAGGAGCACAAATTCCAAAGTAGGGCCTCCTGGCAAGGCACTAAACACCAGAGCCATCTGTCATGCCCATAGCGCCTGGGTATCTCTTTAGCCCTCATGATTTGCATTTCCCTAATAATCTATGATGTAGAGCATCTTTTCATGTGTTTTTTTTTTTTTAGCCATTTGTATATCCTCTTTGGAAAAATGTCTATTCAAGTCTTTTGCCCATTTTTAATTGGGTTATTTATCTTTTTTATTGTTGAGTTTATTGTTGGTATTGTTAGCAAGTAAGAGGTCTATTCAGAAAGAGTGGGTTGGAGGCTGAAGGTTTTCACAGGTTGAAGTCCAGCTAGGAATGTCAGCAACAAGGACAACAGAATGGAATCTGCTTCCCTGCAGCTATGGGGCAGGATGGAATACTTTCTGTTCTAGCTAAGATTTCTTTAAACAGTTCACAGGCTGGAATCCCTAGGGAGGAAGGCAGGCCTGAGGTTATTCGTGGAATGTAAAAGTCAGGAAAGGATGGCTAAGAAATAAGATGGAGGCATAGATTAATGTTTGTGTTTGTGCCTGCAAACCACCTCCTCACACCTATACCTGGCTCTGGCTGGGGTCTCCAGCGGATGCGGCAAGGGTAGCTGGACACCCCCCTGGCCTCAGTCTCCAGCTCCAGCCTGCAGGGGGAGGAGGGGGTGCCTGGGCTGCTGCCTCTCCCCTGGCTGACGTGGCTCAGGTCCCTGAGAGCCCCTCCCTCCCCCAGAGCCACCGCCCCTGCCCTGCTCTGGGGCCCCAGACCTGGTTTGAATCCTTGGTCTAAGGGACCTGGGCCTGCCCGGGGCACCCTTCCCGCTGGGGGCTGCTTCACCGTGATGCAGACGTGGGTGCCCCAGGCACTGGCTGAGCACACGCAAGGCCTCAGGGCCAGCAGGGCCGGCTCGGCTGCGGCCTCGTGACCTCCTTTCACAGAGGGGCACCGAGGCTCTGGGAGCGGCAGTGACTGCCCAAAGCCCCAGCTGGTAACTCAGGGAAAGGGGACCGGGGCTCAGGTCCAGGGTTCCCTGCAGAGCCAAGACGTCTGCAGTGGGTGCTCCTGCCGCCCACTGCCCCAGCTGTAACCCCACGTTGCCTTGTCCAGTCTGGCAAAGTTGGTCCAGGAAGTGGTCATGACCTTGGGGACAGCCCAGTCGAAGGACCGAAGCCCAAGGGGGGAAGGGGTTCCCAAAGGCAAGCTGAAGGGGTCCCCTTACTTCCACCCCGCCCTGCAGTGAAGGCGTGGAGGAAGGGTGGAGGTAGTCCTGGCCCCCCTCAGGCTGGACAGGGAGCACCCAGGCTGGCCAGGTGCTCACGGGGCTGCACAGGCCGGAGACGGGCACGCTGGGAAGCCCGGGGCGGGCAGCATGGAAGGGCCTGCAGGACTTGCCCCTCGACTCTGGAGGAAGCTGGGGTACTTAGACCTGGGGCATGAAAACCTGTGATTGAGATGCGTGGATTCACGGACTCACAGTTTTAATTGTATTTACACCTCATCTCCCATAAACTTTTGAGGCATCTTCTAACTATAATTCGGCACTAAGAGAATTTTCCTCTCCAAGTGAATTTTTATTCTTCATTTGATTAAACATGGCATGTGCCCTCAGCTTTCCCTTTTTGCCTTGAATTACAGGATGCTTAGAACTAACTTTATGGCTTACTTGCTACAAAGCTTTCATTTTAACTTCTAGGATAATTTTATCTTCCTACCTTTTAATATTCCTAAAATTATTTATTTTATTGATTATTATTATTTAGAAGCTGTAAGAAATGGAGATTAGTTTAGTTTTCACATAAAGGAAGAAAATATTAATGTAACCTAGCAGCCTACTGCCTCAGTCTCCCACTCCCGGGTTAAGTAGAAACAAAGGAAACCAGTTTAAGCCAGTCCTATAGGCAGTAAAAAAGATGCACAAGAAAGAGTTAAGTCAATACCAATTCAGCACTAAATTCTATTCCTTATTTGGCAAAAGGAGCAGGTAAAAACTAAAACGGTAGGAATGTGACGGGGCAAGCAGTTAATTACAAACTTTTGCACGAGGAAGTTAGACCCTCTTGGATAGGCTGTAACCTCTGAAGTACCCAGTCTATGGAGAAACAGAGGAAGGGCTTGCGTGCTAGGCTTAGGGGTATATATTGTTTGATTTTTCTTTGTTCGGGGTGCCAGCCACGTTTTCTGGTTGTGTGCCCCTTCTTGCAAGATTGAGAATAAATCTTTTCTTCTCCTTAATCGGGTGAGCCTTATTTTCTTCCAGAAGATTTCTTTCTTACAGAAGCCTATAATGTTGTCATGGGCTCAAGTTATTTTGAAAGTGGGAAAAGCCGGTACCTTTGTCTCATTAGCTGGAGAGCAGTGTCCAATGTCCTCTCTATTTACACGAGGCGGAAGCGACGGAGCGACGTCGAGGGGGGAAGCACGGGATGTGGGACGTGCAGGCAGAGGAGCACGGGTGTGTCTGTGGGAGGTGCAGCGGGGCCTCTCATGTGCGGTCAGATCTCAGCACAAGAGGGCAGGAAGACGCGGGGACCTGTGGACGTAAAGGGATGGGTAAGTGGGGTCATTATGTAATACTCAGTTCTTCTCTGTATGTTTGACACTGAAAAAAAATAGAAAAAATTTGAGTAGGAATTTATGTTTCCAACAGTGGAAGCACTTTGGAGAAGACTTTTTTACCCCGAAATGAGGATCTTGAGAAGTGCTTTGTGATCTGTAGAGCTATCTCACAAGCTTGAGGGTCAGGCTGAGTAGCAGAGATGTGTGAAGTAGAAGCGTCCCTGCCCCAGACACGCAGGGACCAAGGAGGCTCTGTGAGAAGGGAACGGGGCCTCGAGAAGCCCCTCTGGGGTTGAGTCAGCAGCAGGGCCCAGGAGAGGAGGAGTGGCCCCTGCTGAGACCCACTGGCAGAGAGCACCAGCAGTGCCTGGGGGACGGCTTGCAGAAGTGGGGCGGGAAGGAGGAGGCAGGCCTGGGGGGCTCAGCTTGACTAGGGAAGAGCTGCTTCTGGGGGTGGGCGAGCCTTGTCTGCAGAAGTAGAGTAGGGGGCCTCAGGAACCAGGCAGCCTTGCCCGCTCCTCCTCTACGAGACAGGTCCAAGGAATGGCTCCTTTATAAAAACATTTTTAAAAATAAAACTTTATTGAAGTATATCATTCATACATGAACATGCATAAGCAGTAAGTGTACAGTAAAAGTTGAGAATTTACAAAACAAACATGCATTTCATTGCACAGGGCTCTCATACATCAACCCACCACCACCACCTTGCTTTGTTGTGAAACATTTGTTACAAACTATGAAAATGTATTATCATAAAAATTTTACTACTAACATGGTCCATATCTTACATTTGGTGTATTTTCCTCCAACCCACCTGATTATTAACATCCTGTAGTAGTGTTATGTATTTGTTAGAGTTCACGAGAGAACATTCTCATGTTTGTTCTGTTAACCACGGTCCATCTTCCGTCACTGGCTCCCGTTTCACAGTTCCATGCTTTGCACAGTCCATTCAAAGTGCACACTCAGACTCTCATTTTCATCACAGAGTTGTGCTGTCTTCACTGCAGTCAATTTTAGAACATTTTTATTACTCCAAAAGGAAAAATCCCATACCGCCCTTAAATCGTCATAGTTGTCCCTTAGAATTAACAGTATCGTCTTTGCCACTGCTGCAAAAATATCACACTGTTACTGTTAAGTGTCTTGGAATGGCTCCTTTAGACTGACGGTAACCCCTGGGGTTCTGGACCTGATCCTGGGAGGGGCCTCCAGGGAGCTCTGATCAGAACAGGGGCATGGCCGACTTCGGAATTAATCTTTGTTTTAAACACGAACTCATGACCACACTAAGCCCCCAGTCTGTTGGAGAGAAAGGGATGGAGGGCTCATCTCTGGCTCGGTCTTGTTCTTCCAGGAAAGGGAGCTGATAACCCACGGGTGTGGACACCTGGGTACTGTCTGGCCTGTGAGTGGTCTCCAGGGAAGAGCGGGGGAGCTCAGGGCCCACCTCAGTGGCCTTAGGCTGGGAACCCGTGACACAACAGGGTCTATTTCACAGTGATTCTCTCAAGGACTCACCCACCTGGAAAAGAAAGGGAAACTCACAAGGCCTGCAGGGCTGTCTGTGACCGGGGACCTGGGTGGCTTATGTTTCTTCTCAGCCCCTCCAACTGGGGGGAGGGCCATCAGGCCAGTTCTAACCCCTCTGCATTGCCCAGTATGAGGTCACTAGTGAATGACTGAATGAATGAACAAATGCTGGTGCCACAGGAGCCCTATGCCCCAAGGCAAGTTGAAACTCTCTTCTCTGGCTCTAGTACCCCAACTGGGACACCAAGTCACCTTGGGGAAGCTTATAATAAAATAAGGGCAGTTCCAGCTGTGTCCGGTCTTAGGTAAATGCCACGACCCCCAGGGGATGTGCTCTAAATGCTTGGATAGTCGTTGGCCACCGGGGAACACTGCCCGGGATTTTTATGCCATTCTTGCATTAGAGTCACAAGGCCCAAGCCAAGACAGCCCTCCCCTAGCTGCACAATCACCACCTCCAGCTTCTGCTGGTTGCTTCTAGAGAAAGGCTGCAGGAGACAGCTCAGCCTGCTGGACAATGGGATTATTAATGGATATCAGGACAAAACCTTCACTGAAAGTCTCCATCCATGCAGGCCCGAGGGCAGCACCAAGCGCCAGGTCACTGCCAAGGTCCGGGTCAGCTGCACCATTGCTGAGATCCCAGCTGTCCTCAGCGGCCTAGCAGACTACTCCGGCTACTGCAAGGGGCACTAGGGAGCCATGGTTTGCCCTGACACCGCCTCGTTTGCTCAGGGAGAGCGTGGCTTTGGCCCTGGGCCCATCACACACAGTCCAGAGTCTCACTCTCCATTTCGATCTCGCTCCTGTCTATGGCCCGAGTCCTCCTTGCCCTGCTCCTCCTGTAGTCCCCACACTCTCCCATCAGCTCCAGTCTTGGCAGGGAGGAAGATGTGATCGGGGCTGGAAGGAAACATGATGTGCATCTCAGTGTGGGCTTCCCACATTAGGAATCTAAAAAAATACCTGACTAATATGCTAAGGATTCTAACATGTAGAAACAAATGGTAACTGGAAACAGATGAAATCTCTAAGAAAGAATCAAAAGGAAATGCTAGAAGTAACAACAGTGTGACTTAATTTCATATGTCAGCTTGGCTAAGTTATGGTGTGCAGTTGTTTGGTTAAGCAAGTACTGGCCTGATTGTTAATGTGAGGGTATTTCGTAGATAGATTTGCATCTATAGACAGTTGATTCCATCTTTGACTGATTGCATCTACATTCAACAGAAGACATTGCCTTCTCCAGTGAGGGAAATTTGCTTATCCAATAAGTTGGAGGACTTAAACCAGAACTGATGATTTTAGAAGTAGAAGAATTACTTCTACTTCAACCAGCCAGCTTCTCTTGGGAATTCAACCTACACCTTAACCAGAGTTTCCAATTTGCATCCCCTGCCAAATGGAATTGAATTATCTTAAATGTAAATAAAGAGTCTGGTTTAATGTGATAGGCTGCTATGACAAATACCACACAATGCATTGCCACAACAGGAATTTATCACTTCAGTTTCAGAGGCTGGAAGTCTTGCTTCCTCCTGGGCTCAGCAGTTTCCTGATGCTGGCTTGCCCCAATCCTCAGGGCATCTTGACCTGTATTACTGCTTCAGGCACACGGCATTGTCCTCTTCCTTCTCTTCTGGTTCCTTCTAACTTCCTCTTTCTCTCACAGGGCAATATCCGCAGGAGGCCTTTGTAATCCAGATTAAGACCCATCCCATTCAGTCGGGCTCTTCCTTAAACAGTAAACTCTCCATAAAGTCCCGTTTGCATTCGTAACCCTGGGCTCAGATCAGGATTAAGAACAGGAGTAGCCTGGGGCACAGAACTCCACTTACCACAATCGCTAATCAAAAGGCAGAGAATGGGAGAATGGATGGAAGAACAGAGCCCCTAAGAAGCAGTTCCTAGGGAGCTCCAGGACTCAGCTCTTCCACCAAAACAGCTATTAGACAGACAGGAACTTCCTTAAATGACTATTTTGAAACCCCAAAGGTAGGAAGAATGCCGCAGGGCATCCAGGGGAGATTAGGAGGAAGAGGCTGATAAACTACAGTAAATGACAATAAATTGCTCACTCAGCGCGATGGCTACTGACACCCATCATGGCAGGCCACCGTGGGGTCTGGTCCCTGGCTAGCCCACTGGTGACAGAAAGGAACTTAAAAAAAACCCCTTCCCCAAGAACAGGGGCGGGCAAGGCTGATCACTGACATGACAGAGCTTTTGATGAGCAGATTCGGATCACTGCTGGTCCAGCTCTCAGGGCAACACTGTTTCAACCCACCCTGGACAGGGATAGCGATGAGGTGGATTTGAAGATGCAGTGCCTCCTCAGGGCTGGGGGAGACAGTTAGCTGAAGGGCTGCATTTCCCAGGCAGGCCAGGAAAGCTCAGCTTTGAGGAGCTGCTCGAGAAGATTTTGGCATCCTTCTTGAACCCCCCCGGGCAATTTAGAGCTGGTATGCACTTTGTGAGTCTCCTGTTTTGGCTGGGAAAGACCAAATTGGGAAAGTCCTCTCTGTGGTAACCCTACTCCCAGAACTTGCCCTCCAGGGACAAGTAGCTAGAGATAATGAAAGGACTATAAAAAACACAGAGGAGGGCAGTCTTGGAAAAGTCCTGGAAGCTTCAAACACACAGGAGAGGTCACCTGGAAATAGAGGGGAAAATCGAACTCCTGTAAACAGTGGAACTCCAAAACAACCAATAAGCAAAAACCCAGACAAGATGGAGGTACAGAAAGAAAGGAAACCGTGCACACTGCTTCACCTTGGTCAGACCATCCTAACAGGAGGGCTGAGACTCAAGAAAATCTGTCTTATCACCCGTTAGTTACAAAACCATAAAACAGACATCTCAGGGAATAAATCCCAGGCATAACATATTAACATATTAACATATTAAAATGTAAAGTGTGCAATGAAAGAGTAAAGACAAACAGGAAATGGCAGCCCTTCCAAAGAAAGAGGATAAAAATATAGAAAACATCAACAAAGAAAACAAGAATGTGATAATTAAAGGCTTTAAAAAATTATCTTAAAGCTTGAGGAGATGAAGGAAACTACAGAGAAAGAGCTAAAAGATACCAGGAAAACAATGAATAAACAATATGAGAGTCTAAGTAAAGAGACAGAAATTTAAAAAAAGAACCAAACAGAATTACTGGAGTTAAAGATCACAATAACTGAAATGAAAAAATGCCCAGGAGAGTTTCAAGAACAGACTGGAGCTGGCAGAAGAAAAAAAAATCGGTGAACTTAAAGTTAAGACACTTGAAATGAGTTAGGCTGAGGAGCAGAAAGAAAGAAGAAAAATTCCAAGCAAAAGTATTCCAAGACAGCTACGGGACACCATCAAGTATACCAATACACATTACGGGTGTCCCAGAAGGAGAACAAAGAGAGAAAGGAGCAGAAGGAATACTCAAAGAAATAATGACAAAGAACTCCCCAAACTTGGCAAAACACATGAATGTGCACATACAAGAAGTTCAGAAAACACCAAACAGTATAAACATGAAGAAAAATATCCTCTGGCATATACTGATTAGAAATATTTAATTATGTAAAACATATTGTGTTGAAATACTTAAAGTGCTGAAAGAAAACAACTGCCAGCCAAGAATTTTATCTCTGGCGAGACTCTTTCAAAAATGAGGAAGAGGCATTTCTGGGCAAGATGGTGGAGTAGGGAGCTCCAGAGCTCAGTCTTTCACAAAAACAACTATTAAACTGGCAGTAATTGTCTGAACTAATTGTTTTGAAATTCCAGAGGCCAGAAGAACACTGTCTGGCATCTAGGGAATCTAGGGAAGAGCAGGAGGAAGAGTTTGATAAATTACTTAAAGAACTGCAAATTAATCTCTTCACACGGTTGACACGTGCACCCATGCCCCACCCTCGCGGCCGGCTGCCGTGGGTCCAGTCCCTGGCCAGCTGCTAGTGACGGGAAGGGTCATAAGAGTACTCTTCCCCAGGAAGAGGAGGGTGCACGGCCAGTCACTGTCACAGCTTTTGATGAGCAAATCCAGACCCCTGGTTTCTGGCTTTGAGGACAGCTGTTGGTTCAACCGGCCCTGGACTGAGGCAGCAGTGCTCATTATTTCAACCCTCTCCAGACAGAGATGGAGGCAGTGGAGATTTAAAGATGCTGGGCTCCCTCAGGGAGGAGGGGGCAGTTAGCTGAAGGGCTGCATTTGCTGGGCAGGCAGGTAAGCTCAGCTTTGGCAAGCTATCAGAGAAGATTCTGGCACCTTTCCTGACTCCTCCCTCAATGGGGCACTTTGGAGATGGTCTGTGCCCTCTCTGTGGCTCCCTTACCCTGTTTTGACTTGGAAAGACAAGACCAAATAGGGAAAGTTCTCCCCGGGGTGACCCTCCTCCCAGAATCTGCCCTCCAGGCAAAAGCGGCATGACCATGAAAGGAGTGTGAAAAACTAAAGAGCTGCCAAGGCAGGCAGTCTGGGACGAAGACCTGCCAGCTTTGAATGCTTAGGAGGGTTGTCCCCAGGGAAGCAGAGGGAACAACAAAAGTCCTGTAAACAGGTGAATGCCAGAACACCTAACGAGCAAAAATCCAGGACAAGACGAGGCTCAGAAGGACAGGGGAAACCCTGCACACACATTTATGCTGGGCAGAGCTTCCTGATAGGAGTGCTGAAACTAAAAAAACCCTCTCTTACCAACAGCTGGTCACAAAACAAGAAACAGATACTCCAGGGAGTAAATTGCAGAGTTAACATTTTAAGATATTAAAATCTACAATGTGCAACAAAAGAGTACAAGGGAGCAGATGCAGCTCAGTGGTTGAGCACCTGCTTCCCATGTGCACGGTTCTGGGTTCAATCCCTTGTACCCCCTAAAAAAAAAGAATACAAGACCAAGAAACAGGAAATAATGACCCATGCAAGGAAGAGGGTAAAAATACAGAAAATGCCAAAAAAGACGACAAGAATGTGGACATACTGAACAAAACCTTTAAAAAGTCATCTTAAAAATGCTCAAGGATGGGTTGAGAAGGAGCTGATGCTGAATGTGTGTAGAATGATCAATAAGGAAGATTGTAAATGTGGGGAAATGGACCGAGGCGATGGTAGCACATTGCAGTGGCTAGAATGGGGTAGTCAGGGAGGTTAGTGCCATTTGAAAGAAAGCTAGAGGATAATTTAGGGACTGTATAGCATAGTGATTTTGGTAGTGGGTGATGATTGTGGTTAATAGTACAAACACAAGAAAGTTCCTCTATTACAAGGTGTTATGAATATGGAGATACATGGAAAAATACAAGTAATGTTATGTATAGACTATAGTTAACAGTAATATAATATTTTTTACAGCAGTGACTAAGAAGGTACCATATCAATGCTAAGGGCCAATAATGGGGATGTTTAAGGGGGTATGAGAGTTTTCCTTCTGGAGTAATGAAAATGTTCTTAAATGGACTGAGCTGATGACAGCACATCTCTGTGATGAGACTGAGAGCCACTGAGGGTCCACTTCGGATGGACTGTACAAGGCAGGGGACCATATAACACAGTGAACTCTGTGGTGAATGATGGACTGTCGGTAACAGTACAAATATGAGAATGTTCTCTCATGAACTATAACAAATACACAATACTAATACATGGTATTAATAATAGGATGGATTGTGGGAATAATACAACAAATATAAGCTATGGACTATAGATAGCAATATTATGATGATGTTCTTTCATCAATTTTAACAAATGTGTCATAACAATGTAAGGTGGTGGTGGGGCAATGTGTGGGAATCCTGTATGGTATGCATGATTATTTTGTAAACTTATAATATCTCAAATAAAAATAAATGAATAAATAGGAATTAACAAAAATTCACAAAACAAAACAAAACAAAACAAATGCTCAAGGTGATGGAGGGAAGTATAGAGAAAGAACTAAAAGATATCAGGAAAACAATGAATGAACAATATGAGAAATTTTAAAAAGGAACCAAATGGAATGATTGGAGTTGAAGACTACAATAACTAAAATGAAAAATGACCATGAGGGTTTCAAGAACAGATTGGAGTGGGCGGATAAAAGAATCAATGAGTTTGATGACAAGAAACTTGAAATGAGTTAAGCTGAGGAGAAGAAAGAAAAAGAAATATTAAAAGCAAAACCAGTCTAAGTCAGCTATAGGATACCATCAAGTGCAACAATATATGCATTATAGAAGTCTCAGAAGGAGAAGAAAGAAAGGAATGGACAGAAATAATGGCCAAAGAAATAATGATGCAGAATTTCTCAAACTTAGCAAAAGCATAAACAAACACATCCAAGAAGCTCAGAGAACATAAAACAGGACAAACATGAAGAAAAATACACTCCATCATATATTGATTTCACTATCAAATGCAAAAGACAAGAAACAAGTTCTGAAAGCCACAAGAGAAAAAGCAATGTGTTACATACAAGGGAGTGCCAATTAGCCTGCATGCCAATTCTGCATCAGAAACCATCAAGACAAGAAGGCAGTGGGTTGAAATACTTAAAGGGCTGAAGAAAAACAACTGCCAGTCACAAATATTTTATCTGGTGATACTCTTTCAAAAATGAGGAAGAGATGAAGATACTCTTAGATAAACAACAGTTGAGGGAGTTAATTGGTGCTAGACCTGTACTACAAGCAAAGCTAAAGGGAGTTCTTCAGACGGAAAGGAAAGGGCACTAGATGGTGACTCAAAATAGCACAAAGATATAAAGACCTGCAGTAAAGATAACCAGTTGAGTAATTATAAGTGCCAGTATTATAGTTTGTTTGGTATGTAACTCCACTTCTTAATTCCTATAGGTACATAAAAGTACATAAAAGTAATAATAAATTTAGATTTTTGGACAAAATGTACAAAGACATAGTGGTAACCTAAAACAAAAAATAGAAAATGGTGGGAGCACAGAGGGGTATAGGAAAAGTATTTGTGCATGCTAATGAAGTTAAATTGGTATCAGACAAAATATAGTTGTGATATATTTAGGATGTTAAATTTTAGCCCTAGATGAAAATAGATGAAAAATATATCCAGATAGAAAAGAGAAGACACTCAATATATGACAAAAGAGACAAAAAAAGGTATAAGACTTACAAAGGCTAAATATCAAAATAGCAGAAAAAGACTTGTATTATCAGTAGCGACTTTAAATGTTAAATGGATTAAACTCTCCAGTCAAAAGGGAGAGATTGGCAGAATGAATAAAAAAGCATGACCCAACTATATGCTGGCTGCAAGAGACTCACTTTAAAATCAAAGATACATGTCACTTTTACTGAACCTGTGGTTGGCGCTAGGGATGGTGCATCCTCAGGGGACTTGAATCTCTGGACTGGCCATGTGCCAGCTGGGCCCTGAGCCTCAGCAGAGTGGTGACTCCTACTCTCTGGTTTGTTGGTCTTACCCAGGTCAGCTAACAAGGAGGTGAAGATGATCAACCACCACATCAGGGAATCAAGAGTGCCTACAACTGCAAGTAGAGGAATTGCATCCCTCATCCATGAGGAATCTAAGCCCCCTCTTGATCTAGAGGTGGAGAGGACATCACCATCCCAGGGTCCACAGAATGGAGGAATAAAATATGGATTAGTGTGGACTTACTGATATTCTACTGTAAAACTATTGTGACTAGTAAGAGAAGAAATTGTAGCATTGAGGAGGAGAGAGTGACCACAGTAGTTGCTGAGGGCAGGGAGAGGGAAGAAGACATGTGATGTGAGGGCATTTTTGGGACTTGGAGTTGTCCTAAATGATATTGCAGGGTCAGATTGTAGACTTTATATATTCTGCTTTAACCTACTGAATGTACTGGGGGGGAGTGTGAACTACAGAGTAAACTACTACCCATGTAGTACAGCAGTGCTCCAGAATGTCTTCACTGAGTGCAATGAGAGTGCCACAGCGATGGAGGAGGAGGTTGGTGTGGGAGGAGTGGGGGGTATATGAGAACCTCTTATACTTTTTAATGTAACTTGTTTTTTGTGATGTATGTATCTTCAAAAAAAATATAATTTACAAAAACAATGGGTTGAGGGGTGGGGAGCAGGATATATGGGAACCTCTTATGTTTTTTAAGGTTTTTAAAAATGTTTTCTAATGTAACGTTCTTTGTGATCTATTAATTTTAATTAAAAAAGTGTAAAAAATAAAAATTAAAATTAAAATTAAAAAAAAAATCAGAGATACAAGTAGATTGACGGTGAAGGATGGAAAAAATATACCATACAAGTAGTAACCAAAAGAGAGCTGGGGTGGCTATCCTAATATCAGATAAAAAGACTTTAAGGCAAAAACAGTTACAAGGGATAAAGATGGTCACTACATACTGGGAAAATTCAACAAGAAGATGTAACAATTGTGAATATATAGTCATCTATCAGCAGAGCCCCAAACTCTATGAAGCAAATACTGACAGATTTGAAGGGAGAAATTAATGCGTCTACATTAATGGATAGAACATCTAGTCAAAAGATCAAATAAGTGTAGGACTTGAGTGATACACTAAGCCAACTAGCCCTAACAGACATACATAGAACACTGCTCCCAACTATAAAGAATGCACATTCACTTGAGTGCACAGGGATCGTTCTCTAGGAGAGACCACAGGTTGGGTCACAAAACATTATCTCAATAAGTTAAAAATTGTTGAAATCATACAATGTTTATTCTCTGACCACAGTGGAATGAAGCTAGAAATCAGTAACAGAGGGAGAAAAGGATATTCACGAATATGTGGAAATCAAACAACATACTCTGGGAAATCACAAGGAAAATGAGAAAATATATTGGCATGAGTGAAAATGAACATACAACATATTAAAACTTATGAGATGCAGCAAATGCAGTGCTGAGAGGGAAATTCTTAGCTCTAAATTTGTACATTAAAAAAGAAGAAAGACTGCAAATCAGAAACCTACCCTCAAAACTGGAAAAACTAGAAAACGAATAACAAATTAAACCCTAAGCAAGCAGAAAGAAAGAAATAACAAAGATTAGAGAGAAGATAAACGAACTAGAAAAGAAACAAGCAAACATAATAGAATCAACAAAACCAAATAGGTTCTTTGACAAATCAACAAACCTTTAACTAGACTGAAAGAGAAAAAAGAGAGTGGATGCAATAATGAAAATCAGAAACAAAAAGGAGGACATTATTACTGACCCTGCTGAAATAAAAAGGATACTATGAACAACTGTATGCCAATAAATTAGATAACCCAGATGAAACAGAAGCACACAAACTACCTACATTGACTCAAGAAGAAATAGTAGATCTTAACAAACCAATCACTAATAGAGATTGACTCAATAACTAAAACCTCCTTAAAAAGAAAAACGCAGGACCAGATGGCTATACAGGGGAGTTCTACCAAACATCTCAAGAAGACTTAAGTCCAATTCTGCTCAAACTCTTCCAAAAAATTGAAGAGGAGGGAACATTCCCTAACTCATTCCATGGGGCCAACATTACCCTCATACCAAAGCTGGATAAAGTTACCACAAGAAAAGAAAACTATAGACCAGTATCTCTTGTGAATATAGATGCAAAAATCCTCAACAAAATATTGGCAAAACAAATCCAGCAGCATATTAAAAGAATTATACACTATGATCCAGTGGGATTTATCCTTGATATGCAAGGTTGTTTCAACATAAGAGTATCAATTAACATATTAATTGTATATCATATTAAATGTACATCACATTAACAGAATGAAGGAATAAACATGATATCTCTACTGATGCGCAAAAGGAATTTGACAAGATCTAACACTCTTTCCTTGATAAAAACACTTAGGACACTAGGAATGGAAGGAAACTTCCTCAACATGATAAAGGGCAAATATGAAAAGCCCACAGCTAAAATCCTGCTTAATGGTAAAAGACTGAAAACTTTCCCTCTAAATCAGCAACTAGACAAGAATGCCCACTGTTGCCACTTTATTCAACATTGTACTGGAAATTCTTGCCAGAGCAATTAGGCAAGAAAAAGTAAGAAAAGACATTCAAATTACAAAGGAAGAAGCAAAACTGTCCCTATTTATACATGATATGAACCTGAAAAACCCACAACAATCTCCTACAGCTAATAAATGAGTTCAGCAAAGTGGTAGTATACAAGATCAGACCCCAAAATCAGTAGTGTTTCTATACGCAAGCAATGAACAAAAGGAACAAGAAGTATAGAAAAAAATTCCATTCACAACAGCAACTAAAAGAATCAAATATCTAGGAATAAATCTTACCAAGGGTGTAAAGGACTTGTACAGAATACATACAATGGAATATTACTCAGCCGTGAAAAGGAATGAAGTCCTGATACATGTGGTAACATGGATGAACCTTGACAACAGCACGTTGGGTGAAATAAGCCAGACACAAAAGGACACAGTGTATGAGCTCACTGACTTGAAAGTTAGAATAAGCAAAAACCCAGAGAGTCAGAATCTAGAATCTAGATTACCAGGAGATGGGGTGGGGTTAGGGCATGGGAAGTTAAGGCTTAAAATGTCCAGGGTTCCTGTCTGGAATGATGGGAAGGTTTGGTAATGGATGGTGGTGATGGCAGCACAACACTGTGAATGCAGGTAACAGTTTTGAAATATATACTTGAATATAATTAAAAGGGGAAATGTTAGATTGTATGTAACAGAAAAAAAAATTTTTTTTAAATTCCACAGCACTACACTACAGAAACAGTGAACCCTAAGTTAATAGTACGGTTATAAAAATGTGCTATCATGAACTGTAACAAATTTTCCATATCCCTGCAATGTGCTGGTGGTGGGTGGGAATCCTGTATTTTATGCATGATTGTTCTGTAACCCACAGCTTTCCCACAGGGAAAACACGTTCATCACATAAACAAAATATAGCCTCCCCTTCTGCGTCTCAGCTTCCGGGCAGTGGAAGGGAAATACTAGCGGAATCTGCGTCCTGGGGCTGTGAAGCCAGCAGGACCCGCGGCTAAGTCTCAGCAGAGACCTGTGGTCAGGGATTTGCTCACGGACGGAGCCGCAGCCTCCACCTGCAGGAGCACCTGGAAGAGGTGCGGTAGCCTTACCTGGGCAGCCTCAGGTACGGAACCTGGAAGGGGGCACCGGGCGGGGCTGCCCGTGGGGGTCGTGGGAGCACGGACTCCACGGGGGGCAGCGCGGGCCTGGAGGCTGGGAGGGGCGCCGAGGGGGCGTGCCCCCCCCCAAATCCAACCCCACCTGAGCTCAGCCCCTCGGCCCCACGGCCCCACCCCGCCGGCCCTCCTTCCGGGTCTGCGTCCCGCCGCGGCCTGAGCCCGAGGCGCCCCTTTCTTGCTGAGCCACGGGGCCCCCACCTCCCACCCCCCAGAGAGCCCGCGCCGACCAGGGGACCCGGCCCACCCCGGCTTGCGGCCCACGACGACCTCCAGGGCGCAGCAGAGACCGCAGCCACGGGCGTGGGGGGGTGGGGAGCGGCCCCCCACCCCGTCCGCGCCCCGAGGGGAACCTGACCCGACCCGTCCTCCGAGGCGGCAGAGGAGAGACCGCGGGCTCGGCCCGAAGGCCCTGGGGCTCCCGGCGGCCGCCCTCCCCACCCTGACCCCCGCAGCCACGAGGCGTGCACGCGAGTGCGTGTGTGTGCGTGCGCATGTGCGTACATGTGTGACTACGTGCTGTGTGCGCACGTGCATTTCTGTGTGATTGTACGCACACGTGCGCGTGTGTGCGCACGTGGTGGACTCTGTGCTGGAGCAGCTGGCGAGAGCAGGAGCCACAGCTCACATGACCAGAAGGCCATGTTTAAACTTAGGAGTTCAGGGAAGCGGACTTGGCCCGGTGGTTAGGGCGTCCGTCTACCACATGGGAGGTCCGCGGTTCAAACCCCGGGCCTCCTTGACCCGCGTGGAGCTGGCCCATGCACAGTGCTGATGCGCGCAAGGAGTGCCGTGCCACGCAGGGGTGTCCCCCACGTAGGGGAGCCCCACGTGCAAGGAGTGAGCCTGTAAGGAGAGCCGCCCAGCGTGAAAAGCACAGCCTGCTCAGGAATGGCGCCGCCCACACGGGGAGCTGACACAGCAAGATGAGGAAACAAAAAGAAACACAGACTCCCAGTGCTGCTGAAAAGGATAGAAGCGGTGACAGAAGAACACACAGCGAGTGGACACAGAGAGCAGACAACGGGGGTGGGGGTGATGGGGGGAAATAAATTAAAAAGATAAATCTAAAAAAAATAAAGCTAGGACTTCGTTCTGGGACAGAAGAACCGCAAAGGGTTTCCCATTTGCTTTGCTCCATGCCCTTCCCCCTTCTTTCCCGAATGTCACTCTCTCTTGGGGAGGCCTGTCTGGACCATCCTATTTAAAACTGCCTCCCCCCTTCCTGCACCCCTCGACCCTCTTACTCTGCTTTGTATTTTTCCATAGCGCTTGTAGCATACTATTTAATAGTAGCTTAAGCACGCAGGTACCGTGCGGTGCACAGTCCTCTTTAATTTACATATTTGCTCTCCCTTCGTCTCCACTCACATGAACGCTCATGGGAACAAGGACTTCTGCTCTTAGTTCGGGAAGCCGCCCCAGCCCTGCTGCAGTGCGTGTCCACAGCAGACTGCTGACACTTACCTGCTGAACGAATGAATGAGTCCCGACAGGCAGCCGCTCTGTGCGCCGCTGCAGAGAGGGGCGCCCAGATGGCACCGGAAGCCGCTTCGCAGGCCTGCTGGCTTTGTTCCCGAGAGTTGTGGCAGTTTTGGCCTGGTCTGCAGGAGAAATGCGGGAAGAATTTGCGGAGAAGCAGGGGGAAGGACCGGCGGCCGTCACCACCCTGCTCCACAGCTCAGCGAGTCCAGGCTTTCGTTAGGGTCACGCGGAGGCCCTGGGAGGTGCAGCGAAGCAGCCGGGACCCGTGGGCAAAGAGCAGCAGAGACCCCGAGAGGCCTGGGGAAGACAGGCAGACCAGGTGCAGCCCCTGCCTGTGAGCTCACAGGTCGGGGGCAACCAGAGGCGATGGCGCAGGGGGACCTATGCGCCACGT
Organism: Dasypus novemcinctus; assembly: GCF_030445035.2. Classification (NCBI taxonomy): domain Eukaryota; kingdom Metazoa; phylum Chordata; class Mammalia; order Cingulata; family Dasypodidae; genus Dasypus; species Dasypus novemcinctus. Next base: position 1,297,759 of record NC_080696.1, on the reverse strand, counting down.
TCAGGGTTAGAGGTGTGAGGGCTCCTCCAGGAAGCCCTGGCTTCAGCTGTGGGGCCTTAGCACCTCGGGAAGGCAGCCTGCAGCCCTCTCCCTCCCCTCTTTCCAGGCTGCAGTAACCTGTGAGTAAGACCCCCTCCTGGGGTCCCAGACTGGCCCGGCTGCTCTTGGGTAAACATCAGCTGGGTCTGCACGACCCTTCTGTCACCACTCTCCCTCTGTTTGCAAAGGCTCTTGCCGTCCTCCTGGGTTCTTACAACAGCCCAGGGGCAGAAGGGAAGAGCTGGGCATGTGGGACCCAGAGGCCTCTCAGCTTGCCCCTGGGCCAGCACCGTGGAAGGCTCCGGAAGGCTGTGGTCAACAGCTGCTGCAGACTTGGAAGAGCACGTCCAGGCTAAAGATGATGCCCTGACTATGGTGGGAAAAGGGCAGCTGCTGCCCTCCTGGGAGGTCCAGACATTTTACCCAGTGTGCCTGAGATACTTCCTGGGATGACCCCAGTAGAACCGCGAGCTCTTGTGCCTCACTGTGTGGCAGTTTCAAACACACGCACAAATTCTCGGGCTCTCCTCTGCGGGAGGTGGGCTCTGCTGTCCCTGCAACAACCACAGGGACCCGCGCCAACAGCAGGAGCAGAAGGGAGGCCAGGGACGCGAGGCTGGGTCTTGAAGGCTCGCAGTGTCCGCCCCGTGCCCGGGCCCCGCAGGTTTGGAGCTCTGAGCTGCTCTGTTAAAAGCAGACTGCTAGTTTCGCTTCCGCAACAGGCCATACCGTGGGCTGGCTTAACAGTGGGGACGCGGGCTCCCCGCTTCAGGGCTGGACGCCCAGGGCCCCTGTCGTCAGGCAGGCAATCCGTGGGGTGCGTGGCTTTCCCTCACGTGGCAGTGTCGCCTTTCTCCCACGGTGTGGTCGATTCCTCTGTCTGCTCCCCGTGGCCTCTGTCTGTGCCTAATTTCATTCTGTTTATGGAGGACTCGGTAACCCAGATTAAGGGCCCACCCGATCCAGGTAGGCCACCCCCAGGTAGGCCACCCCCAATCTACGAAGGGCCCGGCCCCCAGGCCAGGGACTGGGACCTGAAGGTGCCTTTGTGGGGATGTGGCTTAGTCCCCAGCAGAGGCCCACGCCGCCAGGAAAGCCATGGGTAGGAGGCCCAGTGGACGGCCCGGTGGGCAGCTCAGGTGAGCAGCAGCCCCAGCCAGCGCGCACGTCCAGCCCAGGCGAGGCCCGGCCGACAGCAGCCTCGGCTGACCCCTCAGCGAAACCACGTGAGGCCGAGCAGGAGCTGCCTGGCCAGGTGCTTCCCAGATCCCTGACTCGCAACACCTTGAGTGAAATGAAGCGGCTGTTTTAAGCTGCTCAGTTTGAGTGGTTTGTTCGGCAGCTCTAGAGATCTGGAACCCTTCTAGTCCAGCCGGTTCTTCATTCCTCGCTTCATTCGGTGGAGACACGGCCAGGCCGGAGGTGGGGAGAGTGCTGCACAATTTCTTTTTCTGAAGATTTTTAAAATTGACCATTTAAAATATTTTATTAATGCACGACTCTCCACGCAAAAGCTTTGCGGCAGCTCACTGAGAGTCAATACTGCATAACAGGAAATGGAAGTGAGGAAACGATTCCCCACGATCCTAAGAGAAAAGGAACCCAGTTTCTCAGAGAAGCCCGTGGGGGCACGGCCTGGCACGGTGTGCACAGCGGGAGCCGTGACGGGCCCTGGCGCAGGTCCCGGGCCCCCTGGAGCCTCCAGCTGGGGTTCTTGGGGTGGTGTTGGGAGTCGTGCAGGGAGGAGGTGGCTCATACCCTTGCAACCCGGGGCCGGGCTGGGGCGCCTTGCCGCCCGGGGAGGCCGGCGCTCTGGCTGCTTCCGAGAAGGATGGAGCCCGGCTCCCCTGGGGGCAGCCCTGCGCAGTGGTGCCGCAGCTCCCGAGTCCGGCCCTGCTCCCGCTCAGTCGCCGAGCTCAGGGGCCTGCTGCCGCCTAGGTGCTCAGAGATTTGGAGTGAGGCTGGTGCTGTGTCCCTGCTGGGGGACGTCCCCTGGTGCACCCCGGCCCCCGCACTGCCCCTCCACCTCCCCTGGGATGGAGGAGGGCGCGGGCCGCCAGCCTGGCTTGGGAGTGTATTCGTTTCTTATGCTGACCCTCTTGGTGGCTGCAGACACACATTTATCCTCTGAGAGCTCTGCAGACAGAACTGGGCTGAAATCCGTGTGGACAGAGCGTGCTCCCTCCAGGCTCCAGGAAGAGCGCTTTCCCGGCCTTTCCCAGCGTCCAGCGCTGCATTCCTTGCCTCCCTCGCCTGAGGCCCAGTCCTCCGTCTTCCGCTAGCAGCTAGTAGCAGCGTCCTCAGATCTTTCTCTCCCGAGACTGCCACAGGCCTCTCTTCTGGGTCGAGGGTCCTTCTGCCTTCCTCTCGGAAGGGCACTTGTGATTTTACGCTGGGACCCGCCCGGAGAGCCCAGGACCTTCTCCCTGGCTCGAGGTCCTGCGCGGAGCCACACCTGCACAGTGCCTTTGCCGTGTAAGGGGTGGTTGATGGGTCCAGAGACTGGGCTGCCACTCGCCCTCGGGGCATCGCCACCCCAGGGCCTTGGGCCAAATCTGAACCCATAGCAAGGCCACGGACTGGGCCGAGAAAGAACAGGTGTTCTCTTGGCCTCGCTGGGAGGGGGTCTTAAGGGGGCCTGGTTCCTGCTGAAGCCAGGCCCGGGTGGGATAGGACCCCGAGGACTCACAGCCCCCGGCCCTGCCCTACCTCACGGGGACTCTGGCCCCAGGTTCCTTCTACACCTGCTGTCGGGTGTCCACTCCAGGTGCCAAGGCCTCGGGCCGCACACCAGCCCCCTCCGAAGGACCGAGAGGCCTCCAGGGGGTCTCCATCAGAGCTGCATCGGGTTCTGAAGGGTCCTCAGACTGTCCCACACTCGCGGCGTAGAAAGAGCCGAGGAACAGAATTATATGGGAATACAGCTGATGAGTGCAAATTCACAGTTTTTCCCCCCTTTTTGAACAGGTTTTTTTTTTTACTATGGTAAAATACAACACAGAATTTCCCATTTTTACCACTACCATGAGTACAATTCAGTGATATTAATTACATTCACAGTATTGTGCTGCCAACACCGCCATCCATTACTAAAGCTTTCTCATTGCCCTAAGTAGTAACAGTGTCCCCAGGAAGCAGTAGCTCCCGATTCCATACCCCCAGCCCCGGCACTTGTAACTGGTAATCCGCTCCCTGGCTCTATGTATCTGTCGCTCTGGGTATTTCATGTAAATGAGATCATATGGTATTGGTCCTTCTGTGTCTGGCTGGTTTCACCCAACATGATCTCTTCAAGGTTCATCCATGTTGGAGCATGTAGCATGTATCAGAAACTCATTCTTTTTTTTTTTTTTAAGTTTTTTCATATAATAAACTTTATTTCTAAAGAACTTTTAGATTACAGAAAAGTTGTATAAAAAATATAGGGGGTTTCCATATACCCCCCTCCCCCTCTTACATTTTCCCCTATTAATAACATCTTACATGAGTGAGGTACATTTGTTACAGTTGATGAACAGATATTGAAGCATTACTACTAACCAAGGTCTATAGTTTACATTATGGTTTATACTTTGCACTGTACAATTTTATAGGTTTTGACAAAATATGAAATGGCCTGTATCCACCATTGCAATATCATGCAGAACAGTTCCAATACCCTAAAATGTCCTCAAGTCTTCTTCGGTCCATAGTTGCATCCCCCTTTTGTTCATTCATTCCTCAATCTTGAGGACTTTGGGATAGTGATGCCCATTCAGCTGCAGATTGAGAGGGGACTTAGATCTTCTGAACTTCGTTTGTTTTTATGGTTGAATAATATTCCACTGTATGTCTTACACCACATTCATCTGTTGATGGACACTTAGATTGCTTCATAAATGCTTTACATCAGTGACTGCTATTTTTTGTAGGTTGAAACTGCTTCAATATTGGTAATTTCACGTGTTCAACTTAATAGAAGGAAATTTTTATAGGTTTTCAACCTACTGTTGAGTGAAAAAAAGGAGAATACAATAGTATTGATGGAACAATCTCGTTTTGTGTTTACAAATTTGTATAAATATATCTAATATATAGACAAGTCTGGAAGAACGCACATCAAATGTTAACACTAGTTATCTTTGGTTGACTTTTCTCCAGTGAAGCCTTCCTACTTGCATAATGTTTACAAATTACTAAATAAATAAAACAATTTTGAACATTAAAGAAAAGCACGTGCCTTTTGAGACCTTTACCCTTCACTTCTTATGGAAAGGTGGGCAATGGTCTCCTCTGTCTGCCCTGCGTGGGATTCTCAGGGCGGCAAGGGGCCTGAGTGTGCCCTGGGCACTCCGCCTGGTCCTGATGATATGTGGGGCCCTGATCTTAGAGCAGCTGGCATTGAAAAGGGAGAAGCAGGTCCCAGCTTGCTTTGGGGACTTTCCTCCATAGCTGCTTTTTCTCTCCTTGGGAGGATAGGAAAACTGATTTCCACCCCTAGTGACCTCAATCCAGGTAAAACAGGGACATCTTGTTAATATCTATTAGTTTATCTACTGGGTATATTTTCGTCTCCAATTTATCATAAACCAAAAGATCACTTGACACTGGAGGCCAACTAGAAAAATGCCCTGATTTAATTTAAATTTTCTCTTAAAATACAAGGAAGTGTTGGTTCAAACGGGATGAGATCAGTATATTTGGCCATTTTTAACCTGTAAAAATGGCAGATTCACGTTGTTCAATCAGTAGCTGAGCCAGCTGCAAAGGAAGCCCTTTCCTCGCCTGGGCTGAGGAGGAAGGAGGCCAAGGAGAGGCCAGCTGTCCAGCTCTGCCGTAGCACCGTGGGGAGACGGTCAGGGAGAAGCTGGTTCTGCTCTAGTGACAAGTTGCTTTTGGGGCAGGCACTTTCAAGAGTCTGAGCCTTGGTCACAGTTGGGGCTGTGCTGGTATTTCACCCCTGCAGGGACGAGGCCTTTGAGACGCAGCGCCGTCTCTTCAGCTCTGTCGGGGCCTCCAGCAGCCAGTCAACGGCCCAGGAGGACGCCTTTGCTCCTGCAGTTTTGGGTCCTCTCCATGCTGAAGGGGAGGCACATCCAGACCTAACAAGTACTCTGGAGGGCGGAGCCAAAGTGCTATTTCTATTCTTTCCTTTATTGACTGACACACTCCATGTATAAGCTCTTCTTTTTAAAGCAATTATTGTTGAGGAATACTTAATTTGGCCAAATAATTGAAGGGTATGAATTTAGCAGTAAATTGTTGACGTTAGCCACGGATGTCACCATGAAGAGTGACTGTGCAGCAAATCTAAAGAATCAGATGATAAGCAGATGATCCGTATTTGTTCACGCATCAAGCAGTTTGCATTGGCTCCCAGCTCTTGCACATATTGCCCTGATGACAAGAATGCCCCTGGGGGGAAATCGGGGTCAAGAATGCTGCAGAGGTGACAGGCAAGGCTGCATGTCAGCTCCTTCCGCAGCCAGCGCCAAGCCTGGCACTGCTTCCCGCCACAGCCAGGCCTGAGCGCAGTGTGCCTCCCAGAGCCAGGCCTGAGCACAGTGTGCCTTTCTAGAATCAGGGCGGAGCGCAGTGTGCCTCCCCAGAGCCAGGCCTGAGGGCAGTGTGCCTTTCTAGAATCAGGTCAGGCCTGAGCGCAGTGTGCCTTTCTAGAATCAGGCCAGGCCTGAGCGCATGGTGCCTTTCTAGAATCAGGGCGGAGTGCAGTGTGCCTCCCCAGAGCCAGGCCTGAGCACAGTGTGCCTTTCTAGAATCAGGTCAGGCCTCAGCGCAGTGTGCCTTTCTAGAATCAGGCCAGGCCTGAGCGCAGTGTGCCTTTCTAGAATGAGGCCAGGCTGCCTGGTCTTGAAAAACCTGCTCGTTACTCTGTGCCCCGAGGCAGCCCCCTCTACTGAGCGTCCCCATCCACAGGCCCTGCCTGGTTTGCTGGGGTGGCGACGGTGTCAGCGTCCAGAAAGGAGCCCAAAGCTGCTTCTGAATAAGTGGGCTGAGCGCGAGAAGCAGGTAAAGAGGGGCTTTAGCTTGTCCCCCAGCTGTATCCATAGACCTGGGATCAGTCTGACGGACTCGAAGGAGCAAGGTCCATGGGCCTTCCCTCAGAGGGACAGACAGCTGCAGACCCTCCCAGCCCGAGGCTCGAGGCTGACTCTGTTGTTTACCATTTGCAGGGAATATTTCTTCCTGTCCTTTCAATTTCAACCTATTGTATCTTTGAATTTAAGACAAGTCTCTTATAAACAGCATACAGTTGGGTCAAGGTTTTTTTTTTTTAGATATGTTTTGCAAAGCTCTACCTTTTGACTGGGGAGTTTAATCCACTTACATTTAAAGTGATAACTGATAATGTAGGACTTTCTTCCGTCATTTTACGATTTGGTCTCTGTAAGCTTACACCTCGATTGCCCCTCAACTCTTCCATTACTGCTGACTTTTGCATTTATTTGATCCTTTGTAGTGAACCATGGAGTTTACAGGACTTGCCTGTTTCTGGTATAAATTAACGACAAAAGTAACAATGGTGGTATCTCACAATATTGCACATTTACTCTGTGTCTCATTGCTGCTCGCCACTTCACGTGGATGGTCTGTTCTAATCATCTCAGCAGCCTTCTGCCTTGATTGTTCCCATCCTTATTAGCGAGGCTAAGTAGCTGGCTCCAGAACCATGCAGTCTGATTCCAGAGGCCCCTCTTACTTAGGGCCAGGAGAAGCTGCCTTCATTAGGAGGCATAAAAAGATATTCAAGAAGCAAGGAATAAATGTGAGTGGAGTGTAAAAAGCTTTTTGCTGCAGCTGAATGCCCTTCTGTCCCCTTCTCTGCCTGTGAAGTCTTATTTCAGGGCTCCGTTTCCCTGACCTCCAGGCAGGACACCTTGCTGTCCTGTGGCCAGCAGTATACTAGTTTTTAAAATGACTTTTGGTGCTATTCCCTCATTCTTATTTTGGTGATCCTTGACTTCCTCTGTACCCTGTGAGCTCCTCCAGGATGGGACCTGCATCTTGTTTATTCAATATTCCCAATCCACCACCTCTAGTCTTTCCAGACATATGGCAGGTGCTCAACAATGCTGGGTTAACTGGATAGCAGAAGGCCAAGGTGGTAATTTGCGATGGCATGGACCCCAGAAAATCACATTCTTGAAACTGGTCCATTCCTGTGGGTGTGAACCTGTTATAGGTGGGACTGTTTGATTAGATCGCATAAGGGCAGCGTGACACAGGGTGGGTCCTAATCCTCTTACTGGATCCTTTATAAATGTATGAAAATGGAGAGAAGGGGACAGAGAGGCTGAGAGAGGGTCCTGGAGGCCAGAGGCTATAATTGGCATAGACAATTTTGGATATCCAAGCAGATGGTGTCAAAGCTTTATTAGGAAGAAAAATACACCCATGACCCACTTCTTAAGAAAAACCATTTGAATAGAAACCTGAAGCTAAGCTGTCCGGGAGGAAATTCTAGCAAATTCCGAGTTCTCTGGGATTTTAGCTGCTAGTCATTTTTCTTGTACGATCCTTTGCAAACAAGCTTTGCTATTTTCTTTGCTCTCTGAAAGAGGAATATAGAAATTTGTTGCATTTTTCATATAAGAAGACTAGGCCCACAAATGTTGGGGTTTGCCAAGTTTCACCCCAAGGCAGTATTTATGGGAATTTAATTATTCTTATACTGAAACAGCCTTTGGATGTGTCATGAGTCCAGGCATTCATGTCCATTTCACAGGCAGCACAGAAAATGTTAATTGAGGGGAAGTGTTGAAACAAGGGATGCATTCCAGGTACTGCATCTGCGTTCTGGTCTACTGGGAACACTTTCTTTCCAGCCTCTTGCCTTGCAGTTATTGACTGTCTTAGTGTTCCAGAGCTGCTGTGACAAATACCACACACTGGTTGGCTTAATTAACAACAGACATTTATTGTTTCGGAGGCTAGAAGTACAGGCGCCAGGCATTAGTGAGGCTGCACTTTCCCAACCCTCGCTCCGACACTCGAGCATCACTGCATGAGAGACCACCACGTCCTCCATTTAGACCAGTTCCCTGCAGGGAGTTTAGCATCTGGCTCCGAATGGATACAGAGGGCCCTGGAACTCAGGACCATGCTTTTTGTGTTAAGTTTGGATATTCTTTGTGGGTTTCTTTTGCTGTCACTATAACTAAAATGTGATATTCCAAAGCTTCAAATAAAGATTCTAGATTCAATAAAGTGAGTTACTCTGCCTGGGTTTTGAAAACAGTATTGCTTCATGTCCCAAGAATGAAGGTGCTGCATTTCTGATGAAAGCAGAAGAAAATCAATGGGTCTAATGTGAAATGACTCAGGAGAAGGGGTCATTTGCACTGTGGAGCTAGAGAAGAGGAGGGAAGTTATGCATGGTCATGCCTTATAATAACTAGTCATGGGCAATGATCTCCTGAGCCCTTCTTATTCTAAAGCCTTCCAAGGGCACGGGATTGTTTTCTCCATTACTGCTAAGAGGAGCTTCGCCTAAGTGGGGGCTTTGTCTCAGGTTCTCAATATGCAGTATTAATCCACCACCGTGTGCCTCCCCCTCCCTTCCCCAGAGTGGGCTGGCTGCTCTCTGTCCTGCTGTATGTCACCACTTACTCCACTTGTTTCTACTTTCCATGCATTTTGTTGGGTTTGCACCCCTCTCCTCTTTGCTTCTACTTCAGTTATTCCTTATTCCTGGTTCCCCTTGAGCTCTCTATTGGGGTCCTAGGAAGACACTGTTTGTAGGCTTCTTGCCAGAGACTCAAACAGGGAAGATTTTTGGGAGTGGGTGGATGCTTCCCAGTTCCTTCCTCCAGCAGGCCCTTTCCTGGGTGGTCCTAGGCCTCCTCTCATCCTTGGCCTAGGGCAGAGTAGAGAGACCTGCTTCCTCATCCTCAGGGGTGATGCAACGGAGGGTCATGCAAAACGGTTTCAAGAAAGGTCATTTAAAATGTTCCAGTGATATATGCTGTCTCCCTCTAGGCACAGCCAGGCGGGCCTCTCTCCATCAGATCACTGTGAGACGGGACAACAGAGGTTTCCACCTCCAAACTGCATCAGCAACATGAAACTGCCATTTCTGGAAACAGCTGTTTTCTGATCCTTCGATTAAAATAACCTCTTTTAAGGGACAAAAGCTGAAGACCCATGTTGGCTGCCTCCTTTGGGGGCCCCAGATGGAAGGAAAGGCATCAGTAGCTTTCCACTTTCCTCTATGAAAGCGCAGACTCCGAATCCAGAACATTCAGCTAGACCTCAGCCTGTCCCATGGAGTCTAATCACTACACCAAATTGCCTCAAATCCTGCAGCAGGGTTTCCCAACCACAGTGCGACTGATATTTTGGGCCAGGTATTTTTGTATGAGGCCTCAAGAGACTTAAAATAATTGGAGGGCACCGGCTCTATGTCCTAAAATCACAAAGACATCAAGCATTTAGATGGAGTGCTGGACAGAAAAAAAAATAAGTGGCTCTTAGTATGCATACATCTGCAACAAAACAAACCAAATCTTTAAACATTTCCTGGCAAGCAAAGGAAAGAAAATTTAAAGTAATTTTAGTGAAGTTGATTCTTCCCAGTTTAATTTGTGTTTAAATGACATTTCAGTGGGATTTTTGGAAACTTGCCAAAATGATTCAGAAGTTCATCTAAAGAAGAAAGAATAAAACATTTTGAAAAATAATTTCAATGATTCTGTAAGTAAAAAACAAAACAAAAACTGTGCACATCATATTATATTGTTGCCTTTTAACATTTTAAATGGTGTTTTGATATGCTAAATATTTTAATTAATTTTTAATATTTTATTTTTTTACATAGTGTGACAATTTGAATTTGGTGAATCTCTCTCAAACAAGATTATGTTCTTAACCTAATCCATTCCTGTGTGTGTGAGGCCCTTTAATTGCATTAAATTCAGTTAAGAGCCTTTGATCGCATTGCTTTAGGGCTTTTGATTGGATTACATCTGTGTGGTGTGACACAGGTTGAGTCTCCATCTTCCTGCTGAGCTTTGTATAAACAGAGCACAGAGGAAGAGATACTCAGAAGAAGGAAGCGCAGTTTTGACCCTGCCATTGAGAGAAAGGAGAAAGAGAGAGGGAGAGGATTCCTGGTTCTCTGACAGTTGAGCTCAAGAAAGAAGCCCTGAGGCTGAGCGAGATCCTGGAGTCTGGAATCAGCAGAGCACAAAGGCAGGCAGAGAGCCCCCTGAGGGAGTGGGCCCACAGAGCAACTCGAGCCTGAGGAGACAAACCCTGCCATATGCTTGAGTCCACATGGCAGGAGCCAGGATCACCAGTAGCTGACTTTTGAGAGAATGTGATGGTGCCTTGATTTGGACATTTCATAGCCTTGGAACTTGAAGATTTTCATCTATTAAAATTCCCATTATGAAAGCCAACTCATTTCTGGTACTTTGCATTGGCAGCCCTGTGGCAAACTAAGACACATAGCAAACTCTGTTCATCTTTCTAATTTACTTCCTGGTTTAGCTGTCCTACATAAAAAGGTTTCTCCACCATAAGGTAAACTAAGTATTCACTTATACTTCCTTCTCTCTCTCTCTCTCTCTCTCTCTCTCTCTACAATAACATTATATCTGCTTTAGTCACTTCCCTTATTTTTTGTTCATTTGTCCATTTCTCTATCTTGGGGCATTTGGGATGATGTCCACTCTGACTACTTCAGGCTATGAAGGGCGTTGATATTATGGGGCAAAAGAATGGAATTTTTCCTTTTTGCCTGGGGCTGGTCCATCATTATCACTTTTTAGTTATCCAGGGCAGGCCTAAGGAACTGGAGAGTAAGAGTTGACCACGTACCTGCTGGATTTCAGGGCTCCACTGGCACAGGAACAGTCTGAATACATTAAGTCTCTGAGAAATAGACTAACAAGTTAAATTGGAAATTATAGACTCAAATAAAAGAAGTAAAAGAATCATGATTAGGGGATTTATACCAAAGTATAAATATGTTATATTGGGGAAATAGCTTTTCATCTATTCCCAGATAGATCCCACGGAGGGGGTACTGATTTTACGTGGCAGTGTGGCTTGCCTACATGGGTCTAGATGTCACTAGGGCCCTCAGGAGCATGTTTATTTGTGGCTTTGTTTACTGTGGCAGTTTATGGAGTCTGGCTGAGATCTACCTAAACACAACCTCTGGAATGATCTCCCAACTCACTTTGAAATTTCTTAGCCATTAAAACTACTTTATCTAATATTTCTGCTGTTTGATCAAGTCTTTCTTCAAATGCATCACTGATTAATGTTAGGTAATAATTCCTTGGTGCCAGAGAGGCTCATCCTTGGGAGTTATGTCCCACATCAGGGGGAGGGTAGTGAGTTTATATGCTGAGTTTGGGGACTGAGAGAGGGGCCACATATACGTAACAAGGAGGTTTTCAGAAGGCAACTCTTAGGCATTAATTATAATTAGGCTTAGTTTCATTATTATAGGAATAAGGTTCATAAGTACAATCACTAAGATTGAGGTCTTGGCTTATTAGCCTATTTTCCTTTATTAAGCAAGGTTTATATATCCCAGAGCTTCTGCTCTTTATTTGAGAAAATAGTAGGATTTCCCTAGGAATTATATTTTCTTAAAGTATTTTATTTTTTCATCACTTATTAAAGTATTCTCTTATGTCCTTAAAAGTTTTATAATATCCCATATAGAGGCCCTAGCCATTTCTTGTTAATTATTTGGATTTTAAAATCTTTAGTTGCTATTATGAAAGAGACTTTTTCCTTCCATTTTGTGCTTTTATATTGCCTGTTTTTAAAATACAGGAGAGCTATTGACTTGGGAATTTTTAGCCTGTGGCTGGCCACTTGGTGAAGCCTCTTGCTGGAGTTTGCTGCAGAATGGCAGGAGGAAGGATAGAGTGATTAGGGTCGAGGCAGGATGAGACATGAGGACCATCATGACCCACAATTATGGAAAGATACTCCCTGTCATTAGTGAATGCTCCTCATGCTGGAGAGCCCAGGCTTTGACTCTTCTTACCAGCTTGTAAGCTCTTCCTGACCCTTGAAGCTGGCATTTCTGAGAGCCAGGCACTGGGGACGAGGAGGGAGGAAATAAGCAAGTTAGATCCTGATAGGGCCCAGGCAAACCTGTGAAGTGGGGAATTCTACACAAAACGGAGACAGTAACCATGCATGGCAAAATTTAAATCACACGAGCCAAGCTCAGTTCCTAAGATCTCCTGGAAACACGAACACTTGATCATGCAGAGTAATTGCCTTATGCACTTGGTTTTTAATGTGCTCAGTTTTGGACCTGGCATTTAATATCTTGTAGTTATTACTACATCAATAAAAGGTAATTTCATTGAAATCCATTTAGGCTGTTTTCAGAATTTCTCCTCTAGGTACATTTCAATAAGAATTTAATCTAGTGGTTCTTAATCTTTTCTTAGTTGCAAACCTAGAAAACCTTAGGGGACAAATACACATTTGCACACATATGTAACACAGTCTCAGGAGTTCAGAGCTGCTTCTCTGTTGGTCAATGCATCTCCTGCTTCAAGGTGGAGCCCAGATTCCCTACTTTCAGTTATAAAGATCTCCCATTGGAGAGAAGATAGTGGTCACCAGAGGTTCTGAGGAGAGGGAGAGGGAAGAATATGTGTAGCATGGGGCATATTGGAGACATTGGAATTGTTTTTCACTTTATTTTCTAAGAAGTTTTAGGTTACAGAAAAGTCACATAGAAAATATAGAAGATTCCCATATACCCCATTCCCTCCTCCTCCACATCCTCCCTCATCAAAAACATCCCACGAGTATGGCACATTGATGGCAATTGATGAACAAACACTGAAGCACTGCCACCAACCATGGTCGATGGTTTACATTATGGTTTACCTTTTGCACCATATGCTTTCATAGGTCCTGACAAAATGTGGAATGGCCTGTACCTGTCAATGCAAAATCATGCAGAGCAATTCCAATACCCCCAAAATGCTCTATGTTCCACCCATTCTTCCCTCCGCTTCTCCTCAGAACCTATGGCAACAACTAAGTTTTGGTTTTTCAAGAATAAGGTTCATAGTTACATGCATTAATATGAGGGCTTGACATACTGGCCTGTTTTTTTTTTTAATTTTTATTAGGCACTGCCTATGTATTCAAGAGATTCTTGATCCTCTATTTGAGAATGTAGCAGGACTTCCCAGGATGGGAGTTTAATATTTCGTTGTTTATTGTGTGTGTCCCCACCCACTGAGGTAACACCGTACACAAGGTGAGCACATTCATATCCTGTAGAAGCACGCCCCAGGTGCACCCTTCCCCATACAGCCCCTCACCACTGATGCCCTGCTCTAGTGACCCCCCCATATTTGCCAAAAGAACATTCCCACCATTGTAGTTTCAACCACAGACCTCCCCAGAGTTCACCTGTTCCTTCCTCCAGCCCTCCCCCAGTTCTATGGATAGTCTAACCCACCTCCCACCCTGCTCACCCTCACATTCCAGCACCACCATCGCCCCACCCACTGCCAAGCCACCCTCGTCCACTTTGTCATGGGCTCTGCCCATGTTGAGCGTCGGCTCCCCATGCTCTACTCCCTTTCTGTCTCCTGAAAACCTCTCTGAGTCTACACCTGTACATCTGCTCAGTATGCTTAGCCCGTATCAGCGCGGTCATGCAGTATTTGTCCTGAATCTTGTCGTGCTTCCCTTGTATGTGATGGATCTCTTTTCTCTGGTTGCTTCCAGTATTCTCTCCCTGTCTTGAGTGTTTGACAATTTGATAAGTGTATGTCTTGAGGCAGGCCCATTAGGGTTTGTCTTGTCTGGAGTGTGCTGCACTTCCTGGACGTGTATGTCCATGTCCCTCAAGAGTTGGGAAGTGCTCAGACCTCATTGCCTTCAGCGCTCCATGTGCCCCCTTCTCCCTCTGGGAGGCCTATAATGCGCATGTTTGTGTGTTTCATGTTGTCATTCAATTCCCTAAGTCCCTGCTGGATTTTTTCCATCTTTTAATCTATCCATTTTACTATCTGAGTGATTTCAATTGTTCTAACTTTGATGTCACTAATTCTTTCCTCTGCTTTTTCAAATCTGCTATTATGTGATTTCAGTATATTTTTAGTTTCCTGCATTTCACGGCCATCAGATCTGTTATCTTTTTATGAATATTTATGATTTCTTCTATATGCTCCATCAGTGTCTTCTTAATATCCTTTATCTCTTCCTTCACTTCATTAAGTTGGTTCAAGATTTTTGTTTTCCCATCCTTGATTAGTTGTTCCATGTTCTGCATCTCCGTGTTTTAGTTGTTCATTAGACTGGGCTATGTCTTCCTGTTTCTTAGTATGGCGTATAATGTTTTACTGGTGTCTAGGCATCTGTTTATCTTGGCTTATTCAGCTGGTTAGCTTCTCTTCCTAATCTACAGTTTTATTTCATTTTATTTTGCATTAAGGGTCCTCTTTGACACATGGCACCACTTGTTCTATATTCTTGTAGTTGTCCATGTTCCCCTGAAAAAATATTAAGACCATAGAAAAGGTAAGAAAGAAGAAAGAAAAAAAAATTATAATAAGGAAATGTAGGAAAAGAACCATAAAAGAACTAGGGAAAAAAAAGTAATAAGAGGGAAAAATCATAAAAAATAAAAAGGGAAAAGAATTAAAAAAGTGGAATAAAAAATGAAACAAGAAAAAATAAAACTAAAGACCAGAAAGATGAGAAGGGAAGAAAGAAAATGAAGACCAAACAAGAGAAGGTGGAATGAAAGGAAAGCAATGGAAGAGGGAAAAATGAAAGAATGAAAGTAAAAAACAAATGAGAAAAAGGGGGAAAAACCCAGGAAAAACAGGTTTCCCTCTTAGGCCACTGCAGGTATCTCAGGCTGCCAGTGCTCACCACTAATCAGCCTGCAGCCCGCCCTCCATAGCTAAGGTACCTGATTTTAGAGAATAAGATAAAGAATAAAAAAATATAAATACAGAGTAACAAATCAGAAAACCTAAAAAACCCTCAGCCTGTAGGCTCCCTGTCATAAGGTGCTGGCCTGTGCCTGCCGACCCCTGGACGGGCTCTGGACCTTTTCTTCAAGCTGGCTGGACTAACCCTGAGGCCAGTGGGCTTTTCTTTTCTTCTGGAGGGTCCCAGGGGCCCTCGTGTAAGTGAGGCGGGAGCCCGCCCGAGCCGCCCCCACCACTGTCAGGCAGGCTCCCGAAGGCTTTGGGCCTCTGCCCCTTCCTCGGGCCGCTGGACGGGGACTGTCGGCGGCTGCCTCTCGCCAGCTTCCTTCCCTCCAGGCCGTGAGGCGCCTGGCGCCCACCCACGGCGGGGCGTGGCTCCAGGGCGGTGGTGTCCCAGCTGCCCCGGCAGCTCCCGTCCCTCGCGCCGGCGAGGCCCCCTCTGCTCGCGCTGCTCCCCGCCCTGCACCTGCGCGCCCTGCTCCCGCGGCTCCACGGGCGGCCGGCTCAGCCGGGGACCCTCCTCCTCCCAGGGCCCGGGGCTTCTCCTGCGGCCACGCGAGGGGCTGTGCCAGGCCCAGCCGCAGGCGCGCGGCCTCCTGACTCCGCCCCGTCCCGCCCGACGCCCAGCAGCCCCGCCCGACGCCCAGCAGCTCCGCCCGACGCCCAGCAGCTCCCGCTGAATGCCCAGCAGCTCCCCCTGGATGTCGAGCAGCTCCCGCCCGACGCCCAGCAGCTCCGCCCGATGCCCAGCAGCTCCCGCCCGACGCCCAGCAGCTCCGCCCGACGCCCAGCAGCCCCGCCCGACGTCCAGCAGCTCCGCCCGACGCCCAGCAGCTCCCGCTGGATGCCCAGCAGCTCCCCCTGGATGTCGAGCAGCTCCCGCCCGACGCCCAGCAGCTCCGCCCGACGCCCAGCAGCCCCGCCCGACGTCCAGCAGCTCCCGCCCGACGCCCAGCAGCCCCCGCCCGACGCCCAGCAGCTCCCGCCCGGGTGCCGAGCAGCCCCGCCCGACGTCCAGCAGCTCCCGCCCGACGCCCAGCAGCCCCCGCCCGACGCCCAGCAGCTCCCGCCTGACGCCCAGCAGCTCCCGCCCGGGTGCCGAGCAGCCCCGCCCGACGCCCAGCAGCTCCCGCCGGATGCCCAGCAGCTCCCGCCCGACGCCCAGCAGCCCCGCCCGATGCCCAGCAGCTCCGCCCGACGCAGAGCAGCTCCCGCCCGTGTGCTGGATTCCGAGCGGCCCCTCCCCGCACCAGGGAAGCCTTCCCTGCTCCGGGCCCTGACCTGCGGGACCCCAGCAGCCGCTTGACCTCGGTTTCCCATCTCTGAATGGGGACGACGGTGTGGGCTCCCTGGACAGCGCCCTGGGGCGGATCTCCGCACGGGCAGTGCGTCCTGAACGTCCAGCTCTTCCCTAAAGCGACGGCCTTTGTGTGCTGGGGTCTCTCATGCCCCCTCGTGCCACACGTCAGCGAAGCCCTGGAGCCCCGGGCTGAGCGCCTGCTGCTCGGGGTGCGGCGCTAACTGCGCCTTCCTCTCGGGGACCCTTCCCCACCAGCCCGGCGGTGACTCAGCCGAGCACAGGCCAGCCCTGCGGGAGGCAGCCCCAGCAGCGCAGGTGCAGAACCCCAGAAATCTGCTGGCTGTTGTAAGGGTATTGATGTGGGGTGGACGCTTACGGCTCCCAGGCCATAACGCACGAGCTACTGCCTCACCAAAGTCCGTTGGGGCAGGATGGCGCCACGTCTGCAGGGCTCAGGCTTCCCGGCTCCTCTCTTCCCGGGATTGCGTCTCTCTGGGCTCAGGGCTCCTCTCTTCCCGGGGCCTTCTCTCCTTCCTCGTGACCAAGCTCCTCTGTGCTTACTTCCTGGGGCTCCAGCTCAAGACTCCAACCTCCCTTTTCTGCGATGCAGTTTCTCTGTGAGTCCTGGTCCCAATGTCCTACTGACGTGGCCCAATCGAAGCCCCAATCGTTATGAATCAAGTAAAAGTGAAACCTCTAAATCCAATACACTCTAATACGCCCAGAGGAAAAGACTGGTTGACAAACATAATCCAATATTTCCTTCTGTAATTCATCAATAATATCAAACTGCTACAGGCCCCAAAGCTGGGCCTTTGGGGATAACTAGAGAAAAAATTTTAATGTGAGACTGAGGCAGAATTTATATTTATTATGTTTGCAGAAAAAGTTAAGGTCAGTTTGAAGTGATTTAGACCTGACTCCCTCTGTTGTGGTTTTATTTTTGATTAAACATTTAAGTTATTGTTTAGCATTTGCTTTGATTATGCATTAGCTTTTTTTAAAAAAAGATTTTATTTATTCATTTCTCTCCCCTTCCTGCCCTCCCCAGTTGTCTGTTCTCTGCATCTAGTTGCTGTGTGTTCTAATTTGTCCGCTTCTGTTGTTGTCAGTGGCACCGGGAATCTGTGTTTCATTTTGTTGCATCATCTTGTGTGTCAGCTCTCCGTGTGTGCAGTGCCGTTATTGGGCAGGCTGCACTTTCTTTCGCGCTGGGCAGCTCTCCTTATGGGGCGCACTCCTTGCGCATGGGGCTCCCCCACACGGGGACACCCCTGGGTGGCATGGCACTCCTTGTGCGCATTAGCACTGCACCTGGGCCAGCTCCACACGGGTCAAGGAGGCCCGGGGTTTGACCCGCGGACCTCCCATGTGGTGAATGGACGCCCTAACCACTGGGCCAATTTCGCTTCCCTGAATTAGCTTTTATGCATATGGATGAACAGCTATACTTAGTTATGTAATTGTATGATTAGTATGTTTAGGAAATTATGTTTGTATATATATTGTATGATTTAAAAAGGGTGGATAATTCCACCCCTGGGTGGGAATTTTATTATGTTAATTAAGCAAGTTGAAGTGAGGACAGCTTCTTTTGTGCAGGTCTGACCAACTGGTTGAAGTTGGTTTTTATATTTACTCCTTCAACAGGATGTTTCTGACCATCAAAAGTGAAATTTGGGAAACGGACTTGGTCCAGTGGTTAGGGCATCCGTCTACCACGTCCGCGGTTCAAACCCCAGGCCTCCTTGACCCGTGTGGAGCTGGCCCATGCGCAGTGCTGATGCGCGCAAGGAGTGCCTTGCCACGCAGGGGTGTCCCTCGTGTGGGGGAGCCCCTCGCACAAGGAGTGCACCCGTAAGGAGAGCCGCCCAGCAGGAAAGAAAGTGCAGCCTGCCCAGGAATGGCGCCGCTCACACTTCCCGTGCAGCTGACGACAACAGAAGCGGACAAAGAAACAAGAAGCAGCAAAACAGACACAGAGAACAGACAACAGGGGGAGGGGGGGAAATTAAATAAATAAATAAATCTTAAAAAAAAAATGAAATTTGGTACTAAGGGAGGGTTGTATTTTATCACTTTTTTAAAAAAAAGATTTATTTCATTTATCTATCACCCCCTTGTGGCTCGCTTGCTGTCTGCTCTCTGTGTCCATTCGCTGCATGTTCTTCTGTGTCTGCTTGTATCCCTTTGTTGCGTCATCTTGCTGTGTCAGCTCTCCACGGGCGCGGGCCGTCAGCTCTGCATGGCATGGGCTGTCAGCTCTCTGTGGGTGCCGGCCGGCTTTGCCTTCACGAGGAGGCCCTGGGATGTGAACCCGGGGCCTCACGTATGGTAGATGGGAGCCTAATTGGTTGAACCACATCTGCTTCCCTTATTTTATTACTTTTTAATTTACATATAATTATATAATTATTTTTTGTATTCTAGCAATAGAGAGAGAAACAAGTTACTTTTAGGTATTTGGTCATTTTACATCCATTAATTCCCTCCTAGTTTTTGGAGATATTTTTATTGCAGGGGAAAAGAATGAAGTTCAGATTTTTTGTAATTATTTTTTGTTGACAATATTGCCACTGATTTCTTAGGAAATTATTGTAAGAGGGTGGTTTGAGGAGGAAAAGTCGGATTGTTAAAGATTGCAGTTGTTCTTGAATAAAGTATTGCGTGTATGATATGGGTACGGGTGCAACTGCCAAAAGAATTAAGATAGCAGTTAATGAAGGGGAGCAGCCACTTGGTGGAGTTGGATGGGTTTCAGAAGAACTTATTTCCCTGTGCTATGAGGTTATTGGCTTTGTTTTTAAACTTTAATGCTCTCACTTCTTTGGAGAGATTAATGGCTTAGTATAAGGATGTGGTTGCCATTCTGGTCAATGCTGTGATTTTTAAAATGGTGAACAAAGGGATTAGTTGGCTTTTTTGATTATTTGTGGTGTTATATGTTTTGGGGTTGTTTTTACAAAAGTTGAATTTTACGTAGGCTTTTTTTGGTCACTGCTTTCAAGGTGCAGACTAATTGAAGTGTTTTACAGTATAGCTGGTTTAGGATACTTGATATTGATTGTGCAAATTTACACAGTACTAACACTTGGTTTTATTGTAGAGGCTGTGGATGAACAACTAAGGTTATTGAGGAATTAGATTTTCTTTTTTAGAAAGGTGTTTCTGAACATAAGCTTAAAGGGATTAACTCAAGTCCTCTTCTGGGGGTCATTTTAATTGAAAGGAGAGCTAGGTTAAGTGTTTTAGTTTATTTTAATTGTGTTTTTTGATAAATTTTATTTAAGATTAAAAGAATTATAGTTTATTTTTCCACCTTTTTTTGATGATTTAGGTCTCCAGGCTGTATGTAATTTTTATTTAATTTTGAAACACTGGTTGACATTTTGCACCACAGCTGTAGTAAAAGCAGGTTCATTATCTGACTGAGTTGTTTGGGGCAATTCAAACCTCAGGATGATTTTTTGGAGGAGGAATTTAGTTACCATTGAATGTTGTTTTGTGTGGTAGGGAAAAGTTTTATTCGTTTTGGAAAGGTGTTTACAAATACTAAGGCTATTAATTTTTTTTGTGGTTTTATAGTAATGTTTTGGGTGACTTCCTTCCTGCGGGCTCACTGTTCCTGAAGAGCGAGGCTGCGTAGGTCAGCACCAGGCCAAGTGATTTCATTTTTTTAGATTGTGTGGTTTGAGGTATAGGCAACAATAGATTATTATTGTTTTTTCTTTTGGGCTGTAGGGCTACTGACCCTTAAACTTGAATTTTTTTTTAAAGAGTTATTTATTTATTTCCCCCTCCCGCTGTTGTCTGCTTTCTGTGTCCATTCGCTGTGTGTTCTTCTGTGTCTGCTTGGATTCTCATAGGCGGCACTGGGAATCTGTGTCTCTTTTTGTTGTGTCATCTTGCTGTGTCAGCTCTCCGTGTGTGCGGTGCCACTCCTGGGTGGGCTGCATTTTGCGAGGGATGGCTCTCCTTGTGCAGGGGACACTCCTTGCATGGGGGGCACCCTTACGTGGGGGCATCCCTGCGTGGGCTGGAACCCCTGGCATGCAGCAGCACTCTGCATGGGTCATCTCACCACACGAGCCAGGAGGCCCTGGGTATCGAATCCTTAGACCTGCTATATGGTAGGTGGATGCGCTATCTGTTGAGCCACATCCACTTCCCTAAACTAGAATTTTTAATGTTTGCAATGGTTTTGCTCTTAGCATTTTAGTTGAGTAGGGGCTGCAGGCTGAGGGGTTGAATATAGACAGGCTAAGGCTGGAGATAGTTTTTTAGTTTATCTTAGTTTTTTTAAATTTAGTTTTAGTTTTTATTTTTTATTTGCTTTTTTAAAAGGTTATTTATGTTTTTAATAAGACCTGAACCAATGGGATTATAAAGTAGATGGAAAGTTTTTTGATTTATAGCCTGATTGTGTGAGGTGACCAGTAAAGGAGTTTTTGGTTATTGTTAATCTGGGTCAGCATTTCATATATGGCACTTTATTTGGTAGTGAATAGTAGTTTGTTGGTAGAAGAGTTTCACGGCAGCGTTTGTGGCAGTGATATCACACCTTGTGGAGGGGACTGGTGTAATCTCCTTGCTATCGTGCCATTGGAGTCTGCTTGGCCAACATGTCCACCTGGTGAGGTAACTGTTGCAGTCGTTGGAGTGAGCACGATGGACACTTGGAGTGATGTCCATGAGCTGCTGATGAGTAACAGGCAGCTGGAACTGCTGCCACAGGGTCTGGCAGCCACGACGTTTGCTTTTTTTGTGGAGTTACTCTGCTGCTTCTCAGGTTTTAATGGCATGGCTTCAGATTTTTACGAAAGTATTTGCCTAGCATTCCTGAGAGGGGAGTTAGAGGAGTGGGCAGGGATGTGATAGACTGTCACCTGTCATCACTGGCAGGTGTTTCAGCTGTGCTTCCACAGATCTCCCCCACAGAGGGCAGCCCACGACTGTCCACTGTTCCTGTTTTGTTTTTAGTATTTGCAATTCACCTCTGGATAGGGATGGTTGTTTTCAGAGTGACCAGACACTATCAGGTTAAGCCCTCAGCTTGCAACAGGGCGTGGTATGTTGTACACAGTTGCTTTTAAAAGGGGCTATGTCACAATTTCCACAATTGGGATTAAAACTCAAGAGGTATTTGCTTAGAATGTTGCCTTTGCAGCAAACCTCACCCAAAGATAATATTAGTGCTGGTACATCCAATTCACAGGTCAGTTAAGGTCCACCCCTGTTTACTGCTCCAGTTTGTATTACTTTTTTATTTTTTAAAAAGTAGCTTGCTGGGGCCCTCCATTCCCATGTATAATTTTTTTCTTATTAACATATGCATATTTGATCTAAATGAGGGATGAAGGGTTTCCGGTACCCCCTACAACCCCCAAAAGACCATTAATTGTTTTGTATGATAAGATTAAAGTAAACAAAGTTATTTTGATAAAACAGACCCTCTGCTTTGTATATTAACATAAGCACTTATTTAAATATTTTCGGGTTTTGAATAGAGCTTTTTAAAGAATTTTTATTTGTTAATATTACTATTCAGAGGTATGAAAATATACACTTAACAAACAGACAAACATGGAAGAGTTAAAATACAACAACAGAAACATAAAGTTTGTTAATTTGCTTTACAATTTTTATTCCTTTGGTATGGTTGTTTTTAAACTTTCTATTATTTAACATTTTAAATTTCTACTGTTTTTAAGATTTTTGACTGGGACTGAAGGGGACTCGCACAAAATTAATTCACAACTTTTTAATTTTTTTATCTTTCTACAATTCAAAGAAGATTTGAACATCTGGTACTTTTGTCCATTTTTCTTGTTTATAAAACAAGTTTAGTTGCAATGTAGTGTTAAAATCTAAAGACCCTTTTTGTCTAAATTTATCTGTTATTTAATCTATATCTAGGTTAAGCTTTATTACTAAAAATTAATTTGTTTTTGTAACCCAGATCCCCCAGATTTAGACCAATTTTTTTTTCAAATTCTACTCAATTTATTCATTTTTTAAAAAAGATATTACATTAAAAAAATATGAGGTCCCCATTCACCCCCAGCGCCCCCACACCACCAGTCCCCCACACAGTAACACTCTCCCCCATCATCATGTCACATCCATTGCGTCTGGTGAGTACATCTCCGGGTATCGCTGCACCCCATGTCCCGTGTTCCACACCATAGCCCACACTTTCCCACGTTCCATCCAGTGGGCCATGGGCGGACATACAACATCTGGCAATTGTCCCTGGGGCACCACCCAGGACAACTTCAATAGACCAATTTTTAGGATGTGTCCTAGTGGTGAGCACGCAGGTACTGATGCCTCTTTCCCCATGGCAGCAGAAAGAGAGAGAAAGAGGACAGCCAGGACAAAGGCAGTGGCTCCCCTTTCAGGGAGCAAAGCAATGGGACTCGAGCCCACCCACGCCTCTCCCGCTGTGACCAAACCTCCACTACTTAGCGAAGGGGAGCCAAATGTTAACCTGAAGTCAGTCGAAAGCTAAGAGAATTGGCAGAACTGAAACCAAATGTGAACTCGTGCTTAGCCAGAAGGAAAAAGAAGTAAAGGAACGCACTTACCCACCCAGGAAAGGAGGTGAACCCGCTTCTGTTTTAACTCTCGGACCTCGTCCATCAGCGGCTGGAAAGGGCTCTGCCCTGGGAAACCCCTGAGTTCTCAAGAAAATCCCGCGCGGCCGCTGGAGTTGGGGATGGCTTGGTACATACAGCCCTCTCCACAGTCCCCCTTGGAAGTGCTTTCTGGTTACCATTTTTATTTATTTATTTTAGTTCTGGCGGAGTCACCAATTTCTTAGGCCCCAAAGTAGGGCCTTTGGGGATAACTAGAGAAAAACTTTAACACAAGAGTTAGGCAGAACTTAGATTTATTATGTCGGCAGACAGGAGCTAAGGTCAGTTTAAGTGATTCAAACCTGACTCCCTGTATTGTGGTTTTATTTTTGTTTAAATATTTAAGTTATTATTTAGCATTTGCTTTGCTTATGCATTAGCTTTTATGTATATGGATGAACATATATAGTTATTGTTGGAGAAAATACGGTGCTCACTGGGACACAGAGACTGAAATGACTGTAGATAAAGAGGGGTTTATTGAGAAGCTCTCCCAATGGAGGGGGTCTGAGGAGAGACTTCAGCCCCCTCCTGGAAGGAGGGAATTGAATTTATACAGGACTTTCCTAGGTGGGGAATGATAGCTGGTGGGAGGGGGCTGAGGGTCCAAGAGCAGGGGCCAGTGGGAAGCCCTAGAGGTGGAAACTCTCCCTGACAGCGACTAGAAGATAGTGGGTTAGGAAGCTATGTTCCTTGGAATGCTGCAGGAGCAGATGTTTCTTTGATCTGGAGGGATTTTATCTCCCTCTGATATGCAGGTAGGGAAGGTTTCCATTTCCCTTTACTCCGGTCTCTATGTGGTTTCTTTGTTTAACCTGTGGGGAAGTGCCTTATGGGGGTGGGGTTAGCCTTTCCCCAGTGCATATCAGGGGAAACTGAGCTACAGCTTGTTCATTATTGCAAACCTCTAGCATTCCTAACTTTTTGTTTTTATATATAGGGGAACCTGGGTATTGGGGTATAAGGTAC
Source organism: Dasypus novemcinctus (assembly GCF_030445035.2). Classification (NCBI taxonomy): domain Eukaryota; kingdom Metazoa; phylum Chordata; class Mammalia; order Cingulata; family Dasypodidae; genus Dasypus; species Dasypus novemcinctus. Next base: position 1,273,874 of record NC_080696.1, on the reverse strand, counting down.
TGGGCAGGGTGGGAGGGTGAGGGGATTTGGGGCCTCGGCTCGATCTGGCTACTTCCTGCTGTCAAAGGGTGGAGAAAAGAAGTTCCTTCCACCCTGTCCAGTGGGCTGTGGTTTCAGGTCCCGCAGGGGCTGATATTGTTGTTCACGCAGCAGAAAGACGCCGTTTATGTCTTCCTGGGTTACTGACTGCATAATTCGGTGTGTGAATTGGACAAGAAGCTGTAGACAAGGAATACATCTCCACATGACTTTAGAGACAAGGGCCAAAAAGAAGCAGCAGCAATACTATTAATAAGGGTGTTATAACAGGTAAAAGGATGGATTTTAAAAGTGAAGGAAAATAAGAAAGGAATGAGGATAGCCATGACTGATTTCCATAGTTATTACCTTGGGCTTTCTGAACAATTTCTATATTTTCTTTCAGGACTTTAAGATTTTCTTCTACCTGACCAGTTCTGTTAATGTGAAAACAAGAAGTTTCATTTATGATTGCACAGGTGCCTCCCATGGCTGCTGTGAGAACATGCAGTGCTCTTCTATTTTGCGTGACAACAGACGCTGGACTATTTATTTCTAACTGCTCACTGTCTATGGCCTGCATGGTTGCATGCCAGGATAGTTGTAGTTGGAGAGAAATGTTTAAAATTGATCGTTTTAATAGTGGGATTTCTGCAAACCAAAATAGGCTTTGGAAGATAGTGTGTCCTATACCACGTTTTTCTAAGAATGGGTTGTCACGGGCATGATATCCAAACTCTGGGTTTCCTAAGAAATGCCTTTTTTTTCATTCATTTCATTTTTGAAGTTCAAGTGAAGTTTTAAGAAAGGAACCAAGATTAGGTATCTGTCCAGAAGAGGCCATTTCTTGGGGTTTGAGGATGGCATTCGGAATAATAGATACTATAGTGCAAGTTGCCGTCCATATGATAGGAAGTGTTAGATATGCAGTATTACTACACAGAAAATAGACACCTGTGCCTGCAAGCATTAGTGCCGCTGAGGGCCTGAGGGAATAAAACAGGAATGCAGTAATTGGGAATGCCGAATAGCTGGATTCCACCATATACTACATTAACATATAAAGGACAGTAGTGGGGTTTGGAAGTATTATAGGTTAGGTTAGTTTGACAGAGAAGATTTCAGAAAAGAAAAGTGAAGACATTTTTTGGGTTTTTTGCAGGTTTTAACCTGGTTAAATTGTATAATTGTCCTGATTGTGTTTCTACTCCAAATAACTCAGTTTGTTTGTAAGATCTATTGAAGCACAGTACATTTTCACTATAATTTTTATTGCTTATTTCTGTAGGTAGTGTTTGATTGATGCCTGAGTCATTCCAAAATAGAGTTGAATTAAGATGCCTGTTTGGCATTTTAAAATCTGCCTGCCAGTGCAGTGTGGTAGTTAAAGAGCAGGGTATGATTACAAGATGTAGTGGGCATATGTCCTAAATTAGTTGCATAAAGTCATGTGGAGATGTATTTAAAGCATAAAAAAGGCCTGTCCATTACAACTGTGACCATACCAATAGAATCTGAATTTTCTCCTAAGTGAGAGATGTTTAAGGCCTGACGGAGGGTAAGTATATCTTTGTATTCTGGTAAACTTTCGGGGGGAGGGGGGTTATAACCCATCGGCCTCCAAAACCAGTGTATTGTGGGTGGACACGTAGGGGGGTTTCTGGACTTAGAGGAATGGCAAGTGAGGACATAGTTTCTGTGTGGGTGTGCTCAGGGCATATCCAACAATCGGAGTGGTTAATTGCAGTTGCTATGGTTTGGATGGTGTTTATAAGGGGATGATAAAGGGTGTTTAGAGTGGTTAGAACAGAGGAGCGGAAGGGTAACATATAGGACATTCACTGTAGAGGGGCTTTAGTCAGTAAAGAAAAGGAAGAGGGTGACAAAAGAGAAGAAGAGGATTTTTTCCGGGTGAAAATCAGAAAGATCTCCTTGTAACCACAGGTCTTGAGTGATGTCGAGGTATTGTTCAATAGAAAGAGTAGAGGGCATGACAAAGTTAAGTGTGCGGAGAGAATATTACAAAAGGTGTTGGCTCTGTGTATCATTGGGTTGGTGTTGTGAGAAGTTTGTTTTTGGGGTTTTGTCACCTCTGTCTTTCCCGAGCCTCAGTCGTAGTTTTCCAAGAGGTTTGCTGGTGTACTTACCTGAAGTTTCAGAGTTGTACTTGTCTGCAGTTTCAGGATCTAATGTTTTACTGTTCTCAGGAGGTGGTGGGGCAGGTTTCAGTCTGGAAAAGTGTATCCATGATGGAAAGTTTAAAAGTCTTGCTGCAGTTGGAGTGGTTAGAAGAATAAGAAAAGGACTGGTCCATTTTGGGGTTAAGGGTTTGGGGTGTAAGTTTCAGGTACACCCAGGCACCTGGTTGCATAGGTAGGGAGGGAGCAGAGGGTTCTGGTGCAGGAGGTGTAGAGTCAGTTAGCTGATGGAGGAGTGTTCGCATCTGGGTTAAGCCAAGCAGGTTACTTTCGAAGTCTGAAGGCTGAAAAGAAATGTTAGTGAAGATAAAGGGGCGTCCATACCTGATTTCAAAGGGGCTAAGGAGATGTGGTTTTCCAGGAAGGGTTCTGATTCTAGTGAGAGCTAAGGGTAGGAGTTCAGCCCAAGGTGCTGGTGTCTGCATCGCTAATTTCGTTAAGTGTTGTTTTAAGATTCCATTCATGTGCTCAACCTTTGCAGAAGATTGGAGCCTGTAGGGGATATGTAATTTCCAAGTTATTCCTAGGGCACTACAGATACCTTATGTGATTTGTGAAGTAAAAGCCATTCAGTTGTCTGATGCAGGGAAGAGGAAAGGCCAAATCTGGGAATGATTTCTGTTAATAAGATTTTAACAACAACTTCTGCCCCTTCTGAGGTTGCTGGGAATGCTTCAACCCACCTGGAAAAGGTGTTTATGAGGACTGAGATATTTAATTTTTTAAATTGGTGACATGTGAGTGAATTATAATTGCTAATCTTGTCCCCATTTGAAACCTCTATGCTAGTGTGTTTTAAAAGAGAGAGAAGTAGAATTTCCGTGGCTATTAGTTTGTTGGCAAAGAGAACAGTTTTTCTGATAATTTTTTTTAAGAGTTTTGAGAGCTCAGGACAATGTAGAGAATTAGGTAGGGGTAACGAGAGTGGTTTGTGTCCTAAATGGTATGATTGTGTAAGGAAGTGAGAATGTTATGTTTTTGCAATTCAGGTAAAAGGATTTTTCCGTTTTTCATAAACCATCCTTTAATTTGCTTTGTTCTAATAAGGGGAAGTTTTGAGGTTTTTTCAGGTGTATCAGGGGAAGCAGGATATGGGAGGCCTAGGAGAATGGGTGTGATGGTGGTGTGTGCACCTAAGTAGGGTTTGGTAGCCTGTGCTTTGGCTTCAGCATTGGCTTGATTATTGCCAGCAGATATGGAGGAATTTGATTTTTGGTGCCCTTTGTAGTGGATTATAGCAGCTTGGGTTGGAAGTGATGTCATGTTGAGTAATTGTAGGATGAGATTTTTATTTACAATGGCGGATCCGTTAGAAGTTAGGAGCCCTCTCTCCCGCCAGATGGGGGCATGTGAGTGTAGGATGTGGTATGAATATTTGGAGTCAGTGTAGATGTTTAGGTCTTGCCCTTTGCCTCTGACTAGTGCTCTGGTGAGGGCTATAAGCTCAGCTTGTTGTGAGGTTGTGCCGCGTGGGAGGGGACCTGATTCAATGGTGTCAGTCAAGGTTACAGTAGCATATTGTTAAGTTTAGTGGAGCTGCCATCAATAAACCATGTGTGCGTAGGATAAGAAGAGGAGTATCTGAAATACTGGGAAGAGGTTTAGTGAGGAGATCAAACACATCACCATAATCATGAGTGTAATCTGTGCTGTGTTTCCGGGGATGGGTTGGGATCAGTGGGGAGGAGGGTGGCAGGATTGAGAGGAGGATGATGGTGTGTGAAGATGCCAGGACTTTGTAGAAGAGTTTCATGAAGGGTTTGAAGATGGGTAGAGGAAATAGATGGAGTAGCTTTGTGAATTAAAAGAGGAGATAGGGAATGTGAGGAAAAAAATATCAAGATGATTTAAAACTTTTTTGAACTAGGAGAGAAGCTGCAGTGCGAACTTTGTGGCAGGTGGGCCAGCCCAGAGTTATGGGATCTAGCTGTTTGGAGAAGTAGGCAATGATTCAGTTATCAGGGCTGTATGGCTGCATTAAGATTCTTAGGGCATATCCTTGTCTGGCATCTACATAGAGAGAGAGAAAGGTTTGGAGGGGTTGGGGAGAGCTAAGGCAGGTGCAGTGAATAGGGCTTTTTAAAGCTGATTGAAGGGAAGTTTGAATGATAGGGCGATCAAGTGACTTGTGTAAGTTGCCAGAAGCAGCTTGGTAGAGGGGTTTAGATACAGATCCAAAGTTTGGAATCCAGAGATGGAAAAAGTTGACAAGCCCTAGGAAAGAAAGGAGGTCTGCTTTAGTCTGTGGAAGAGGATAGCTTTTGATGAGCTAGATTCAGTCTGCAGTTAGATGTTTATGTGAGGGGGAAAGGTGGAGCCCTAGGTAGGTTACTTCAGATTTAAAAAATTGTCCTTTGCTTGGGGAAACCCGATATCCCTTATTACTGAGAAAGTTCAGCAGGGCGATAGTGTGGGTTATGGGGGTTTGTAAAGAGGGGCATAAAGGAGGAGGTCATCGACATGTTGGAGAAGGTTACTGGAGGGGAGTTGAAGCTCAGAGAGATCTTGGTGTCGGGCCTTTCCAAAGATATGGGGATTATCTCTAAAGCCCTGGGGGAGAACTGTCCATGTTAATTATTGGGGATTTAGAGGGTTTTCAGGATCTGTCCATGTAAAGACAAAAATGTTTTGGGAAAGTTTTGTCTAAGGAAATAGTGAAAAAGGCCTCTTTGAGGTCGATTCCAGTGCAGTATGTGGTTTGAGGGGGTATGTGGGACAGAAGACTGTATGGGTTAGAACCAGGGGAACAACAGGCTATGTGGCTTTATTAATTGTTTTAAGGTTTTGCACAAGATGATAGCTTTTTTACTGCTAGAATTGGAGTATTGAAGGGTGAATTAGTTGGAGTTGGATGTAGAAGGTCAGCATTACAGAGTTCGTCAATGGTAGGTTTCAAGCTTTGTCAGGCAGTGATGGATAGAGGACACTGAGGAATATTTGTGAAAGATGAGGTTTTTTTAAGACTGTTTGACAGGGGGATGGTGTGATGGACTGACGGGAGCTGGTGTTCCAGGCCTGGGGATGAACTTCTGTTTGCAGTACAGGGGGAAGGTCAGCAGGGAGCTGGGAGGGGGGGTGTGGTAGGCAGGAGGAGAAGGAAGCTGGTTTGGGAGGATGGGAGCGTAAAGGAAATGGAGAGTGAAGTTTAGACAGTATATCATGACCTAGGAGTGGGGAGGGGAGGGATGGATTATGAAGAACTGGTGGGAAAATGGATGATTTTCTGTTGAGCATATGAGTGGTTTGGTAATTAAAGGAGAAGAAGGGATGCGTCAACTCCCACAATAGAGATAGAGGAGTAGATAAAGGTCCTGAATGTTCTAGGAGGCCTGAGTATGTGGCCCCCGTGTCAATTAAAAAGGAGATTGGCTTACTCTAACCTCGACGGTCACCCTCGGTTCCGACTTACTGATGGAGATGTGGGGCCCTTCCAAATCCGGAACCACCAATCGTCTTTTGTCAGTCTGAGAAGGTCTGGAAAGGAGGATCTTGGCTCTGGATCTGTGGGATGCGCTAGAGGAACTTTCCTGGAAACAGGGTTTTCAGGACAGTCCGACTTCCAATGACCCTTGTGCTGACACTCTGGGCAAGGCGTAAGTGGGGGCCTTGGATCAGGGCAGGAACATGCCCAGGGCCCTTCCTTCCACATTTGAAACAGGGTCTGTGTGGTGGCCGAGGGGAGGAAGAGGGAGGGGGTTTTCGAGAACTGATCCTGAGGGCAGCAGCAAGGAGGGAGGCTTTGACCTGATCTCACTTATGCTTTTCCAATTTGGCTTCCTCCTCTCTATTGTTAGAGACCTTGAAGGCGGCTTTAGTTAGGTCTTTCTGAGGGGTTCGAGGGCCATCTTCTAACTTCTGTAGTTTTTTTCTAATATTGAGATAAAATTGGGTAATGAAGTGGGTGTGTAAATATAGTTGACCAGAGTCTGAGTCAGGATTTAAATTAGTATATTTAAGGAGAGACTCGGTTAATCTGTTCATGAAGGCAGCTGGATTTTCATCAGGTTTCTGTGAGATTTCTTTAATTTTATCATAATTAACTGCCTTAAGAGCAGCCTTTTTCATGCCTTCTCTTATGCAGGTTAAGAAATGGGCCATACAAGCAAGTCCAGTGGAGTCTGGTTGGTCATTCCAGGAGGAGTTAGTGGTGGGAACTGCAGTGAGACCGGCTGGATACCTTTTGGGGTCCTGAGCATGCATGGAATCTGCGAAAAGCAGTAGCTGCAGCCCAAATGCGGTTTTATCTTCTGTAGTTGTGGAGGAGGTAAGGATAACGTGTATGTCCTGATACGTGAGGTCATATGAGCGAGTGGGGTGTTGAAATTTTTTCATGTATGTAGCAGGGATTTCAGAGAAAGATCCTAACCGGTCCTGTATTTGGCTTAAATCTAAGAGTGAGAAAGGAACATGTACTCTGACTACCCCTTCAGCTCTCCTACTTCCTGGAGGGGCCAGAGAGGAGCTGGCGTCTGTGTGGAGTTAGGAGCCTGGTGCTGGCAAAGGTGGAAGCCATGGTGCAGAAGAGGGGGAGTTAGTCCTCATGAGCGGGTATGAGGAGGAGAGAAAGGAGGTTTGGAGGGCAGCAGTGATGAAGAGGGAGGAAGAAGGATGGAGGATCAAAGTTGGAGTTTTCAAAAGTTTTAGGGGGTGGAGTTGATGAGGAGGTTTCTGGTGTAACAGAAGTATTTGGTAGGAAGAACAGGATTGGCAGAGGGAGGGGAGATTTCGAAGGTAGAAAATTGCCTGAATGTAAGGAATTTCTGGACATTTGCCATGGTGCTGGATAAAGTTCTCTAAGTTTTGGAGAACTTGGAATCAAAAGTGCTGTTTTCTGCCCATTAATCTTTCATTGTCCAATTTGTATTGCGGCCACACAGAGGCTGAATAAGATGAGTTTTTTAGGTCTGATGTTTCCTTCTTTTTTTTTTTTTTTTTTTTAATTACTTTTTTTTATTGACTTTGTAATAATGTTACATTAAAAATATATATGTGAGGTCCCATTCATCCCCACCCCCCCCACCCCCCCCTCTCCCCCCCCAACAACACTCGTTTCCATCATCATGACACATCCATTGGATTTGGTAAGTACATCTTTGGGCACCTCTGCACCTTATAGACAATGGTCCACATCATGGCCCATACTCTCCTCCATTCCATCCAGTGGGCCCTGTGAGGATTTACAATGTCCGGTGATTGCCCCTGAAGCACCATCCAGGGCATCTCCATGTCCCAAAGACGCCTCCACCTCTCATCTCCTCCTGCCCTTCCCCATACCCATTGTCCACCATGTCCACTTTTCCCAATTCCATGCCACCTCTTCTATGTGGACATTGGATTGGTTGTGTCCATTGCACCTCTATGTCAAGAGGAGGCTCAGATTCCACATGGATGCTGGATGCAGTCCTCCCATTTTCAGTTGTAATCACTCTAGGCTCCACGGTGTGGTGATTGTCCTTCTTCAACTCCATCTTAGCTGAGTGTGGTAAGTCCAATAAATCAGATTGTAGGTGCTGGAGTCTGTTGAGGCTCAGGACCTGGCTATCACATTGTCGGTCCAGAGATTCAAATCCCCTAAATATATCTTAAACCCCAACGTTAACTGCACCTCCGGCACATTAGCATGAAAGACTTATGAAGGGAGATCCCATCTGAGTCCAGATTCATCACACATACACACCATTTCCAAAGAGGGGCCATCTGCCCTGATAGTTAACCCCATCGGCCATGACCATAACTCTCATGGGTCTCTTTAGCCTTCAAAGGAACCATTATCTGGGGGTTGTATCTGCTTTATCTGTCTCTCTGACTCTGCTCAGTTGTGCATGAGGGCAATCCTTCTGCCAGCCTCCAGACTCTTTTTTAGAAACTCGTAGCCATATAAACTCATTTCTCCTTTCCATTTCCCCCTTACTTTAGGTCAAACAGCATTTTAAAGTCATGGTATTTTATGTAGACATGGATATTCTGCTGATCCGCATTGAACCTTCCGTATAAGGTCCTTTTCCAGTTGCATCATCAGTTGGTATTTGATAGTGGTCCCTCGTTGCCAGGGAGGCTCATCGCCGGGTGTCATGTCCCACGCTGGAGGGAAGGCATTGCATTTACATGCTGAGTTTGGCTTCGAGACTGGCCACATTTGAGTAACATGAAGGCTGACAGGAGGAAATTCCCAGGCACAATGTTGCTCTAGGCCTTGTTCTTATTTTAGGTTTATCAGCTCACAAGCATAGTCATTAGCATCAGGGGCTCACCGTTGAACCCTCACTCCCTCCCGGTCCCCGCCGCTGTACCTGGGAGACTGTCGCTGCTCCCCTAGGGACCACGACAGAGCACCACTGGCCAGGAACCCAGTACCCCCCCTGCTGTGGTTTCCAATTGTTGCCACCATGAGTATATCCAATCATTACCATGCACCCTGGACATATGTTCTGTATAGCTCCCTGTCAGCCATATATCACCTGTCATTGGTATCCCATACCAGTATTCCTCCTTTGCCATTGTTGAAACACTCTGTGATCCAGAACTCCCCGAAATTTGAGGCCCAATATAATGTCATGGTCCCTTACTAGGGAATGGCATATAGCGATGGGTTTAAAGGATAGATAAAGAACTTGGATAAAGTTAAATAAAGAACTTAGATAAAGAATGTTGACTTGAAAAAATTTCCACATCCTATCCTTTTTTCCCCCCCCCCCCCCTAATTATTCAGCATTTCTTCATAGGAGTCCTAGACCACAGCAATGCATATATACAATATACAGCACTCCCATACATCCATCACAAAACCTTTTCCCTTCCACAGCGATACTCTTACACCCTATTCACATCATATTTACTTAAAGTGATGTACAGAGTCTGAGACATTAGCTTTCTAACAAGGTAATATCTGTGCTTACATTATGGTGCATACTTTAGGATACACAGTTCTTTACATTTTTAGTTATCCTATGTTTTACATTATGGTTTACATTATCAGTCTATCATCTCCTATATGTTATGGTGTAATATTACATGTTTTATATCCATCCTTGTGTACTCTCAAGAAACTCCTCTCTTGCCCCCCATTTACTTTGGTTCCACACATTTAGCGTCCATTTTCCCTTCCACCTTGGTGCCCACAGTGACAGCCAACCTCCGTTTCCTGAGGAGCCACTTCCAGAGATAGATGGAATAGTGTTCAGGGCCTAACCTGCTCAACTGCCCCAATGCCCTGGGGGCCACCCTTTCTCTCAAGGGATAGAGTTCCCTCTATTTGGTGGCATCAGTCCTCCCCAGGATGTGGGTCCACCCCCACTCTCACTACTTGGGATTCTACCCCATGGTGTCACCCACTCTGGCAGAATGAGCATTTAGACATTCCCCAGGAGCCCGTCCTGCTTCAGACCCTCCCCTCCGAGCATTCTAAACAGGTAACCCTCTTTATTATATTTTGTTATGATTTTCTCGGCATTTTACTCTCCACCACCTCCTGTCCCTCTCCTGTGTTCGTATGCTACCCCTCCCTCCCCCCACTTTTGGGTACCGTTACCCAACCGTCCCTCCCCAGCCACCCTCAAACCCGTAAAGCCCCAACAAAAGGTAACCCCTTGCCCCCATTTTATCTCTTCTTTGTGTTCATACTTACCACCCTCTCGTCTTAAATTGCACCCCTGCAGACATCGGCTCATATCCTTCCTCCACCCTCCGATTTCCTGTAAGCCTATCGTTCAGTCTCTTGCTATCTAGGGCAGCTTGGTTATTTCATATCATTGAGGTCATGTAGTATTTGTCCTTCAATGTCTGGGTTGCTTCACTCAACATAAGGTTCTCAAGATTCATCCATGTTATCACATGTGTTTGTAGTGTGTTTGTTCTTACAGTCGAGTAGTATTCCATTGTGTGTATATACCACATTTTATTGATCCACTCATCTGTTGATGGGCATTTGGGTTGATTCCAACTTTTGGCAATAGTGAACAATGCTGCTATGAACATTGGTGTACATATATCGGTTTGTGTCCTTGTTTTCAGTTCTGCTGGGTATATACCCAGTAGTGGTATTGCTGGGTCATATGGCAAATCTATGGCTAGTTTTTTGAGAAACCGCCATACTGTCCTCCAGAATGGTTGGATCCTTCTGCATTCCCACCAGCAGTGGATGAGTGTTCCCCTTCCTTCACATCCTCTCCAGCACTTGTATTCTTCTGTTTTTTTCATAGCTGCCAATCTTATGGGTGTAAGATGGTATCTCATTGTAGTTTTGATTTGCATTTCCCTGATAGCTAGAGATTTGGAACATTTTTTCATGTGCTTTCTTGCCATTTGTATTTCTTCTTCGGAGAAGTGTCTGTTTAAGTCTTTTTCCCATTTTTTAAATGGGTTGTTTATCTTTTTATTTTCAAGATATAGGAGTTCTTTATATATGCAAGTTATAAGTTTCTTATCAGATATATGATTGCCAAATATTTTCTCCCACTGTGTGGGCTCCCTTTTTACTTTCTTGACAAACTCCTTTGAGGTGCAGAAGGCTTTAATTTTGAGGAAGTCCCATTTATCTATTAGTTCTTTTGCTGCTCGTGCTTTTGGTGAGATATTCATAAATCCATTTCCTATTACTAGGTCCTGTAGATGTTTCCCTACACTGCTTTCTAAGGTTTTTATGGTCTTGGCTCTTATATTTAGGTCTTTGATCCATCTTGAGTTGATCTTTGTATAAGGTGTGAGATGGTAATCCTCTTTCATTCTTCTACATATGGCTATCCAGTTCTCCAGACACCATTGGTTGAATAGGCCACTCTCTCCCAATTGAGAGGGTTTGGTGGGTTTATCGAATATTATGTGGCTGTATATGTGAGGTTCTATATCAGAGGTTTCAATTCGATTCCATTGGTCTATGTGTCTCTCTTTATGCCAATACCATGCTGTTTTCACCACCGTAGCTTTATAGTATGTTTTGAAGTCAGGTAGTGTGATTCCTCCAATTTCGTTTTTCTTTTTCAGTATGTCTTTGGCTATTCGGGGTCTCTTTCCTTTCCAAATAAATTTCATAGTTAGTTTTTCTAGTTCCTTAAAGAATGCTGCGTTGATTTTTATTGGGATTGCATTGAATGTGTAGATCAGTTTTGGTAGGATAGACATCTTAATAATGTTCAGTCTTCCTATCCATGAACAAGGAATAGTCTTCCATTTATTTAGGTCTTCTTTGATTTCCTTGAACAATCTTGTATAATTCTCGTTGTATAAGTTCTTTACCTCTTTAGTTAAATTTATTCCTAAGTATTTGATTTTTTTATTTACTATTGTGAATGGTATTTGTTTCTTGATTTCCTCCTGATCTTGCTCATTATTGGTGTACAGAAATGCTACTGATTTTTGCGCATTGATCTTATAACCTGCGACTTTACTAAACTCATTTATGAGTTCTAGAATCTTCGTTGTAGATCTCTCAGGGTTTTCTATGTATAGGATCATGTCATCTGCAAATAATGAAATTTTGACTTCTTCCTTTCCAATTTGAATGCCTTTTATTTCTGGTTCTTGCCTCAGTGCTCGCGCAAGTACTTCTAAGACAATGTTAAATAGGAGCGGAGACAGTGGGCATCCTTGTCTTGTTCCTGAGTTTAGAGGGAAGGAGTCTAGGATTTCTCCATTGTAAACAATATTGGCTTTAGGTTTTTCATATATACTCTTTATCATGTTCAAAAAATTCCCTTGTATTCCAATCTTTTGGAGTGTTTTTATCAAGAAAGGGTGCTGTATTTTGTCAAATGCTTTTTCTGCATCAATAGATATAATCATGTGATTTTTTTCCTTCAATCTGTTTATATGGTGTATTACGTTGATTGATTTTCTTATGTTGAACCATCCTTGCATACCTGGGATGAATCCCACTTGGTCGTGGTGTATAATACGTTTAATGTGTTGTTGGATACGATTAGCAAGTATTTTGTTGAGTATTTTTGCGTCTAGGTTCATTAGAGAAATTGGTCTGTAATTTTCCTTTCTTGTGATGTCTTTGTTTGGCTTTGGTACTAGGGTAATGTTGGCATCATAGAAGGAGTTGGGTAATGTTCTTTCCGTTTCGATGTTTTGGAATAGTTTCAGCAGGATTGGTGTCAGTTCTTTCCGGAATGTTTTGTAGAATTCACCTGTGAAACCATCTGGCCCTGGGCTCTTCTTAGTTGGGAGATTTTTGATAACTGATTCTATCTCTCTGCTTGTGATTGGTTTGTTAAGATCATCAATTTCTTCTTTCGTCAATATGGGCTGCTTATGTGTTTCTAGGAATTTGTCGATTTCCTCTAGATTGTCATTTTTGTTGGAATATAGTTTTTCAAAATATCCTCTTATGATAGTCTTTATTTCTGTGGGGTCAGTGGTGATATCGCCTTTCTCATTTCTTATTTTGTGTATTTGCATCTTCTCTCTTTTTTTCTTTGTTAGTGTTGCTAAAGGTTTGTCAATTTTGTTAATCTTCTCAAAAAACCAGCTCTTGGTTTTGTTTATCTGTTCAAGTGCTTTCTTATTTTCTATTTCATTTAGTTCTGCTCTTATCTTTGTTATTTCCTTCCTTCTTCTTCCTGTTGGGTTACTTTGTTGTTGTTTTTCTAGTTCCTTCAAATGTGCAGTTAGTTCTTCAATTTTTGCTCTTTCTTCTTTTTTGATATATGAATTTATGGCTATAAACTTCCCTCTCAGTACTGCTTTTGCTGCATCCCATAAATTTTGGTATGTTGTGTTGTCATTATCATTTGTTTCAAGGTAGTCATTGATTTCTTTTGAGATTTCCTCTTTGACCCACTGTTTTTCTAAGAGTGTGCTGTTTAATTTCCAAATCGTGGGGTGAAATCTGGGCTTCTGTCCCTTGCAAATCTCCAGCTTGACTCCACTGTGGTCAGAGATAATGTTTTGTATGATTTCAATCTTTCTGAATTCGTTCAGCCTTTCTTTGTGGCCTAGCATATGATCTATCTTGGAGAATGATCCATGTGCGCTTGAGAAAAATGTATATCCTGCTGTGTTTGGGTGTAGCGATCTATATATGTCTATTAGATCGAGCTCCTCTAATATACTATTCAGATGTTTTGTTTCTTTGGTGATTCTCTTTTGAGATGTTCTGTCCAGATTTGATAGTGGTGTATTGAAATCCCCCACTATAATTGTAGATGTATCTATACTTTCACTTAGTTTTTCCAGCGTTTGCCTGACGTATTTAGAGGCAACCTTGTTAGGGGCATAGATATTTATGATTGTTCGATCTTCTTGACAGATTTTCCCTTTCACTAAAATGTAGTATCCTTCTTTGTCTCTCACAATTGTTTCACATTTAAAGTCTATTTTGTCTGATATTAATATAGCTACTCCTGCCTTTTTTTGGTTATTGTTAGCTTGTATGATTGTTTTCCAGCCATTCACTTTCAGTCTCCATGCGTCTCTGGGTCTAAGATGTGTCTCTTGTAGACAGCATATGGATGGGTCATATTTCCTTATCCAATGTCCCAGTCTGAATCTTTTGATAGGTGAGTTTAATCCGTTGACATTCAGTGTTATTACTATCAAGGAATTATTTGTGTTAGCCATATTTTGATTGGATTTGTGTTTGTCATATTTTGTTTGTATATATTTTTTTGTCTTTTTTGTTGTTGTTGTTGGTCTTATACTCTCCTCCAACTTTGCCTTTCCTGTTTTTTCCTTTCTTCCTGCAGAACTCCCTTTAGAATTTCTTGAAGGGGAGGTTTCTTGTTGGTATACTCTTTCAGTTTCTGTTTGTCTGTGAATATTTTGAACTCTCCATCATGTTTGAATGCTAGTTTAGCTGGATAGAGTATTCTTGGTTGGAAGTTCTTTTCCTTTAGTACCTTGACTATATCATACCACTGTCTTCTTGCCTCCATGGTTTCAGAAGAGAAATCAGCACTTAATCTAATTGAGCTTCCCTTGTATGTGATGGTTTTCTTTTCTCTTGCTGCTTTTAGGATTTTCTCTTTGTCTTGAGCCTTGGATAATTTGATAAGTATATGTCTTGGGGTGGGCCTGTTGGGGTTTATGACTTGTGGAGTGCGCTGTGCTTCTTGGATATGGACATCTGTCTCTTTCAGTAGATTTGGGAAGTTTTCAGCCATTATTTCCTGCAACACTCCTTCTGACCCCTTTCCCTTCTCTTCACCTTCTGGAATGCCTATAATACGTATGTTTGAGCGTTTTGCATTGTCATTCAGGTCCCTAAATCCTAATTGGATTTTTTCTATCTTCTTATTGACCCCTGCTACTATCTGTTTGATTTCTGATGTACTGTCTTCCACATCACTAATTCTCTGCTCTGTCTCTTCTAGTCTGCTGATATTTGCTGCAAGTGTATTTTTGATTTCTTGAACTGTGGTGTTCATTCCCATCATATCTGTTATGTTTTTGCGTATGTCTGCAATTTCCCCTCCAAGTGATGTCTTCATGTTGTTAACCTCTTTCATTACTGCATCAAATTTGTCGGTGATAAATGTTCTGAGTTCTTTCATTGCTTGTGCCAAGTTTTGCTCCCCTTTGTGATTATTGGTTTGTTGATTGGATTCAGTCATGTTTTCCTGGTTATTGGTTTGGTTTGTAGATTTTTGTTGCTTTCTGGTCATCTCTTTATTTTGACGAATTTAATCAGTTCCTTAGCTTCTTTGTCTGCTTTTGGATGTTAATTAGTTGTTATTTTTGCATAGGTGTTATATCTTCTCTTTTTCACTTTTTTCTTCTTATTCTAGTTACTTGTTGTTGGTTAAGTTCACTTTAGAGGAAAGTATTAGTGTTGGGGAAAGGCAATTGTGTCAGCAAGGGAAAAGTGTAAAGTAGTATTAGTAATGTATGTTAACAAAGCAAGAATATGAGATCTGGGAGGATGGAGGTTAGATTCATGTAGATTGTATAGAGTTATAGCTGTAGGTAGAGTACCTTTTATGAAGTAGATGACTGAATATAGGCAGAATATGGTATGAACTACAAAGCTATTGTTTTCATGAGAGAGGGAAAAAGAAAAGAAAGGTAATAGTTTCAAGAGTGGATAACAGACAGAAAACAGGACAAAGGTATTAGAAATTAAGAGTTAGACAGTTTGTGGGTCAAAGAATGGGAGGTGGGGGGTGGAATATAGGAGAGACAGTAGATGATAGTGGATATGAAGATGCAGGGGAAGGGGGATAGTGTAGGTAGCCTAAATCAGTTCACACAGAAATGAGGTAGTGGAGGATGGGAAAACCCAGTAAATATGAGGTGTTCCCTGTAGCACCTATTGTGTACTTGAATTAAAATAAAATTAGTGGAAAATGAGGGACAAGAGGGAAAGAGAAAACCGGAAAAAAAAACACTAATTATAATAAAGAAAAAAAAGAAAGACAAGAAGAAAGAAAGAAAGAAAAAGAGGATAGGCACACGGTGGGGAACAGATAGGGCGAAGAGAGATTCAGGTATACACGTGTCACAATTACAACACTATCTAAAACAACAAGCAAAGAAACCCCTAAATAACTGTATATATATATAAAAAAAAAAAGGACTTTGGGGGGCACGCTAGGAGAAAAGACTAGAGGATAATGCAATATTAGCAATCAGGGCGTCAAAAAGAGTAGAAAATAAGATAAAGTGAAAATAAAAACAAAACAATATGAACCAATAAAGATAAAACGCCAACGTTAAGGTCCAGAGCACTCAAGGACCCCAGGTAGACCCCAGGGCGTGATGGATTCGGGGGTGGAAAGTCTGAGACACTGAAGACTCAAGAGGTGTGAGTCTGGGGTGTGGACCGCCAGAGTCCAGGGGACCCAGACCTGGCAACCTCAAATCTGGTCCACAGAAAGCTTAGGAGCCCCGCAGTGCAACACAGCCCTCAGGGATCCCCGTAGCTGGGTGCCAGTCCCGTGGGGAAGCCAGATCGGCGAATTCTATATTGAATGTCTGATCTCTGAAATTCACCTAACTCCTCAGGGTATCAGCCTTTGGACAGCTCCCTCCCTGTGCTCACACGCAACGGCCACTTGAGGGCGCCTCTACACCACGGCCAGTTCAATGACCCAGATCCCAAGCCCCGCCGGGTGGGGTGGGCTTCAGCTGGAAACGCCGAAAACAGACTCTAAGATCCTAAATCCCAAACTTCGCAAAATATTCCCCAATCTGCTTCCAGACGTGTCCTCCTCCCTCACTGCACCCTACAACAGTCTCCCAATTGTGTCCCCTTATTGTCCAAAATCCAATTCCATTGCAGATCGGCAGCCGGACCTGTGGGGATGGGGCTCCAGGCGGAAGCCCCCCTGTCCGGAGGCTAAAACGTCCCCCGCTTCACAGGGAAACACCGTCTGTCTCCGCAAATCAATCTGCAAAGGAGTCTTGTCCCAACAATCCCTCACCAGCCAGCCCAGTGTCCGCGAATTTTTCAGCACCACAAAGCCTCTAGAATAAGGAAAAAAAAAACAAAAACCCTGGCCGCCGCGGCTCCGGAGCTGCCGGAGCGCCCGCTACTGCGGCTCCGCCCACCCAAGGAGGGAACTTCCCGCGCCCAGCTGGGACCTCCGTTTATATATTATAGACGTATCCTCTCTGTTACCTTCCCACCGAATTGACGTCCAGACACCTTCCAACCAGCAAAAATCCCCGAAACAGCGCGGTCCCAAAGAGCCTTCAACGCTGCCCAGCCGCCCCCTGCAGAGACACTACCAGGCAAGCTCACGCTGCCACCATCTTGCCCCCTCTGTCTCGATGTTTCCTTCTTGGTAAAGAGTTTTAAGGTTGTGAAGGAGATAGCCAAAAGGCATGGATTTTGGGGGGGGCTGAAATTGAATTCCCCCTTTTAGGTTCCTGGAGTGAGACTAAGGACCTCTAGAACAGGTTCTGAGTGAGATAGGCATCTGTGAATCAGTCAGATATCTCCAAGGAAATGGGAAACGGCTCTTGGAGCCAGACGTCTCTGGAGTCAAGGGGTTTCTTCCCACAAGGACGCAGGCCTACTGCCCGCTGTGGCCCTTGGGGAACAGTGAGGATCCTGACCTAGTGCTAGGTTTTCCCAGTGGGTTGTCCTGGACAGTGGAAAAGGAAAGAGAGAGAGACAGCAGGATCCTCCAGTGGAGAAATCCTTAACTCACCAGCCAAGATTCGATGTCCGGTGTTGGATGGGTGCTCGGCCCTGGCAGAGGGGAGATGCCTCACTAGTCAGGCAGTCTCAACATGACTCCTGTCCCAGGTTTTGGCACCATATGTTGGAGAAAATATGGCGCTCACTGGGACACGGAGACTGAAATGACTATAGATAAAAAAAGGTTTATTGAGAAGCTCTCCCAACAGAGGGGTTCTGAAGAACAGACTTCAGCCTCCCCACCAGCACGGTGTGTGTCTGAAGAGAGACTTTAGCCCCCTCCTAGAAGGGGGACTTGAATTTATACAGAACTCTTCTAGGCGGGGGAATGATAGTTGGGGGGAGGGGGCTGAGGGTCCGAGTGAAGTGCAGGGGCCAACAGGAAGCCCTAGAGGTGAAAACTTTCCCTGACAGTGACTAGAAGATAGTGGGCTAGGGAGTTATGTTCCTTGGAATGCTGCAGGAGCAGAAGTTTCTTTGATCTGTAGGGATTTTATCTCCCTCTGATATGCAGGTAGGGAAGGTTTCCATTTCCCTTTACTCCCGCCTCTAAGTGGTTTCTTTATTTAACCTGTGGGGAAGTGCCGTGCCCTTGGACATGTAGGCTTATGGGGAATGGGGTTAGCCTTTCCCCAGTGCATATCAGGGGAAACTGAGCTACAGTTTGTTAATTATTACAAACCTCTAACAGCTATATAATTGTATGATTAGTATGCTTAGGAAATTATGTTTGTATATATATCGTGTGATTTAAAAAGGGGTGGATAACTCCACCGCTGGGTGGGAATTTTACTATCTTAATTAAACAAGTTGAAAGGAGGACAGCAAGGGGCTGCTGCTGTGTGGGTCTGGCCAACAAGTTGAAGCTGGTTTTTATACTTTATTGCTTCAACAGGACAATTTTGACCCTCAAAAGTGGAATTTCGTACTAAGAAAGGGCTGTATTTTATTACTTTTAAATTTATGTTTAATTAGTTTTCTTGTATTCTAGCAATAGGAGAGAAACAAGTTGCTTTTCGGTGCTTGGTTACTTTCCAGCTATTCCTGCACCATGAAGCCCCCCAAGCAGACCCACCCGAGGGGCTGGGGGCAGCAGGCACATCTTCCTGACCACAGCCCATCAGGTCCAGGGCCACGTCATGCAGGGGGCCCCTGCCCCAGGGCAGTGGGACACTGCCGGTCCCTGGCTCAGGGCCATGGGAAGGTCACTTCTCCTCTAGCCTCAGTTTGCTCCTCTGAAAAGTGGGGTGGCAGGAGGACCGGACCTGTGAACTTATTGAAGGGATGAAATGGGATACGCCATGGAAAGTCCTTCCTTGTATGTGGCTCTCCAGGTAGGGCTGCTGTGGTGTTTCCCCATGACCCATGAAGAGGACCTTGGCCACAGCCCCCACTGACCCAGACACCTTCCCTGTCCATTTGTAAAGATGTTTGAGGTTCGCCTCAGGAGCCCCTGTCCTGGTTTTAGCCAGTGCAGTGAGCACAGGGGCTGCAGGGAGTCCCTGGGAAGGTGCAAGCTGGGGCTAATTCATTACAAAGAGAAAGCAGATATGCAGTGCTTCCTGCATGCGAGCACTTCTTTAGCACTGAGCCTAACTCAGTGGGAAAAGCAGACAAAATTCCCTCCTCTCCTGGGATTCCCATTCTAGTTGTTGTGTCCAGCAGTAACCTTTCCATCAGCAGCAGGTGGCGCACCCAGCAAGTTCGGGGATCACCCACAGGTATCCCTGTGGCAGTGCACACTGACCCCACGCTGCCGACGACTGCAGCTTGGCGATCTTATTTCCTTCTGCACCAGTGTCCTGCTCTGAGGCTTCCATCCTTAGACTCTCTCATGGTCCAAGATGACTTCTGGAGCTCCAGCCTGCGCAGCCAATACTTCTGCTTCAAGGTGGTGGGAAGGAGGGAAGGACGAAGGGGAGGGGCCCTCCCAGCTGGGTCAGCTCCATCGCGGCAGCCTGCCGGGAGCCCCGAGGGCCCTTCTGCTCACGTCACACTGGCCTGAGCTTAGTCTGGCCACTCTTAACACAGAGGATATAGTGGAAGAAAATGCACTTTACAAACTGTAAAGCTCTAGAGCTGTGCTAATTTATGTATTTCTCTTAACATTATCCAACTTTTTACAGACTCTTTTTTTCCAAACTTTACAAAGAAATGGAATGAAATAATTCTTCCTCCCCTCAGGTCCCTGTTTGCCCCCAGAGGCAATACCTGTTAACTGATCTTGTGTGTCCTTAAAGAAATTCTCTATGCATAGTACAAATATAGTGTGTGTGTGTGTATTTGTGGTGGCCCACTTAAATCCAGTGCTGCCATACAGAAATACAATGAAAGTTATATACGTATTTTAAAATTTATAACAGCCACTACACAAAAGTGAAAGGCAATAGGTGAAGTGACTTCTGGGAAGATGGCATCAGAGTAGGTAGGCCGGGCTCAATATTCTTAGAAAAACAATGGAGAAAGGGCAAAAACTGTCTGAGGGAGCTGCTTTGGGGATCTGCAGCCCAGGAGAGTATTGCACATTGTCCAGGAGGGAGAGCAACAGAGAGGAAGAGGCCAAACAAAAGGCATGAGTCTCTTACCCCTGTGGCTGGGAGCAGCACACCTACCCCACCCTGCAGGCAAAGAGCCTTGGTAAAGCCCCGGGCTCGCTGCAGCCACCTGAGTGGGAAGGAAGGTTCTCCTCCCTGGGGGAAGAAGAGGCTGATGGAAGCAGAGAGTGGCCTCTCCTCAGTGAGTGTGGCCAGCTGAGCCCCCCCTGAATCGCCAGCTCTGAAGAGGCCCAGGGAGAGGGAAGGCTGTCACACCCAGCAGCCCTGGATGGATGGAACGAGGTCCGTGAGGGGCGGGCAGAGACAGGCGCTGACCAGCCCTGGAGAGGAGGAGGTCAGGAGAGATGGGGGGCCAAGAGCTAGAAGCCCAGCGCGTCTTAGGGACACAGGGCGGGAGAGCCACGTAAGCTTTCAGAAGCCTGCTGACCTGAGCAGCGGGCGTAGCTCAGTGGGGGTGAGGGCCCTGGTTTGATTCCCAGGACCTGCTAAGAGAAGGGATCCAGAGAATGATCCACCAGGTTGTCAGGTACCCAGCGGGCACCTTGTGACAGGGAACTTATAGATTGAGATTTTCTTTTTGTTTTAGGTTTTTCAATCTGCTATTTTATATTTATTATTATTTTTTATTATTTATTTTATTTGCTAAAACCAGGTACCTTACCTGTGGAAGGCAGGTTGCAGAGTGATTGATTAATGGCAGCCTGAGATGTTTCCTAGGGGCCTAAGAGGGAAGCCTGTTTTACCTGGGGTGTTTTATTGTTTGTTTTTTTGTGTGTGTGTGTCCTCTTTGTTTTTTCCATTTTTTCATTTCCTTATTTTTTCTCCTTAGTTTCTTTCTTTCATTTTTCCCTTTTCCATTGCTTTTCTTTCATTCCACCTTCTCCTGTTTGGCCTTCATTTTCTTCTCCTCCTCCTTCTCTTTTCATCTTTCTGTTCTTTTATTTTATTCTATTTTTTCTTGTTTAATTTTTTATTCTTATTTCTTTGTATTTTTTATGATTTTCACTCTTATTACTTATTTATTTTCCTGGCTCTCTTACAGTTCTTTTCCTATTTTTTATTAATACTGCCATTATTCTCTTTCTCTTCTTCTTTCTTTCATTTTCTATGGTCTTAATATTTTTTCAAGGGAACACAGAGAACTACAAGAATATAGAATAAGTGGAACCAAGTGTCAAAGAAGAACCTTAACACAAAACCAAACAAAATAAAAGCTAGAGTCAAAAGAGAAGCTAACTATCTGAATAAGACCATCAAGACAAACAGATGTCTACACCAACAAAAAATTACAAGCCATACTAAGAAACAGGAAGATATGGCCCAGTCTAATGAACAAACTAAAAAATAGGAGGAGATGCAGAATGTGGAACAACTAATCAAGGATGTCCAAACATATATCATTAATCAACTTAATGAAGTGATGGAAGAGAAAAATGTTTTAAGAAGGCACTAGGAGAACATACAGAAGAAATCATAAACATAAAGATAATGGATCAGATGATGATGAATGGCACAATGCAAGAAATGAAAAATATGCTGGAAGCACATAACAGCAGCTTTTAACAAGCAGAGGAAAGAATTAGTGCCATGGAAGATAGTACATCTGAAATCAGATTGTAGAACAGATAGATAAAAAAAAGAAAAAATTCAGCAGGGACTCAGGGAATTGAATGACAATATGAAATGTACAAATGTACATATTATAGGGATCCCAGAGGGAGAAAAGAAGGGAAAGGGGGAGGAAGGAGTGTTGAAGGAAGTTATGGCTGAAAATTTCCCAAATCTATTGAGGGACTTGGATGTACATATCCAGGAAGTGCAGCACACTCCAAAGGCTATAAATCCCAACAAGCTTACCCTGAAACTTATACTTATCAAATTGTCAAATGCTCAAGACAAAGAGAGAATACTGAAAGCAGCAAAAGAAAAGAGATCCCTTACATACAAGGGAAGCTTGATAAGATTATGTGCTGATTTCTCATCTGAAACCGTGGAGGTGAGAAGGCAGTGGTATGACATAGTTAAGGTTCTAAAAGAAAAAAAAAAAGTTGCCAACCAAGGATTCTGTATCCAGCAATACTGGCATTCAAAAATAATGGAGAGTTCAAAATATCCACAGATAAGCAGAAATTAAGAGGGTTTGTCAATAAGAAACAGCCCTTCAAGAAATAATAAAGGGAGTTCTGCAGGTTGAAAGTTAAAGTCAGGGGAAAGAGGGTTGAGGAGAGTGTAGAAATGAAAGTTATTAGTAAGAATAATCAAAAGCATAAAAAGAGAAAACAAAATATGACATATATAAACCTAAAGAAAATATGGCTAATGTAAATGTTGCTTTGACAGTAATAACATTGAATGTTAATGGATTAAACTCTCCAATCAAAAAACACAAATTAGCAAAATGGATAAGGAAATATTACTCATCATTATGCTGTCTACAAGAAACTCTCCTTAGACCCATGGATACAAGGGGGTTGCAAGTGAAATGTTGAAAAACAATTTTACATGCAAACAATAACCAAAAAAGGATAGGAGTAGCTATACTAATATTGGACAAAATAGAGTTTAAATGGAAAACTATTATAAGAGACAAAGAACAACACTATATATTAATAAAAGGGGTACTCTATTAAGAAGAAAGAACAATCAAAAACATGTGTGCATCTAACCAGGGTGCCCAAAATTACCTGAGTCAAACGGTGGAAAAACTAACTGGAGAAATAGATGCCTCTACAATTTTTTTTTTTAAATTGTAAGGCACTTTAACATACCTTTATCACCATTAGACAGAACACCTCAACAGAGGTTCAATAAAGAAAGAGAAACCTTGAATAATGCATTAGAGGCTCTAGACCTAGTAGATATTTACAGGACATTGCATCCAAATACAATGGGAGATACACTCTTCTTGGGTGCACATGGATCATTCTCCAGGATAGACCACATGCTAGGTCACAGGACAAATATCAATGAATTCAGAAAGATTGAAATTATGCTAAGTAATTTCTTTGACCACAATGGAATGAAGCTGGAAATTAATAAGGGGCAGAGAACCAGAATATGCATTAGGACATGGAGGTTAAACAACACATTCTTAGACAATCAGTGAGTCAAAGAGAAAATTGCAAAAGAAATCAGTAATTACCTTGAAATTAATGAAAACGAGAACCCAGCATATCAAAATTCATGGGATGAAGGTGGGGCAAGATGGCAGCTGAATAAGGAGCTCCAAGAGTCAGCTCATCCTACAAGGCAGTTAGTCATCACTCACAGCTATCTCCAGGAGACCAGAAGAGCATCCTACCACGTCCTTCAAAGTAAAGTTGTGTGAGTAGAGTACTCCACTGCCCATCTCCACTGGTGGCACAAGCCACCTTGGGAGCTATTCCATGGCTGGAGATAGAAGCTCCATTTCCCAAAAACAGGGGAGGAAGAGATGATTGGCCACCAACTTTGGCTAGTGAGTAGTAATTTGGCTGGCTAAAGTGTAATCCTAACAACAGCTAAAGTTTCAACCTGCCAAAGTTGGAAAGAGGCTGGCAGCTGCCATTTTAACTCCACCCCTGGTGTGAGGGGAAGTGGGGCTGATTGAAAATCACAGTGACAGTAGGGACTAGCTTCTTTCCACCCAGATCATATTGCAGCCCTAGCCTAGGCTGCCGCCCCTCCTCTGGCAGGGAAGAAGCTGGGGGGACCTGCATGCATCAGCCTTTATGGGTAACTGCAGGTGCTTTTGGACAGCACAGACTGCTTCATCAGACAGCTGGAGCTCCATCCCCACACCCCAAAAAGGCTGGAGAGGGGCTGTGTTTCCTATTCCTCTCTGGGCAACTGCAGATACCTTTGGCCCACACAGACTGGTTAGTCAGATACCTATAGCTCCATCTCCCCCCCAAGTAGGGTAGGAGGGGAACTGTGTTTCCTCAGCCTTTCTGGGCAATGTCAGGCACGTTTGGCCTGTACAGACTGAACTGATGGGCATCTGTGGTTCCATCACCAACCCGTAAAGGGCAGAAGGGACAGTACTCCTTCAGCATCTCAGGGCAACTGCAGGCACATTTGGCCCACGTGGATTAGATTGCTGGCCACTCCAGATGGTCCATCACCACCCTGGCAGGGGAAGAAGGAGGCTGGTGTTTCATCAGTCTACCTTGGAAACTTCGGTCATTTTGGACCTGCATGGCATAGATTGCTGCCCACACCTGCAATTCCATCTTCATAGCAGGCAAAGGAGGAAGAGGAATGAAACTTCATCAGTCCCTCTGGGCAACAACAGATGGTCTTGGCCTGCATGACTTGGATTATTAAAAACAGCTTTGGCTCTGTCCCTACCCCTGGCAGAGGAGAAAGTTGGAAGAAGCTTCATTGGTTCCTGGGGCAACATGGGCATCTTCAGCTTCCACAGCTTGCAGTACCAACTACATCCTTGATTCCTACTACATAACCAGCAAGAGAGAATGGAGAAGAAAGTCTTAAACTAAAGAGAGAAACTGTGCCCAGAAAAATACATCTAGTAAGCCAGATGCTAAGACACTGACAAAAAATTAAAAGCCGTATTTAGAAAGAGGAAGATATGTCCCAATCAAAGGAAAAAGATAAGCCTCCAGAAGACATAAAGGAGTTGAGACAACTAATCATAGATGTTCAAACAAATCTCCTTAATAAATTCAATGAGACAGCCAAAGAGATTAGGGATATTTGGAAGACACTGGGTGAGCACAAAGAAGAATTTGAAAGCATATACAGAAAAAAAAAATGAATGCAAGGTACAAAAATTAAAAAAATACACTGGAGTCATATAACAGCAGATTTGAGGAGGCAGAAGAAAGGATTTGTGAGCTTGAATACATGACCTCTTTAAGTGGACATATGAAAGAACAGATGAAGAAAAGAATGGAAAAAATTGAGCATGGTCTCTGGGAACTAAATGATGGAAAGAGACATGTGAAAATATGTGCCATGGGTGTCCCACAAAAAGAAGAGAAGGGAAAAGGGGCAGAAGGAATATTTGAAGAAATAATTCTAGAACATTTCCCAATCCTATTGAAGAACATAGACATTCACATCCAAGAAGCACAAACTACTCCCATCTTAATAATCCAAATAGGCCAACTCCAAGACACATACTAATCAGATTGTCAAATGCCAAAGACAAAGAATTCTGAGAGCAGCAAGAGAAAAGTGATGCATAACATATAAGGGATACCCAATAAGATTAAATGCCAATTCCTCACCAGAAACCATGGAGGCAAGAAGGCAGTGATATGATATATTTAAGATACTGCAAGAGAAAAACTCTCAGCCAAGATTCTTATATCCAGCAAGATTGTCTTTCAAAAATGAGGAAGAGTTTACAGTACTCATAGATAAACAGAAACTGAGAGAGTTTATAATAAAGACACAGGATTTGCAGGAAATAAAGGAGTGCTACAGCAAGAATAGAAAAGACAGGAGAGAGAGGCTTTGAATGAAGTCTAGAAATCAGGTTATATCAGTAAAACTAACTGAAAGTGTACAAAAAGGAGTGAAAATAAAATATGACATATATAACCCAAAAGTCAAAATGGGTGAAATGAGAATGGCCTTTATAACAATAACATAGAATGTTAATGGATTAAACTCCTCAATCAAAAGACACAGACTGGTGGACTGGATCAGAAAATAAGAGTCATCTATATGCTATTGACAAGAGACTCAACTTAGACCCAAGGATACCAATAGACTGAAAGAGAAAGTCTGGAAAAAGATATTCCACACATGCAGTAACCAAAAAAAAAAAAAAAAAAAAAAAAGCTGGAGTAGCTATACTTATATTGGATGAAATGTACTTTAAAAGCAAAACTGTTATTAGAGACAAGGAAGGACATTATATATTTAAAAAGGGACAATTCACCAGAAGAAATAACAGTTATAAATGTATATGTGTCTAACCAGGATATCCCAAGATACATGAGCCAAAACTGAAGGGAGAAATAGATATCTCTACATAATAGTTGGAGATGTCAATACAGCACACTCAGCATTGGATAGAACATCTGGTCAGAGGATCAATAAGGAAACAGAGAACTTGAATAATATGATAAAAGGATTAAACCTAATAGACATATACAGAAAATTGCACCTCAAAACAGCAGGATATACATTTGTCTCAAGTGCTTATGGATCTATCTCCAGGTTAGACCATATGTTGCATCACAAAGCAGATCTCAATAAATTCAACCAGATTGAAATTATATGAAGTTCTCTCTCTGATCATAATGGGATAAAATTGAAAATCAACATGAGGTGGAAAAATGGAAAATATATGGAGATTAAACAAAATGCTTTTAAATAATCAGTGGGTCAAAGAAAAAATTTCAAGAGAAATCAGTAAATATCTGAAGATGAATGAAAACATGAACAAAACATATCAGAACCTATTGGGTGTAGCAAAGGCAATGCTGAGAGGGAAATTTATAGCCCTCAATGTTTACATTAAAAAAGAAGAACGAACTAAAATCAATGACCTAACTACACAGCTTGAGGAACTAGAAAAAGAACAGCAAACTACTCCCAAAGGAGGCAGAAGGAATTAAACAACAAAATTAAGAGCAGAAATAAATGAAATTGAAAACAACAAAAGAAATTAGAATTAACAAAACCAAAAGTTGGTTCTTTGAGATGATTAACAAAATTGGCAAACCCTTAGCTAGACTGACAAAGAAAAAAAAGAAGATGCAAATAAATAAAAAATGAAAGTGGGGACAATACTAGTGTTCCCATAGAAATAAAAGATATTATAAGAGGATACTATGAACTGTATGCCAACAAACTAGATAATGTAAATGAAATGGAAAAATTTCTAGGAAAGTATGAACAACCAACACAGTTTCTAGAAGAAACAGAAGACCTCAACAAACCAATCACAAGTAAGGAGATTGAAACAATCATCAAACAACTCCCCAAAATGAAAAGGTCAGGACCAGATGGCTTTACAGGTGAGTTTTACCAAGCATTCAAAGAAGTTTTAATACCAATCTTATTCAAAGTCTTTCAAAAAACTGAACAAGAAGGAATGTGTCAAACTCATTTTATGAAGCCAGTATCACCCTAATACCAACCCAGATAAAGATATTACAGAGAACGAGCAGTCTCTTCAACAAATGGTGCTGGGAGAACTGGATGGTCATAAAGAATGAAAGAAGACCCCTAGTTCACTCCCTATACAAAATTCAACCCAAAATGGATCAAATTCCTCCCCTGTATGCTGAAACTGGGCTGCAACAGAGCTGTCCTTCTCCTAGAGGGCTCTTTTGTACCAAAATTAGAAGTGCCAAGAGGGCACTGGTTGATCGTGTGCACCAAGGTGAGGGCCTGGTCTGCTGGACACACTGAACCACGGACATGCCGGCGAGCACGGGCCAGCGGGCCTCCCTGTGTGTGCAGCGGTCATGCGCATGGCACTCAGCAGCCACCGCCCGCCATTATGGTCATAAATGATTTTTTAAAAAGTCTTGTTTTATCTTTTTCTCCCCACCCCTTCACTGTCTGCATTTGCTGTGCTTTAGGAGGTACTGGGAACTGAACCCGGGACCCCTGACATGGGAGGGTGGGGCCTAACTGCTTGAGCCACCTGCTTTCCCTGCTCTGCCATGTCTCTCATGTCTTCTTGTGTCTCTTGTTGTGTCATCTTGCTGCGTCAGCTTGCCATGCCTGCCCATTGCGCCAGCTTGCTGTCCTGCTCATTTTTCTTTAGGAGACACCAGGAACCTCTGCTCCCTGCTTTGTTGTGTCTCTCATTATGTTTTTCTTCTTGTGTCTCTTGTTGCATCATCTGGTTGTGTCAGCTTGCCATCTTCTCCAGGAGGCACTGGGAACTGAACTACGGACCGCCCATGTGGTAGGTGGGAGCTCAGTCATCTGAGCCACATCCGCTTCCCCATCATAAAGATTTTTTTTTCTTAAATGAGCTTTTATATTTTTATTGTATTTTTTTGAAGATACATAGATCACAAAAAATGTTACAATAAATATAAGAGGTTCCCACATACCCTACACCCCAGCCCCCCTCATAAATATTTTGATAGGCCAAAAAAAGGCACCAGAAGCAGTCAAAAGACAATAAAAGTTTTGGAGTCATATATTTGCAACAGGGACAGCTCATTAATCTGAAAGCTATTAAAATTGACAAAGCCAGAAAATGATCCTTATATTAATATATACTTAATTTTATTTCTAGTCAGAGAAATGTAAACTGAAACTGTACTGAGGTCTCATGTCTCATCTCTGACTGGCCAAATTTCAAAAGTATGACAAGGCAAGGCTGTGGAGAAAGGGGCTGCCACACACTGCTGGTGGGACTGCAAAACAGTGCAACAGCCATGAGGGGAGACTTGACAACATGCTACATGCGTTTATTTTTTGACCCATTCACTAAACATTTAGGAATTTAGCCTGAAACTACACATCAAACAATACCAAGTGTACACTATAGGCCATGGTTAGTGGTAATAGTCTGACGATGTTCTTTCATAATCTGTAACAATGTAAGGTGTTGGTGGAGGGTGATGCATGGGAATTTTGCACATTATGTAACCGGATTCTATCTAGGTTCTTGACTATGCTGCAGAAAGGAATTTCAAGAGCATGCCAGGTGAATTAGGCCAGTAATTTATTCAGGTAGCGAGGGAAGAGAAATGGGAAAAAATAACAGAAAATAACAGAGCAGGGGTCCCAGGTAATGAGGAAGGGCATGAAAAGGGATGAAGAGGGCTAATTTACAGGCTATAATTCCCCATTATAGATTTTAAACCCCCAGGTTACTTGCGTGGCCACATGGCAGAGGAAAAATGGCGACAGCGGCGCACAGAGCGCAGGACAAGTCCACAGGCAAAAGGGTCAGGCGAGAGAGCACTCAAGCCTCGTGGTTTGCTTTTAAATTGCTAATTATCCTGCCCCCTTCCTAACGGCAGGGAAGGGGCTCCAGCTGTTTGCTGTTTGAATTGCTCACCCCACCCATCAACTCCTTAGTGAGGACCCAATGATGAAGTGCCTAGAGAGCATCCAGCCTTTCCTTGCTCCCAGGAAGAAGCCTTTGTTCTGGGGAGCAGAATCCCGGGGGTGGGGGTCCCCCAGCAGCCATCTCGGGGGTTATCCATGTCCACATGGACTCTGCCAGGTTCCAGATCCGTCTATTAATTCCTTATCTTACTAGCCTGCTTCAATTGTGCATGGCTGTTCTGTAAGCTCACAACTTCTTATATGTATATATATGCAAGATGGCAAGTGCATGGCATCTTTTGTGAAGAGAGCAGGGGAAATAAGTATTCAGACATACTGAGATATGCATGTACGTATGAATATACATTTTCTTGTTTCAAAAAGAAATGCAGGAAGGATAATTGAGAATATTTTGCCATTAGTGTTGAAAAGGAGATTTTTCCATGTATACTTGGTAAAATCAAATTTTGCCACTGTATTCTAGCATGTGTCGTTGCTAAAGGGAAACCTGCTGTTGTTCCTTCGGTGGCAGTTTGTCTCTTCTCTCTGGGCTTTTAGGACTGTGCTTATCCTTGATATCCTGCATTTCCCCTTTATGTGCTCACACGGGAGGGGCCCACTGCTGCACTCCCCAGCCCAGGCTCCCCGCTGGGGACCCCAGGTGCTGTAGAAGCCACCAGCTGCCTCCCACCTCGAGGTGCCGGTGAAGCTCAGGGGAGCCCCCCACTGCCCTCTTGGGGAGCCTGCCCTATGACATGGGGGCCCTGGATACTTTCCCTTCATGAGCCCCTTCCTTCCAAAAAAAATAAGTGACATTTTATGACTGTGTGGGCATAAAGATGAAAAAAGTCCAGGCTAGACTTGCTATTCCATATCGGATATTATTATTTTCATATTTTCCTCCTAACTTAAAAAAAATGAAAACTTCTCGGCTCTGATGGGCCCCTGGAGGGGAGGGCCTCGGGCTCACGGGAGACGCCCCTGCCCCCGGGCGGGCTGGGGCCGCACAACCCGCTTAGAGCTTAACTGACCGGGCGCTGCTCTGCAGCCCTGGGCCGGGCTCACTGGGGGCCGGGCTGGGGTCCTCTGGGGTCCCGGGGACCCTGCTCCTGCCCCTCAGAGGGGCCCACGTCCCTTCCGCCTGGCCCCTCCATCTCACACCAGCAGCTCCGGCTTCTCAGGCCGCGCCCCTCTGCCTCTCCCTCTTCTGCCCCCTCCTCCACACGGATGGACCCCGCTGATTCTCGGATAATCCAGGTCACCTCCTATTTTGAGGTCAGTGATTGGTCACCTTAATTGCACCTGCAGCCCAGGTCCCCTTGGCCACGTGACCTCAGGCTCACAGTCACTTTTCACCTGGTCACGCGTGGGAATAAAAGAGGCCCTCCGGCCGAAACGCGCGTGCCCGAGCCTGGACACACACGGCGGTGCTTGCCCCGGTGATGAGAGCCCACGGGCTCAGGGACCCCAGCACGCTGCCTCGTGGACTCCTGGCTCTGCCGCTTCCTAGCTGTGCTGTCCAGGGCAAGCTGCCTCAGTTTCCCCCTCAGCAGGACAAGGATGATGATAATATGTTTCTTACGGCATTAGTCAGCGAGCTGATATATGTAAACTACTTAATGCAGAGACTACCACATTGTAAGCTCTGAGTGAGTGCTTGATAAGTCCTGACGTTGTTAGGTTTTAACTGTAAAAACCACTCAGAAAACTAGGAATACAGGGGAGCTTTCTCAATATGACATAGGATACTCATGAAAAGTGCAAAGCTAGCACCAAACTCAATGGTGAAAGTCCGAAATCTTTCCGCCTGCGATGAGCTAGATGACAGGATGCCCAAATATTGCTGTTATTCTATATTATACTAGAAGTTCTAGCCAGAGCAGTTAGGCAGGAGAAAGAAATAAAAGGCATCCAAATTGAAAAGTGTGGCAGTTTGATATTATTATTATTTTTAATTTATTTCCCTCCCCTTCCCGCCCCGCCCCAGTTGTCTGTTCTCTGTGTCCATTTACCACATGTTCTTCTTTTTGTCCACTTCTGTTGTTGTCCGCGGCACGGGAATCTGTGTTTCTTTTTGCTGCATCATCTTGCTGCATCAGCTTTCCGTGTGTGTGGCGCCATTCCTGGGCAGGCTGCACTTTCTTTCGCGCTGTGCGGCTCTCTTTATGGGGCTCACTCCTTGCGCATGGGGCTCCCCTACGTGGGGGACACCCCTGCGTGGCACGGCACTCCTCGCGCGCATCAGCACTGTGCATGGGCCAGCTCCACACGGGTCAAGGAGGCCCGGGGTTTGACCCGCGGACCTCCCATGTGGTAGATGGACGCCCTATCCATTAGGCCAAGTCTGCTTCCCCTGATATTATTTTTGAATTCCAAAAAAAGATATTGATTATGTTTGCAAACTGATCTGTTCCTCTGGACACAAGACCCTTTCCCTCGAGGAGAACAAAGAAGCAGATACCCAGGAAAGTGAGCCAGCTCCATAGACACAGCAGAGGCCCCAGGAGAGAGATGAGCCATTTGTCTAGTAGTTTACAGCTGACCTTGTGAAGAGACCAGAGCAGCTGAGCCTGGAAAGAGCCCTGGGGAGAGAGACGAGCCCTGTGCCAGCCGACAGCTGAGATCGGAAGAAGCTGTACCCACCGAGTCTGAAGAGAGGAAGGCTGGACCCTCGCAGCAGCGCCCACTGTCGTACTTCAACACGGGGCAAGCGGCTTTGGGTGAGGATGGACCCCTTATGCCCCTTGAGCTGGACTCTTTAGGGCCTGGTAGCTGTAAGCTTTTACCCTCGACAAATAACCCTTTATAAAAGCCAACAGATTTCTGGCATTTTGCATCAGCACCCCTATGGCTGAGTAATACAGAAAAGAAGGAGTAAAACTTTTTCTACGTAGATATTATGATCCCGTGTATAGAAAAATCCCAAAGATTCTACAAGAAAGCTACTATAAAAAATTGCAGAATACAAGACCAACAGGAAAAAAATCAGTTGTGTTTTTTATACACCAGAAACAAACAGTACAAAAAGGAAATCAAGATAAAAATATTCCACTTACGGTAGAGCCTAAGAGAATAAGGTATGTGGGAACACGTTTTTGTCCTGAAGTGGCTGGGGAGGGCGCAGGCCTCACCGTTCCCGTTGTGTTCCCCGCTTGGCCTCTTCTCTGCTCCCTAGCTCGTCTCTCTTCCTTCACGGAAGGTGTGTGTGGAGTCACAGGCTTCCCTACCCCCTAGGCAGGCTTAGGACAGGTGCTCCGAGGCCACGCTAACAGGTTAGAGACAGAGTCCACGGGGTGGGAGCCGACATCGACCGAGCACCTGCTGCGTGTCCAGGACAATGCCAGGGGCTTCCCTCCTTCGAAGCAGGTGCTGTCTCCAGCTTCCAGGTGAGGTGACGGCTGGAGCAATGACAGTGGACTTCAAACTCGCCCCGTCTCTGTCTCCAGAACTTATTCTCTGTCTATTGTCCTACTGTCACTTAGTGGCCTCCACCTGGAGAAGATATAAAAACTCTTGTAGCCTATTTTTAGTCCTAGAGGGCAAGAAACACCCTTTCAGGTAGATTCTGTCGGCTGCCTTGAGGTCCTCCCTCCTGAACTTTCTAGGGTGGATTTTGTTGGACTTCATTGGTATTAAGAACAACGGAGAAATGGGACACAGCCTGTGAGAGTTTGAAGCTGTTTGTGGATCCCAGAAGAGATCTAGCTCTTGGAGTGGATCCATTCCTGTGGGTGAGGGACCCTTTGATTGGACTGGGGTCAGCTGGGGCTTGACTGGATCACTGCAGTGAGGCGGGACCGGGGTGGGTCTCGGTCCTCTTGCTGGAGTCCATTATAAACAGGAGAGAAAAAGCAGAAGAGACAGAGAAATCTGATAGGTGGAGAGGGGGCTCCCAGAGCCTGGAGGCTTGGACCAGCAGAGGCTCGGAAGGAGGCCGCCATGAGCCTCCAAGAGGAAACCCAGAGAAGAGGGGAGAGGAGAGCCACATCCCTGATCACCCACAGCTGAGCTTGGGAGAAAGTGAGAGACCTGGAGAAGGTGGAGACCAGACAAGCAGATACTCCAGGCGCCTCGCCATGTGACGGGAATCCATGTGCTTGGTGAGAGAGCAGCTCCCTTTCATGGCTTCAGAACTGTAAGCTTTTAACCTAATAAAAAGGGTAACAGGTGTAGCTCAATGGTTGAGTGCCTGCTTCCCACATACATGGTCCTGGGATCATTTCCTAGCACCTCTAAAAAAGATTCTCATTACAAAAACC
This sequence comes from Dasypus novemcinctus, assembly GCF_030445035.2. Lineage (NCBI taxonomy): Eukaryota > Metazoa > Chordata > Mammalia > Cingulata > Dasypodidae > Dasypus > Dasypus novemcinctus. Next base: position 1,240,786 of record NC_080696.1, on the reverse strand, counting down.
AGCCCACTTCTGCTACATTGCTCCCAGCAGCCTTTAGCAAACGGAAACACAGCCCAGATGTGCTCTTCCTGAACTGGGGTCTCAGGCATATTCTAAGTTCCCTATAGATTCTCCAAAGATTACTTTTTTTAATGAAAAATCACCTGGTAATCTCTTATACATTCTGTCTTTATGAATTTGCCTATTATAGATACCTCATATAAGTGGAATCATACAAAAAGTGTTGTTTTATGTTTGACTTTTTCCTTTTTAGAAAACATTTCATATTTGTATTTTGGGGTCAGCTTTTGCCTTATTTGGCTCATCAAAGTAATGGGCTGATGATTAATGATTTGATTGTAGTTAACAGGAAAAGTAACAATAATAGAGACTTAATTGATGTTCATCATCTGTAAATTTCTTTTAAATGCAGTTCACAACAGAGAAGTGGGAAACATCCACAAACCTTCTTTATATTATTAAACATTGGTGTTTTTGTCCCTCAACTCCAGTAAGGTTTGCATTTTTGAAGCCGTTTTTTACTTCACCAACTTTCTTTTGGTTCCTATCTACATCAGGTCTTTTCTATTCTTTTGCTTTCAACATTTCCTCATATTTAAAGTGTTTCATTTGGAAACAGTGTACAGTTTTTTTTTCCCCAATCCAGTCTGACAATCTTGGTCTTTTAATCGCTGTGTTTCATCCATTTACACTAAATGCAGTTTAAAATGTGGCTGGGTTTAAGCCTACCATCTTGCTATTTTTTTTCCCATTTATTACTTGTTCCTTTATCCCCCCTTTTGCCTTTTTTAAATAATCAAGATTATTTATGTTTTATTTTCCCAAGTTTCTCTATTAGCACATTACTGACACATTCTTTTTTTAACATATTTTTTATTATTATCTTTTTTAAAAAGATATATGGATCACAAAAAATGTTACATTAAGAAACATAAGAGGTTCCCATATGCCCCACTCCCCATACCCCCACATTGACTTCTTTTGTTAGTGTGGTACATTCATTGCATTTGATGAGTACATTTGGAAGCACTGCTATACAGCAGGACTACAGTTTATGTTGTCATTTGCACTCCATCACAGTCCATTCAGTGGGTTATGGCAGGATATATAGCCCTGCATCTGTCCATGAATATTATTCAAGACAACTCCAAGTCCCCAAAATGCCCCTGTATCACACCTCTTTTTCCCTCTCTCTGCCTTCAGCACCTCCAGTGGCCACTGTCTCCACATCAATGACATAATTTCTTCCATTGCTGGAGTCACAATATTTCTATAGTAGAATACCAGTAAATCTACTCTAACCCACATTTTATTCCTCCATCCTGAAGACCCTAGGATAGCGATATCCATTTCACCTCTAAATCAAGAGGGGGCTTAGATCCCACATGGCTGATGGATGTGATTCTCCTGCTTGCAGCTGTAGACACTCTCAGTTCCCTGGTGTGGTGGTTGACCATCCTCATCATCCTCACCTCCCTCTTAGCTGACCTGGGTAAGTCCAATGAACTGGGGAGTAGATTTTGCAACACTGCTGAGGCTCAGGGCTGAACTGGCACATAGAAAGTTCAAAGATTCAAGTCTCCTGAGCATTCACCAACCCCAGTGCCAACCACTGGTTCAGTAAAAGTGACAGAAGAGGCATGCATAGAGAGGTCACATCTGAGTCCAACTCCATCACATTCAGGAGC